>NW_012104920.1:2776902-2831735 GCF_000951045.1 Mandrillus leucophaeus | reverse complement strand
CACACCTACACCCACACCCCTACACACCCCTACACACACACCCCTACACACACACACCTACACACACACACCCCTACACACACACACCCCTACACACACACCCCTACACACACACCCCTACACACACACCCCTACACACACACACACCCCATTTTGTAATTTTTCTTTAACTTTTATTTTCAGCTCAGGAGGTATACGTACACTTTTTTCGTTTTGTTTTGTTTCATTTTTGTTTTTGTTTTTTGAGACGGCGTCTCACCCTGTCCCCCAGGCTGGAGTGCAATGGTGCCATCTCGGCTCATTGCAACCTCCACCTCCCGGGTTCAAGTGATTCTCCTGCCTCAGCCTCCTGAGTAGCTGGGATTACAGGCGCGCGCCATCACCCCTGGCTAATTTTGTGTATTTTTTTAGCAAAGACGGGGTTTCACCATATTGGTCAGGCTGGTCTCGAACTCCTGATCTCGTGATCTGCCTGCCTCGGCCTCCCATGTACAGTTTTATTACATGGGTAAATTGCAAGTCGCTGGAGTTTGATATGCAAATGATTTCATCACCAAGATAGATAGCAAGTATAGTACCTGACAGGTAGTTTTTTAACCCTCACCCACCTCCCACCCTCCACCCTCAAGTAGGCCCCAGTGTCTATTGTTCCCCTCTTTGTGTCCCTATGTACTCAATGTTTAGCTCCCACTTACAAGTGAAAACATGCAGTATTTGGTTTTCCGTTTCTATGCTTATTTGCTTAGGATAATGAACTGCAGCTGAGTCCACACTGCTGCCAAGGACATGATTTCATTCTTTTTTATGGCTGCGTGGTATTCTATGGTGTATACGTATCACATTTCTTTATCCAGTCCACCACTGATGGACATCTAGGTTGATTCCACATCTTTGCTACTGTGAATACTGCTGCAATGAACATACAAGTACATGCATCTTTTGGTAGAATGATTTATATTTTTCTGGGAATATACCCAGTAATAGGATTGCTAGGTTGAATGGTAGTTCTGTTTTTAGCTCTTTGTTCTTTTTGCTTAATATTTACAAAGAATTTCTGAGAATCCATGACCCATGGAAGGAAGCCCTCTTGTGGATCTCAGGTTAGAACTCATTTCTTTCCACCAGTCATGTCTAATCCAAGCAAACTTCTACTCCTCTCCAACAAGTCTTACTTTTTGTTTGTTTGTTTGTTTTACAGAGTCTTGCTGTGTCACCAGGCTGGAGTGCAGTGGCGTGATCTTGGCTCACTGCAACCTCCACCTCCCACGGTCAAGTGATTCTCTTGCCTCAGCCTCCTGAGTAGCTGGAACTACAGGCATGAGCCACCACACCCAGCTAATTTTTGTATTTTTAGTAGAGACAGGGTTTCACCATGTTGGCCAGGATGGTCTCAATTTCTTGACCTTGTGATCTGCCTGCCTCAGCCTCCCAAAGTGCTGGGATTACAGGCGTGAACCACCGTGCCCGGCCACTTTCTTGGAGGCCATAGAACAGATGAATTAAAAAGTGGAGAGCTTGCTGAATAATGGTTCAGTTACATACTCAGTCCTGTGGATGCTCATAGGAGAGAAGGAACAGGACACAGCCTAACTCAGGCAGAAGAAAGGAAACAAGTATTTCTTTAGACTTGCCAAAAGTGGAAGGTGTGTGAAGCGAAGTGTGTTGGAAATAGTATTTTTACTTTATATCAAAAAATGTTCAAATGAATTGTATCCTCAACAAATTGAGAATTTTCCATTGTACATCCTGACTTTTTGACTGTAATGAGCAGTTTTCTTTTGAGAGGTCTTAGCTTGTAGCTAAGACCAAGAGTTCTAGTCTCTGAGCTGGTTCATATAACCAATATAGTAATTAAATCACATACATGAAAGAGAACATTTTCATCGTAGGATACAAGAGGGGTTCAAAGTTTGACTCTTCTGTGCTTCAGAAAGAATGAATCAGGAAATTCAGAAATGAATTCAGGAAAAATGCCTGATCACTCCACCCTATTTTGAATCACAGCTTTACTTTCTTAAGAGCATCTTCTGCACTCATCCACGAATAACTGAACATACACACACTCTCCGTTATAACTGGAGCCTGAGCATCAACTCTCCAGCCACTTCCACTTCCTACTCCTTAGGGCTTTGAGATCTTAGGGTGCAGCTCAAAATCAGAGAATGAGCTTTGCCTCAGATCCTGCACAAGTGTGTCAGCCGCTGGCCGTGGTGCTGAAAGAAAGCCTGTTCTTCAGGCCTCCAAGTCAGCTCTGTCTACTTTCCCATTTCTGAATGTCGTCTCCAGCACAGAATACATCAGGTTGCACACAGTGTCTTATTTCCTGAAAGCCTGTATTTCCCAGATGTTTTACTTGGATCTCTGATTCACCCTGTCCTCTTCTTACTCTCCCCTTTCCAGCCACTCTCCAACAAGAATCGCATGCCCCAGCCACATGGCCTGACTTGTAATTTCTCCCACACCTCAGTCCTATTAATAGTTCTGGGCCTTCATGCATGCTATTTTTTGAAATCTCACACACACACACACACACACACACACACACACACACACACCCCTTCACTTGTCACAGCCCTTACTGGTTACAAATTATTTGAGAGTCGCCAAAGTGTCACCTCCTTTAGGAAACCTTCCTTGATTACCCGTGAGTTGAGTTTACTTTTCCTGGAAAATTGTTACCCTCTGCTACCTCAAATGAAATAAGTCAGCCCCAACTCTATATTCCCTGTGTTGCTCTCTACCATTGCATTCAACTCTCAATTATAATTTTCTTTTACCTCTGCATTTTTTACTAGACTCTGCATTCTTCGAAGTGGCACAAAAGAGACGGCACAGGAAGATCAGGTTGGTATCAGTTAAAATAAGTCAGAAATGCCAGAGTAAGAAGTCTAGGGTTTATCCTAGCACCTACACACAAACCGTGCAAAGCACAGGGTCAAGGAAGCCACTGCAATTTATAAAGACTCCACCTTCTCAGTACCTGACCCATTGTTCCAGCAATCAATGATTTAAAGTCTCTTTGAGCTCTTCCTGTCTTATGACAGTAAGAAAAAAAGAATGGTCTGAGGAGACTGGAGACCTCCTACACTGTAATTATCCTTGAACAGTGATTTTCTCAGAAGTGTTCTTTTGGCTGTGGCATGATTCATCTTTCTGCAAACGTAATCTAGCATTTCACCAAAGCAAAGATGGAGTAACAAGGGCCATGTACACTTCCTGGACCACAGGAATGTGCTAAAGGTATTGGATACATCCCAATTAGATTTGG
Organism: Mandrillus leucophaeus; assembly: GCF_000951045.1. Taxonomy (NCBI): domain Eukaryota; kingdom Metazoa; phylum Chordata; class Mammalia; order Primates; family Cercopithecidae; genus Mandrillus; species Mandrillus leucophaeus. Next base: position 2,828,467 of record NW_012104920.1, on the reverse strand, counting down.
GAAAGGTAGCATAGAAATGAGAGAAAAGGACCAGACGCAGTGGCTCATGCCTGTAATCCCAGAGCTTTGGGAGGCTGAGGCAGGAGGATCACAAGGTCAGGAGTTCGAGACCAGCCTGAACAACATGATGAAACCCCGTCTCTACTAAAAATACAAAAATTAGCCAGTCATGATGGCGTGTGCCTGTAATCCCAGCTACTCTGGAGGTCGAGGCAGGAGAATCGCTTGAACTCAGAAGGCAGAGGTTCCAGTGAGCTGAGATCATGCCACTGCACTCCAGCCTAGGTGACAGAGCAAGACTCTGTCTCAAAAAAAAAAAAAAAAGAAAGAAAGAAAGAAAGAAATTAGAGAAAAGATAGCCTAATTGGATAGAGAATATTTTCTCCAAAAGGTTATCAACTTCTGGAACTAAAACTTAAGTGTTTCTACCTAAAGCAATCAGAAAGATGTACTGTCTGTGTGGTGGGGTTACCCAATCCTGGCCCCAGTTGTAGAAGGTGGCCTAAAGACAAACAGGGGAATGAAGAGAAAAATTAAGAGTTGTACTGGGCATCCGCTTCAAGCACTCTGCTCATATTCACAGTCCCCAGACCCACTGTCAGTTCTCAGTATGAGAAGCCAGCTCTAGATGAAGACAGCTTCCTTGCTCTGTATCATTCAGTGAATGAGGCTGCCTGGGTCTGGCTGAGACCCATCCCTGTCCACCAGTCACCCCAAGACCTCACATCTATGAAGATTGAGCATACAGTGTACCCCATGTCAGGGTCAGGTGTGAGGGAGGAGGTAGGAAACAAAACCCCAGGCCCAGCCTTGGGGAATTAAGAATAGAAACAAAGGTAAAGTTCTTACTATTAGTTTAGAAGACTTCTTCTTCTGCTGCTGCTGCTGCTGCTTCCTCCTCCTCCTCCTCCTCCTCCTCCTCTGTCACCCAGGCTGGAGTGCAATGGTGCAATCTTAGCTCACTGAAACCTCCGCTTCCCAGGTTCAAGCGATTCTCCTGCCTCAGCCTCCTGAGTAGCTGGGATTACAGGCATGAGCCACCATGCCTGGCTAATTTGTGTATTTTTAGTAGAGATGGGGTTTCACCATGTTGGCCAGGCTGGTCTCGAACTCCTGACCTCAGGTGATCCACCCGCCTCAGCCTCCCAAACTGCTGGGATTACAGACATGAGCCACAGAGCCTGACCTAGAAGACCTCTTCTTAGGAAGAAGAGGTAAGAGGAGCAAAAGACAGAATGTTTGCCCTTAGAGGACTCATAGTCTAGGCAGTGAGAAGGATCCACATTAGAGAACCATACCAACCATTGCAGTGAAGTGGAAGAACAAGCCACTTGTGTGAAGTACAGTATCCAGTTCCCTCCTTGGGCTTTCTTTACCCAGAGGGAAAGCTCAGCATCTCCCTGAGAATCTTTATATCAGAAACCAATCTTCCCTTTTCTCTGTCTTCCTACAGACCTGTTTTGAAGCCGTTCTCATGGCCTCACTTGATTATGAGTCAGCCTTTTTTATTAGACAGTGAATCCCTTGAAGTTGTCACTATGTTAAGCCCCATGGTAGGTGCTTTGTAATGAACGTTAAGACTGGAATATTGCATGACGTTTGATCCCTGGGTCAAACCCATTCAGTGGCTATAGCAAACATGCCCCAATCCTTTTACTCTAGCTCAGGCTGACACCCAAGATCACTTCCTGTAGTTACCTATGGAGATGCCTATACATCAGTCAGAGAGCTGAGGTCCCAAAGAATATCAGTGGTATTATTCATGACTCAACAAAGCCTGTTCCCTTTCAGGAAGGACATTCTGTCTCAGATAATGCAATTCCTTTGCTGCAGTGAGATCTGTTTGATGGGGAAGTCATCACCACTTGGACATCCTTTCATTGAAAGTGCACTGAGCACCTCTGCAAGTTGCCATGGAGGGTATGGAAAAGCAGGAGACAGAATCTCTGTCCTCATGAGGCTCACATTTCAGCAATGGAGGGAAGACATGTGTGAATTGTAGGAGATCGATCAGAGTGGTAGGAGAAACTATAGGGAAAGGAGCAGGCCTTCTGAAAGATTGGAAGGCTCCGCATAGCTTCGGGGGAGAATAGCTGAAGGCAGCTGTTCTGTAACCCTGAGTATGTGCAAGGGAGTGAGGGAGAGTATGTGCAAGGGAGTGAGGGGGAAGGTATCTTGATCAAGCTTGTTTACTTATGTTAACCAGGAACTGACCTTTGATCATCCATGCGCATGAGGTTCCCTGAAAGGGGAACAATAAATGTTAATTACCTGCAGGTTGTGTTGCCTCCAGGTTTTCAGCATTGTGCCTGCGATGAATAAAAGCAAGCATCTCCAGCTTCTCAGGGCTGCTTTCTGGCCACTAGAGCCAGGCAGTCACCTAGCTGCTCTTACACTGCATACCTGTGTCTGAGTAATTTCATCTGTCAGCCAAGGTCTGTGAATGTCACGATACAAGGAAAAGGAGACAAAGGCCCAGAAGGTAGATGTAAAGCACTAGGAATCACAGTGAAGCAGGTGATAGCATCGAGAGCTTGCTTAAGAATAGGACCTTTCACTCTGGATCTCTCATGATTTTGTTGACAAGAGGAGATGGGGAACTGTTTTGCCTGGGAACAGTGTAAGTTCTACAAGGGTGTCATTAATCTGTGTTTTCTGGAGTACCTAGCATATTGCTTGAGCCATATGTTTGAGATGTGGATTCTTTACTCCCAAACAGCTCCAGGACCATAGTCAATTTACTTTCCAAATGTCCATTTATGTGACACTGACAGTAGGAATGGCTTGGAAGCAGGAGATGGAAGTGATAGGCCCAGTTATGCTCTTGCTGTGTGACCTTAAATGACTTGGATTTCTTGTCTGAACCCCAACATTCTCACTTGTAAAGCACATGGAGTCATAGAGGTGCCATGAAAACCAAAGGAGATGGGAGAGAAAAGAGTGCTGGAAGTTCTGGAGGCAGACCCGCTCACCCACTGACTGCCATGAGGTCAAGGTCAGGGTTGGTGGGAGGTTCCTTCCACGCTGGACACCACAGCCCAAGATTAACATATGAAGTCTGAGCACATCATCATGGGATTTGCCAAGGAGAAGAATGTTCATTGGTTCCAGGATTGAGTGGACCCCAACAGCATCTCCCTCGAGGAGCACAGTCTTTCATCTAAGAAGGAAAGAACCACAGCAGATTTGCCTGGGATAGTGAGTCAGTGGTAGTTGTTACATGCCAAGGAAGGCAGTTGTTTGTTGACTTTTGTTATCTACTTTTCGTTCCAAGAAACAGAAACTGGATATGCTCAGTAGGAAGATATTTTTAAATATTCAGATTGAACAGTGGCATTTGAATGGAAACTTTCTCTTGGAGTCTTTACCAATTCCATTTTGTGCCAAAAGATACACTCGATCTTTTTCTTGTTAGCTATTTTTATTCTTTAACTTACTGATTGATTTTGATACCCAAAAGTATGTGAGTCAGTCCTTTGGGCACCAAGAAAACCGGAGTGTCCACTTGCAGATCTACAGCCCAAGATCTTCACCATCACCTTCATTATCATCACTCTTATCATCACCATCACCGTCATCATCATCATCACCATCACTGTCATCATCATCATCACCATCACTATCATCATCACCATCACTGTCATCATCATCACTGTCATCATCATCACTGTCATCATCATCACCATCACTGCCATCATCATCAGCATCACCACTACTGTCATCATCATCATCACTGTCATCATCATCATCATCACCATCACTGTCATCATCACCATCACTGTCATCATCATCACCATCACTGGCATCATCATCATCATCATTGCCATCATCATCACCATCAGAACTCACCGCCTACTAAGGATTTCCTCCAGGCCGAGCATTGCATCAAGTACATAATATTAATATCACTAATTCCTACAAAATCCCTACAAGGTGAAGATTAGCTTCTCCGTTTTTCAGATGAGCCTTATGAGGCTTGGGATATCGACTGACTTGCTCAGGGCTGCACAGCTTGTAAGTCATAACACTTGGATTTGAACCATTGCCGTTCCATATCATGTGCATTGAAGATGATGTTGGCCTGTTTCCCAGTGGTCCTACCCATTTTGGGATGTGCTATCATTCCTCCCCACCCCACCTTCTGGCTTCTTGTAATCACAGCCTTTGATTTTTATCTGTCAGTCCACCATTCCCTAGATCTCAGCCCTGTGATTGCCTCAGCTCCAGAAGGGATGCAGGATTGAGGTATGCCCCATTGGAGCATTCAGTTGAGGCTTTGGGGAAGTAAAAAAAGAATGTCGGCCGGGCACAGTGACCCATGCCTGCAATCCCAGCACTTTGGGAGGCAGATGGATCACGGGTCAGGAGTTCCAGACCAGCCTGGCCAGCATTGTGACACCCTGTCTCTACTGAAAATACAAAAATTAGCCGGGCGTGGTGGCATGCACCCGTAGTCCCAGCTACTCAGGAGGTTGAAGCAGGAGAATTGCTTGAACCCGGGAGACAGGGGTTGCAGTGAACCGAGATCACACCACTGCATTCTAGCCTGGGCGACAGAGCAAGACTCTGTCTCAAAAAAAAAAAAAAAAAAAATGTCCTTTTGCCCAAATATTTCAAGACGAGAAGATATAAAGTCTGTTGCAACTACGCTAGTCCTGCTTCCAGTAAAGCCTAAGGCTAAAAACAGCTGAGGAGAAGACAGAACTGAGAGCTGGAGAGGAACAGAGTCCTGAAAGCGGTGTGCCTAAAGCCATACCTAGGAGTGTTGCTACTGGGGGTCTCTCAAGCCTCGAGCTGTTCCTCAGGCCCTGACTTCCAGCTATGCTGTGCCTCACAGCATCCAAGAAGAGATTCTTATTCACTAGACAACCCTCTTCTCTGGACAGAGGCTCCGAGGAGATGCCAGAATTGTTGAGGACATCTCGCCCTGTCTATGTGACCTTAAGTGGCTTGTTGCCCGTCTCTGGGGCTCAGCCTGTCTTCTGTGCAAGAAAGGACAAGGACTTGATGGTCTCAAGGACACTTCCAGTTCTGACCTTCTACTTCCTAAGGGAATTTAATCTACAGGCAGACAAGGGATGGCCCAGCCTGCCCCACATCTGTTCGTGGTAAGCACAGCAGCTTCCAGAGAGAAGCCATTTGCTCAGGACCCAGCAGGAGGAGCAATAAAGAAATCCCTCAGCTTCCATATTCTAATTAAATCAGCACAAATTTAATTTGGATGTAATTTTTAAAACATGACCCATAAAAATATCCACAAGCACTGCTTTATTGGGCCTCCTGGAGGAAAGATGGCCTCAGAGGCCAACAAAAGGCCTGATTGGCGCTTTAATCAATAGGTATCTGTGAGGAGACAATAGAAGGCTCCAGGGAATCTGTGTGTGCTCAGGAGGGCGTTCCTGTGAAACTGGGGATGTGAAGGGCACCAGGACGAGGTAGAGTCAAGAAGATACCGCAGGCCGGGAACAGTGGCTCACGCCTGTAATCCCAGCACTTCGGGAGACCTAGGCGGGTGGATCATGATGTCAGGAGCTTGAGACCAGCCTGGCCAACATGATGAAACCCCGTCTCTACTAAAAATACAAAACTTAGCCGGGTGTGGTGGCATGAGCCTATAGGCCCAGCTACTCGGGAGGCTGAGGCAGGAGAATCACTTGAACCCGGGAGGCAGAGGTGGCAGTGAACCGAGACTGTGCCATTGAACTCCTGCTTGGGCAACAGAGTGAAACTGCGTCTCAAATAAACAAACAAACAAACAAGACACCATGAGGCTTTCTGTGATGCTTCAAGGCAGAGGAGGGGAAGAGACAACAGTGCAGGACCAACCTAAAGTAACAGCAGTGTAAGATCAGCCCGAAGTGGGCACAGATGACCATTCCAGGAGGCTGGAAGGTCAATAGGCTGCACAGTGGGGTCACTAGCTGGGGGCTTGGCGAGTCCTTTAACCCACCTAAGACTCAGTTTTCTTGTCTCTAAAACAGGAATTCTGATATCTGCCTTGTGTACCTGGTAGAGAGGTTTTGGAGCCAAGGCTGGGATGAAAGCCCCTTGGAAATGGTAAAGCCTCCTTCAAAGGCTAGAGGGTGCCAGGTCACCATCACCTCCTTATTAATTGATGTTTTCCCAAAGGGGGCTTCACCGTTTCTACCCAGCATTTATCCTACAGGCAGCGTGATGCAGTGGTCCAGTCTTGGCCTCCAATGGAGACCGCCCGAAAAGCCTGGCTCTGCCACAGTCCGGTGGAGGAGTCCCAGGCAAGTTTCTCAACTTCCCTTGGCCTCCCTTTCCTCATCTGTAAAATGGAGATGATGGATGTGATATTTACCTCCTAGGGATGTTGGGAGGATTCTAAAAATCCACTTGTGTAAAGTGCTAAGCGGTGGCCTGCCCAAAAGCAGGTGTTTGTAATTATTATTGTCATGCTTGCCAGCCAGTTTCACTCCTCCTCACTGGCACTGCTGCAATTCAGAACAGCCTTGCCTGTGGATGCTCACCTGGGCAGTGATACCTTCCTGCACCCCCCTGCCTCCAGGGCCTCCTCTCCAACCCAGCCTCCTTGCCAGCTGCCAGAGGGTGGTTTACAAGGCCCGCTGCTTCCCCGGCCCCATAGCATAGAGTCTTCCCTGCTGGGCATGGTACTCACAGCTTTTGCATAACCTGGCCCAAACATGCACCTCCAGCTTCACCTCCTTCCGCACCCACTCCATTCATTAGCTGCTCTGAGCCAGCTTCCTGCTGCCTAAAGCCCATATCCATCACACCTTTATTCATTTACTTGCACCACGCTCACACCTTAGAGTGTCTCCTCCCCATTACCTCTTTCACCCTGGAAAACTCCAACGGCGCTTTGAACCCCAATTGCTCCATCTGCCACCTCGGTCTCTTGTGAATGGGTCCTGGTCTCGTTTTCCTGTTATATTCCCACCTTCTCCTGTTCACACACCACATTTTAGCAACACCCACTGCTCACAGTCTTCCCTGGTTTGGGCTGATGAGTAGGAGCTACTGTGAGTAGAGTTTCCCAGGGAGGGAATCCCAAGAGATGTGGAACCCTCAGCTCACACTCTTTAGCCCTAGAGGCCCAGCAAGTTGGGACCGAAGGACTGAATCACCTTTTTCCTTCTAATGAGCCCTTTCCAGGGTTTTCTTCTTTTCTTTTCTTTTCTTTTTTTTTCTTTTTTTTTTTTTTTAACAGAGTCTCACTCTGTCACCCAGGCTGGAGTGCAGCGGCACAATCTCAGCTCACTGCAACTTCCACCTCCCGAGTTCAAGTGATTCTCCTGCCTCCACCTCTCGAGTAGCTGGGATTACAGGTGTGCACCACCAGGCCCAGCTAATTTTTGTATCTTTAGTAGAGATGGAGTTTCATCATGTTGGCCAGGTTGATCCTGAACTCCTGACCTCAAGTGATCCGCCTGCCTCGGCCTCCCAAACTGCTGGGATTACAGGCGTGAGCCAAGGCACGCGGCCTCCAGCTTATTTTTGTGCGTATGCTTTCATTTTAATTTTGTTGAGAAATTTTAAAGATACAGGAAAAACATAAAATCAGCACCCATATGCACCTACTCATCCACCATGCAGAACTGACAATTTGTTCACGTTACTTGCTTTGTCTTCCTTTTTAGAAATTCGTAAAATCTAAATCACATATGTATTATGACATGACAAGCCAGATTCAAAGTCTCTTTCTTCCTCATTGCTAATTCTATTTTCTTTCCTCCTGCCAAGGCAAACACGATCATGAATGAAATGTGCACTTTTCTGGTTCCATTTTTGAACTTTGGCATAGACACAGACACCCCGATAATACGTCGTATGGCTTCGTGTGTGTTGATCAGCACAAAGGTTAGAATTTCCACATAACCTTCTTCTCTGCTTTCTGCAACACACTTTTCTCATTCTACATGACAGTCTTGAAATGTATCCATATTGCTGCGTGAATCTAGCACATTCCTTTAATTGCTTTTAATTTTATTATATGAATAGATTCCATTTTATTCAGTTACTCCTCTGATTTCCTGAAACCTAAGTTGTTTCCTTTTTTTTTTCTAGTCATTAATTAGTGCTGCAGTAAATACCCTTGCACACCCCTGAGGGGTGTTTCTCTAAGGTGGAAACCTAGATGTGGAATTGCTGGGACTTAGGTTTGGTTGCATTTTCAGTGTGGCTGGATATTGCCAAATTGCTCTGCAAAGTGGCTGTGCTCATTCTCACTACCACTAGCAATGTCTGAGTATGTTCATTTGCAGGACACTCTCATTTTATAGGAGAAAAACTGAGGCCCAGATCAGGCAATGGAATTGCCCAAGATCCTGCAGCTAGTCAGTGGTGGAGCCTGGATTAGGACTTGGGCTCCGGACGCCACAGAAAGGAATGAACTTCCAGGAACCTCCTGCTTTTGCCCAGGCAGAGACAAACTAACGACAAATCTTCCCTTGACCCCTGTCTGATCAGTCTTTGTCCAACCTTGGGAAACACTTGTATTAGTTTCTACTTCGCTAAGAAAGAAAAAACCTCATAATAAAAATTACTGGCTAATAACAGGTGTCTTGTTTCATGGAAATTTTGCATACATTCTTCAACAATAAAAATGAAAACATGTTTTCCTTTAGTAAAGAGATTTCTGTTCTACGGCACTTATCACCCCTGGGATGGAAATCTGATGTACCTTGACTCTATTTTATGACCATCTTGGAGAACTGAGATGTTGTCAATGGAAGCATGAAGAAACTATAGGAATAAAATAGACAGAGATGGAGACAGTGATATTAAAATAAATATCATTCGAAATTGGATTTTGTGGTAACAGCTACAGCAGTTGTCACTGGGAGCATGAAGGTCATGCATCAGACATGGAGAACACACCAGGCCCTGGTGCCAAAACATTTTGCTTCCAAAAGCCTGGTCCTCCCTGGATTGCTCTCAAGGTTGCCTTTACCTGTAACACCTCTGTCCACACAAGGCACGGTCGTGCAGCAACACGTGACAAGACTGACACACAAAGATGGGCAAGTCGGGGCACAAGGAGGGAAGTTCGCCCTTCAGGCCAAACTCAAATCACAGCCGCCAGGTGAGCCATTGGGTGGTGCCAGAAAGGTTCCTGCAGATGTCTTGGCAGAGAAAGGTGGAGAAAGATCCTCGCCTAGTGGGACAGACAGTGGTCAGGAGATAAGGGAGATCCCAACACTAGTTACGTGTTTATTGCCTCTCCCATCTACCAGACTTCTTTTTCTTTTCTTTTTTTTTTTTTTTTTTTTCTGTGAGATGGAGTTTTACTCTGTCACCCAGGCTGGAGTGCAGTGGCACAATCTCAGCTCACTGCAACCTCCACCTCCTAGGTTCAAGCTATTTTCCTGCCTCAGGCTCCCGAGTAGCTGGGACTACAGGCGAGTGACACCTCACCCAGCTAATTTTTTGTATTTTAGTGGAAATGGGGTTTCACCATGTTTCCTAGGCTGGTCTCGGTCTCCTGACCTCATGATCCACCCGCTTCAGCCTTCCAAAGTGCAGGCATTACAGGAGTGAGCCACCACACCTGGCCTACAAGACTTTAAACTTCTTGACAGCTATAGCTTTTTCTCTGATTATCTTAATGTTTCCAAAGCTTAGGAATATTCCGAGCACATAGTAGGTACTCAATAAATGTTAGTTTTTGAGTCAATGACTGAATGAATCTTGGGGATATCATCCCGAGCCAAGCCAGAGCTTAGCTTGTCCAGGCTGCAGCAGACTCTCTGGCAGTAGATCACCCAACCCAGTCCAGCCTTCAAGAACCCCTCCCACCAGATTCCCCTTCCATGAAGCCTCTTCTAGTTGCTCCAGGGGGGCTCTTTAGTCTTTTTAAAAATATCCTGCTGCCTTTAGAGTGAGCCCCATACCATTAGGCAAGTGTTCCTGGAGTTCTCTTGGCAACTTCCACTCCCCATGGTCCATCAGTCACCAAGCTCTCTCCACTCCGCCTTCCAAGTCCCCTTCCCCTGCCTTAGCCCAAATCCCATCTTCTCAGTCAATCTCCCTGACTTCAGACCTCCTACCTTGTAGCAGGCAGTTTTCACTTGGTTATGCTGCAGTAACAAACAACCTCTCAATTTTAGAATCTTGCAACAACAAGATCTAGTTGCAACTCTCCTGCACTTGCAGGATCCAGAATTGAGGCTGGAGCAACAGCCCCTGTCTGAGACATGCCATTTTCCTAGCAAGAAAAGGTGAGAGAGCAGCACAAAAATGCAAATGCCTCTGTGGTGGTTTTAAAATCTGTTTACAAATGTTTTTATATTCCCTGCTTTAAGAGGTGGAGTTTAATTCTCCTCCCCTTGAGTATAAGTTGGAGTTAGTGACCCACTTATAGCTACCAGCCCATAGCAGAACTGCTGGTGTGTAGTCTCTGAAAAAAGGTCATAAAAGCACTGTGGCTCTTTCTTGGATGTTGGATCACTGCTCTGGGGCAGGACAGCTGCCATGTCACTAGGACACTTGGCATCTTTATGGAGCAGACGTTGTGGTGAGGAACTGAGGCCTCCTGCCAACAGCCACCACTACTGGCTATGTGAGGGAGCCACCTTGGAAGCAAATCCTCTAGCCCCAGTCAAGCCTTCAGATGACTGTGGCTCAACTGATATCTTGGCTGAAACCTCAAGGGTGACTGAGCCAGAATCAACCAGCTATGCTCCTCCTAGACTCCTTTCCCAGAGAAACTGTGTAAGATAATAAATATTTATTGTGTTGAGTCACTAAGTTTAAGGGTAATTCATTATGCAGCAGTAGATAACTAACATAGCCTTTTAAAGCTTCTGCTCAGAATTGTCATCTGTCGCTCTACCCTCATTTAATTGGCCAAAACAGATCATAAGATCAGCCTGGCATCAAATACCTATGGAAACATTGCAAGTCATAGAGCAACGGGTAAGGATATATAGTCCACTTATAGGAAGAGGGAGTGAATGGTTAAGCACAATAGTAGAGTTCGCCATATCCTACCCCTATTCGTCCTGTTCCTTCTCCCACCATAAAACGCAAAGTTGACCATATCAGCTTCTCTTCTTAAAGCACTTTAGTGGCTCTTTGATGCCTCCAGCACAAAGCATACCTCTTCCATCAATCCTTCCAGGCTTCCATGTTCTTCCTTTGCCTCAGTGCCACCCTCTATCAGCTTGTGACTCTATCCTGAGCTCTGATTTGTCTGTTCACATGCGCATCTCCTTGAGAGCACGGACCACACTCATTCATCTTTCTGTCTTGGTTTCTCAGTGCAGGGACAGATGCTCTAATTTTGTGATGAATGGATGGATGACTGGATGGATGGATGGATGGATGGTTGGATAGATGGGTAAATGGAAGGCTGAATAGATGTGGGGAGGGACAGGCAGCAGAGAAGGTATGGAGATAAATGAGCAGTGATCCTTTGGAGCTTTGCAGCTGTTGCATATGTGAGCCTTCTCTCTCTGACCAGACAAGCAACTTCTGCCTCTGAACACTGGCCTGGGAATCAGGAATCAAATCAGAATCTGGGAATCAGGAATCAGGAATCAAAAGGTGTGTGTTGAAGTCTTGGCCTTGCCTTGTAATGGCTTTGTGGCATTGGAAAGTTTCAAAGTTTTAATCACTAGTGAAAGTTAAAAATGCCTGAGGAACAAAATCAAAATGAATGAAGATCTGATACAGTGCCTTATAGACTGATATGTACTGCGCCTGTGAGGTGTGCCCATCTCTAGCCTCTCCCATGTGCCGCAAATAAGCATGGAGCTGGGCTGTCAGTGTCCTATGTCCCTGAGAACCTTGAGTGAACCACAGGCTGCCCTTAGGACCTGGCTGGGAGACTGCAGGACAAGGGCCTGGACAATGAAGGAGAGACAGATACCTGGAACTGCCACCTAAGGCCCCTACAACTCCTCCGGAGGGCAGCCCCAGGATAGGAATGACTTTGGGCTCTCCTTTCTTTACCATAACTGTCACAATGGTGATAGTGGCCACCACCATTCTCTGCGGGCCACCAGGCACTGGTCCACAGAGCTCTAGGGGATGAGCAGCACATGGCTGTCTACCCTCCCATGTGGGTAGACTCACAGAAGCCATGTGTCTTTGGCCTGACTCTGTCTCCCTGGCTAGAGCCCATTGGTCCAGACAGGAACACGTGACCCCAGGTGAGCTTTAAGTGTTGAACACAGTTTTGGAGCCAAGTCACATCAAGGGTAGGGTGCTCTGGAGGGTGCCAAAAACCCCTGCTGATTGCAACAGTTTTCCTTGTTGCTCAAACTCATTAGAGATGGTTTTTGTCATTTGAAGCTAAAGGATCCTTTCAATCTCATGACAGGCCAGGTGCAGTGGCTCACGCTTGTTATCCCAGCACTTTGGGAGGCCGAAGCAGACAGATCACGAGGTCAGGAGATCAAGACCATCCTGGCTAACACGGTGAAACCCCATCTCTAATAAAAATACAAAAAATTAGCTGGTCATGGTGGCACATGCCTGTAGTCCCAGTTACTTGGGAGGCTGAGTCAGGAGAATGGCGTGAACCTGGGAGACGGAGCTTGCAGTGAGCTGAGATCGTGCCACTGCACTCCAGCCTGGGCAACAGAGTGAGACTCTGTCTCAAAAAAAAAAAAAAAAAAAAAAGAAAGAAAAGAAAACATTTTATTATGCCCATTTCACAGATAAAGAAACTGAGAAGCTGAAAGCTGTATTGACCAGCTCAAGTCCCTCAGCTAAGAAGGTACAGAGGAAAAGTAGTGCCTCACCAGTCCCATTATCTCAACAGTCCTCACAATAGCCCCACTGTGAGGACTGGCAGAGCAACATGTTCATTCCTAATTTGCAGATAAGAAAACTGAGACTCCAAAAAAGGAAGTGACTTCCCCAAGGTCATACCATTAGCAAACAACTGAAAGGACCCAAACCAAAGTTTCAGACTCTCGTCCAAGAGCTCTTTGCCCTGCCCCTGCCCCCTACTCCCAGGGTCCCTTCTGCCAGCAGCTCCCCTAACGTGCTGACCTTATGCCCTGAATCTACCTACTGACTCAGAGAGAAGTTATGTGGCATCAGAGCTACTTCCTGAGCAAGCAAAGGAACAGCTGCTGGCCCCAGCGTAGGAGAAGAGAGAGCCTTTGTAAGAGTTAAAGAAAGAGAAAAGAAATGCAAAGAAACGTGAAGTGTGGCTCAATAGTCAAAGACAGGTTTATTTTAGATAAATAAATCTGAGAGGGGCTTCTGGCTGATTTCTGTCAGGAGCATTCTCTCTCACAGACTAAGAGTATATATTGGTTTTAGGGTGAGGGGGCTTATGACAAGCTTAGGATATTTCTGTTTGGGGGAGAAGTTTTATGGCAGGGTTGGAATGTCTCTGGTCAGAGGGGAGGTTATCTCGGGGCTGGCATGTCTCTGGTTGGGGAGGGGTTTGGAATGTTTCTGGTCGGAGATGTGATTTGTGGTTTACGGCCATGCTGACCTTAGCCATTAGGCTGATACCTTTTGGATTTAGGCCGTTTTTGATCAAGGTGAACTTAAAATGACAGTGCTTGTCCAAGATGGCAATACTCCTGCTCTGTCAGCCTTCATGCAGGGTGCAGGCCCTGGTCCAGCAAACTTCCAACCTCAGTTATTAGTATCTCGCAGTATCATTGCTGCAGGATGCTCGAGCATCATCCTGGCCACTAGTTGTGCCTGCAGGGCCTCAGTTACAACCATTAGGTTTGGGGCCTGGGAAGTGAGGCTCAGGCGAGGTGCTTTGGGCATCCATCTCTTCGACACCTGCATGCAGTGGGAACCTTGGCTGAACACTTCTACCATAATGGGTTAGGAAATGTGCCCAAACGCAGAAGCCTGCTTCCTGGGAGAGGCTGGAGAACTAGGACTCATCCACCAAGAGACTGCAGACCCATTTTGTAGTGAAAAGCGCTGTCCAGAATTTAACAAAATGCTCACCAGGGTCCCCAGCAGAGGGAAGGAATCCAAGGACCTCTGTCCTTCTGCTCCCTCACATCACCTCTCTCTTCCCTGCCTGTTGCTCCAGGACACATTTGTAAGCCTGTCAAATCACTCAGGGAACACCAAACAGTGACAAGTAGCTTGGATGTCAGCCCTCCCTTCCTCTAAAACCTGCTGTGGCTCCCCATTGTTGAGAAGGTGAATAACCAACCAAAATGGCTTTGATTTACGCCCAAGCCATGTTTAGTATACTTCCTCTAATTCTCATCACAATCCCATGTAAGAACGGGAGAAGTTCGCATATCACAGAAGAAAAACAGTAGGCTACAAAAGATGAGTTCACTAACGGACAAGACCAGAATTGGAACACAAGTCTTTATAATATCAACTACTAATAATTACCCCCAATGTCAGTACCTGTTCCCGGAGTCCCGCCTAATGTGTATTCTACCTATTGAAGGATATGCTAACGGGGAAGGTGTCCTGGCATCTCAGTTTCAGCAGTGGCTTCGGGTTCAGTTACCTATGAATAGCTGCATCACAAACAGTCCAGAAGTGATCGGCTTTAAACCACAGTGATTTATTATTTCTCACGACTCTCTGGGTTGACTGGGCAGACCTTCTGCTCCATGTTTCTCACCTCATTTGCTTGTGTGGCTGCATTCAGGTGGTTGATGGGCTGAAGGTCTGAGAAGGTCTCTCACATATTGGAACCAACTGTCGGCTGGCACGCTTCTGCCCTCCTCCTTTGTGGCCTCTCGATGGGGCATCCCATCCCCCAGGACCTTTCAGCACGGCCTCTTTCCCTAGCAGCATGGCCTGACTTCCTTACAGCTTGGCACCAGGGTTCCAGGAGGGAAAGAAAACAGCATCTTAAGGGCCAGGTCCAGAACTGGCATTACTTTCACCACATTCCATTGATCAAAGCAGTTTGTAAGGCCAGCCCAAAGGCCGAGGGAGGAGGAGTAAACCCTCTTTCGATGGGAGAAGGGCCTGTGCATGCATGGATGGAGGAATTACTAGTGGCTCTCTTTGGAAACCACTTCTTGCAGATGCAAAGCTGAGAGCAGAGAGTGTTTGGTGTCCACACACCCTGCAGAGCTGTTGCGTCGTCTCTGAAAGACTTGCAGAAGGATTACCAAAAAAATCCCACCTGGCAACCCTTCATCCATCACCCACCCTGAAGGCCTGGAAAGAAAGGCTTGAAAATTAATGAGGAGAGGATGGAACAGGAGGATGCTCTTTGAGAGGGGGTTTCTGGAGTCCTGTGCTATTCTCTCTTCTCATGGAGAAAGGAGGTGCTTCCTCCTCACAAGCTTGGTTCGAGTCATCTGAATCTCAGGGCTGCAGGGACTGGTCCCTCACTGACACCAGAAAAGGCTCAAGTGATGAGTAAAGGAATAACACAGCAAAAAGAGGGGGTTGCAGCAGTTTCACGTCCATGAGGGCAGACGAAGGCATGGACCCTTCCCTCCAGGAGGAAGTTGTCTTGAAAGGACCTCCACCCAGAGACCCACCATAGGTCCGTTGGGAGACAGGCAGCAGGAAGGCAGGGACTGAGAGGAGCCTCTTAAGCTGGGACCACCTATCCCAGGGAACTGCCATTACCCAAGAAACCCTCCAAAGGGTTCCATAAGTGAAAGGATCAGCGTTGGAAATGCACCACCCCAGAGGGCGCCAGCTCCAGGTGGTAACTCCACTGATCACATGGTTCAGCCTCTTGCCTCTCCTCCCTCCCTCAGCTGCAGACCTGGGAAAACCCACACAGAAGAGGTAGAGAAGGAGGAGGTACAGAAACTCAACGGTGGAAAGCATCAAGAAGCCCAATCATGATGGCTTTACCCCAAGGCAGGTGCCCCAGCCTGAAGGGGGCCCAAGCTAAGAGGTGGTTGGGAAGAGAAAGTTGTTTTGAATTGGATGTGAGACTAAAGCTTCGATAATACAGAAAATGGGACTTTTTAATGACTGGGGAGAAAAATGAACTATTTATTAATTCCTAAGAGTGTACAGAAAAACTAAAGATCTGCTGAAGATTTCATCTGGTAACAGGAAAAAAGTTATTTAAGAGAATGAATTAGTGGGGTAAATATTAACTTACTTTCTGCTTGCAATCTAACAATTCCAGCTCATTCTATAACCTAGTTACATATGTGATCAGTTTAATTCAGTCCTTAAGAGCGCCATCTCAGGAGCCAGACGGCCCAAGCTAACTACCCAGCATGTAATCCTAGCTCCTGTGTGAATTCAGGCAAGTTATGTAACTTCTCTGTGTTTCTTCCATAAATATGTGACTAGTAATAGAATCATGGGATTACTGGAAGAGTTTAACAGGTTAAAATTGTAAGGAACTAAGTATTATAGTAGAGGGTATCTCGTGGTAAGTATTAGATAGTATTATCACTTACCCCCTGCTATCCTATATCACTATCTCTCCTTTATTGAGGGTCAGAGATGTTAAGTAAGTTGCTCAGGGTCACACAGCTAGTAAGGAGTGGCAAGGGAATTTGAACCCTGCTCGATCCAGCTGCAGGTTCTCCTGTTCTTTACCATCAGGTCATGTTGCCTCTCTTATGAACTTAGAAAAGGCCAGTCTCTGAGACTCAGTATTCCCATTCATAAAGTAGGGATAAGAATAATTTCCACTTCATAGGGTTTGTGAGATTAAATGAGTTAATACACAGAAACCACTTTAAACAACCCTAAATAAATAGCATAGACAGCCAGTACCTCAAGCTTCAACCACTTGTTAGCTGTGTGACCTTGGGGAATTTACTTAACCTCTCCATGATTCAGTTCCTTATTCTAAAAGACGAATAATGATAGTGTCTATCTCGTACGGTTGGTACAAATATTAAATGTATAATTTGTATAAAGCACTAAGACTGGTGCCTGGCCCATGGGAAGTTCTACAAAAGCACTCAGAAGAGCCTGAGCTGGAGTTCAATACCAAATCTGTCAAATTCCAGAGTCTACGTCCTTCCTCTTTTTTTTTTTTTTTTTATTGAGATGGAGTCTTGCTCTGTCGCCCAGGCTGGAGTGCAGTGGTGCGATCTCAGCTCACTGCAACCTCCACCTCCCAGGTTCAACCGATTCCTGCCTCAGCCTCCTTAGTAGCTGGGGTTACAGGCATGCACCACCACATCCAGCTAATTTTTTTATTTTTAGTAGAGACAGGGTTTCACCATGTTGGCCAGGCTGGTCTCAAACTCCTGACCTCAAGTGATCCGCCCGCCTCTGCCTCCCAAAGTGCTAGGATTACAGGTGTGAGCCACCACGCCTGGCCCATACTTCCTCTTATACCCCCAAGGAATATAATTGTAAAAGCCACGCATGACCAAGACATGCCCCACTAGGCTACCAAAGGAGCCCAGAGGCACATGGTTAAGTGTAAAGTTTCACACACACACACCAGTCGTAAGGGGCTTGTAAAGAGCCTCCTTCACCCCAAACTGCAGGGGCAGGGCTGCCCACTTGCTGAAGGCTCCACAGTTGGTTCTCTGGCATGATGGGCTCCTCTCTACCCTCCCCTGGGTGGCTGTTAGAAGATCCTCCTAAAATCCCATCAATGAAAACCAGGACGGTGAGGGTCCATTTCCCTCCTGAACAACAGGGCTCCCCTGTGTTTGTTTGTGATTTATGATTTTGAACTGTCTCCCATCTGAAACCAAATCTTTTTTTTTTTTTTTTTAAGACAGAGCTTTGCTCTTTGTTGCCCCAGCTAGAGTGGAGTGACGTGATCTCGGCTCACTGCAACCTCCGCCTCCCGGGTTCGAGCAATTCTCCCGCCTCAGCCTCCCGAGTAGCTGGGATTACAGGCGCCCACCACCATGCCCGGCTAATTTTTGTATTTTTAGTAGAGATGGGATTTCACCATGTTGGCCAGACTGGTCTCGAACTCCTGACCTCAGGTGATCCACCTACCTCGGCCTCCCAAAGTGCTGGGATTACAGGTGTGAGCCACTGCGCCTGGCCGTGAAGCCAAATCTTTTACGTCCCTATAACCGGGGGAAAATGCACTCACTTCCAAAGCTGCAGTGTTTGAGTCTAGACAGAAATAACGAATTCCCAGCCCCCAAAGGGAACACTGTCATCCCTAGCTCCATGCTGCAACCCCACCAAGAGCTCCCAGGTCTGCTTGAGAGAGGGGGTCCCATTCAGAAGGAATACTGAAGGCCTCAGGGTTTGGGGAGCTGGAGGATGGGGAGGGGGAGGAGAGGAAAGAAGATCCTGGTTTGCCCCACATCCTTGACTGAGGAACTTGTGCCCGAGGATGAGGGCAGGTGCTTTTCAGCAATCTCAGCAACAGTCATTACTGTCTAGTGAGTGCCACTGTATGTCACACACTTCCTCCAGGACCTTTGATTCATCCTTTCTAATCCTTAGAATCCCGAAGAGCAGGCACCACTCTTTTGCCCATTGCACAAGCCTGGATACTGAGGCTGAGAAACACCAGATAACATGTTCAAGGTCGTAGGGGTGGTAAGTGATGGAGCGGAGACTCACACCCAGGTCTGCAAGAATCTGGGGCTAGTGTAGGTCAGGGTACACTGTGGAGCCAGACTGCCTGGGTTTCGAGTCCAAATCTGCTGTTTGCTGGCTGCGTGACCTTGGGCAGTTTTTCCTCTGTGGCTGTATTTGCCTCATCTCTAAAATGGGGACAATGAGGCTTCCCACTTCATAGAGTTGCTACAAGGATTAAATGAGCTGGTGCCTTACAGCGCCTGGCACATGCTTAGTGTGGCATGAGTTCAAACTGGCACTGCCATTTCTCTGCAATGTGTTTGCATCCTGATGGGTGCATAGCTCCTGCAGAACTGGGTCTAGTTCCCGAATACAAGAGAAGTGTTTCTAGGTTGGAGTTCTCAGAATCTGGCCCCGTGACCGGCAGCATCCACTTCCCCTGGGAACTTGTTAGAGAAACAAACTCTCAGTCCCCACCCCAGACCTACTGAATCAGAAGCTAGGGTGTGTGATACGATCTGAATATTTGTTGCCCCCAAAACTCACATGTTGAAACCTGATCGATCTCCAAGGCAATGTTATTAGAAGGCAGGGCCTTTGGGGGATGATTAACTCAAGAGGATTCTACCCTCATAAAAGGAATTACTGCCCTTATAAAAGAGACCCCAGAGGCCGGGCACGGTGGCTCACACCTGTAATCCCAGCACTGTGGGAGGCCGAGGCGGGCAGATCACCTGAGGTCAGGAGTTTGAGACCAGCCCAGCTAATGTGGTGAAACTCCATCTCTACTAAAAATACAAAAATTAGCCAGGTGTGGTGGCACATGCCTGTAATCCCAGCTACTCAGGAGGCTGAGGCAGGAGAATCGCTTGAACCCGGGAGGAGGAGGAGGTTGCAGTGAGCCGAGATCGAACCATTGCACTCCAGCCTGGGCGACAAGAGCAAAACTCCAACTCAAAAAAAAGAGAAAAGAGGCCCCGGAGAGCTCGCTAGCCCCTTCCACCATGGGAGGATGCAGCGAGAATACACTGTCGCTGAGGAACCAGCCCTCACCAGCCATCGAATCTGCGGTCACCTTGATCTTGAACTTCCCAGTCTCCAGAACCATGAGAAATATATTTCCCTTGTTTATCAGCTGCTAGTCTATGGTATTTTGTCATAGACTAAGATGGTGGGCCCAGCCACCTGTGTTTTTCTGTGCTCCCCCAGTGACTCTGGTGTGTAATCCCATTTGAGAACTGCTGGTGGAGGTAGTACGATGAGCTTGGGTTTCAGAGTTGGACTGCTCTCAGTCCAAACCTCGGCCAAGCTCTTTTCTGGATGGACTTGGGCAGAGTGTGACCCTTCCTGCTCCTTAGTGGTCTCATCGATAAAACAAGGATCCTCATCTCATTCAGAAGGTTATGGCAAAGAGAAGATGGGACAGTGCGTTGAAATCACTTCTTAATTGTGAGGTGCTGCCCAGAGGGTATCAGGAACCACAGTCCCCTCATCCACCAGCAGGAGCTTTCTTAGCGTCCAGCATGTTGGAAATAGAGCTGGAGCAGGGAGCCTCCAGGTGGGACCCTGGAGATTAGGGAGGAGGCTATAGAGTCCAGGCGAGGTAGGAATACCCCATGGCCTGGGGAGTCTGGGGGAATCTAGGCCAAGGCCACATATCACCTGGCTCCTACCCCTGGCCAATTCAGCAGCCACCCTCCAACACTGACCAGCAGTGGCTTGGCCCATGACACCTGAAGTGTGTGCGTTGCTGAGTTGTGAGTCCCTCAGGAGAGTAGGGTGGGGACACCGTGAGTCAAGCAGAACACTAGGCCAGGCTGCCAGAACCAGGGTAGAGATCTCCCTCCAGCCAGAGCTGACAGGTCCTGGAAGGCTGCTGTCTGCTGTCTGCTGGCCAGAAGCTGACTTCTCCCTGCCCTCAACAGCTCTGTCTGTCCTCCAAGCAGGTCACTTTTGCAAGACTCTCTCGCATCAGAAATCCTCCCCAGGCTTCCCAGGCAAAATTTCCCTTCTTCCCTCTGTTGGGAGGATCTTGCAAGATCTTCCTCCCGCTTAGAGAGGCCCTTAGCAAGGCTGAGGCTCTGAGTAAAGACAGAGCCCCCAGGCAAAGCTTCACTCTGCCAGCACTGGGGAAATAGGAAGCCGACTCCTGCTCTCCGCTGTGGCATTGAAGAACGGAGGCCAAGGGCTCCTCCCAAGGTTGGCCTGGCAGCCCAAAGGATGGGGGTCAGAAGGTTCCCAGCTCAGACCCTCAGAGAAGCAGCCCTCCGAATGCAATGCAGCCTGCAGACTGCGACCTTGAGTGCAGCTCTGTTTTGATGCTGGAGGGCCTCCTCATCATTCCACAGCCAGGGAGCTCACCGCCTTACAAAGCCATCCATTCTCTCATTACAAGTCTGCCTAGGGCCTGCAACCTGTGCAGCTTCATGGGGTCCCCGCTATCAGAAGGGCACATGCTTGGCTGAATTCTCTGCTGCCGTCGTCTTAAAATTCTTAACAATGTTTGAGTTTTCATTTTACACGCAGCCCTACAAATTTTGTAGCCGGTCTGGGTGTGATCACTGGGGAATCCTTCATGTGAACTCCCATACTCACTCCCACAAAATCCTAGAGGTCTTCAAGCTAGACTTGCTCCTTCTGTCCCAAGTGGGCCAGGAGAGGCCCCTAGACGGACCCTGAGCCCAGGGCTGGAACCTGGATGAGGCAAGTGAGATGCCTGGGGCATGAAATTTAAGGAGACCCTTACTGTCTCAGTCACATACATGCTGACCCTGCACTTGTACAACCCTCAAAATAAGCAACTCCTTAAATTGTGCACCCCAGGTGCCTCACTGAGTTCCTCTGGTCACTGCTAAGTCAGTGTCCAGGCTGTAAGGTGGGACTCCTCAAACACAACCTGTGGTGAAGCCTTCAGGCCCCTCTCTGCTTCCCTCACAGGCCAGCCCAGTCCTGATCATTATTCCACCCATCCCTGGGTCAGACGGTAGGAGGAAGGCAGAGGGTTGGGCACACAGACCAGGCCACAAACCTCACCACCGGCACCTGCAGGAGCCGGGACTCTCCACGGGCCAGCAGCATCCACGTCACCCGAGAACTTGTTAGAAGGGCAGAATCTGAAACACTGCGGAGGCTGAATAACACTCCGCTGTATGTATATACTGCATTTTGTCTCTCCATCTGTCAATGGACATTAGGTTGTTCCCTTGGCTAATGTGAACGATGCTGCAGTGAGCATGGGAGTGCTTGTATCTCTTTGAGATCCTGATTTCAGTTCTTTTGGATACATACCCAGGAATAAGGTTGCTGGAGCATATGATAGTCCTATTTTTAATTTTTTGGGAACCTCTATACCGTTTTCCATAGCAGCCGCACCATTCTGCATTCCCACCAACAGTGTGCAAGAAGTCCAGTTTCTCCATATCCTCACCAATATTCATCATCTTTTTCTTTGTTAACAGCCACCCTAACAGATGTGAGGTGATGACATAAACAAATCTTTAGGACATTATGCTAAGGGAAACAAGCCAGTTCCACAAAGGCAAACACAGACCTCCCTCCGTATCTATGGGGGATTGGTTCCAGGACCTCCTTGGATACCAAAATCCACAGATTCCCAAGTCCCTGATATGACATGGTGTCGAATTTGCCTATAACCTACGCACATCCTCCCGCAGACTTTAAATCATCTCTAGATTACTTATCATACCTAATACATTGTAAATGCTGTGTGAATCATTGTTATACTACGTATTTATTTGTGTTGTCTTTTATTATATTGTTTTTATTTTTTTGTATTGCATTTGTATCATTGCTTTTTCAAATAGAGTATTTTCAATGCACAGTTGGTTGAATGGGAGATGAAACCTGCATACTGCGGGCCAATTGTACTGCCTGATTCCACATACACTAGGTATCTAAAATAGTCACACTCATAGAATCAAAGAGTAGAATGGTGTTTCCAAGGGCTGGGGGAAGAGGGAAGTGGGGAATTATTAATCAATGACAGAAAGTGTCCGTTAGGTAAGATGAAAAACGTCTAGAGACCTGCCATACAACATTATACCTATAGTCAACAACACTATATTTATTGTAAGATTAAACATTTAAGAGGGCTGGGTGTGGTGGCTCTTGCCTGTAATCCCAGTACTTCAGGAGGCCGAGGCAGGCGGATCACAAGGTCAGGAGTTCGAGACCAGCCTGGCCAATATGGTGACACCCCATCTCTACTAAAAATACAAAAATTAGACGGGCATGGTGGTCCATGCCTGTAGTCCCAGCTACTCAAGAGGCTGAGGCAGAAGAATTGCTTGAACCTGGGAGGCGTAGGCTGCAGTGAGCTGAGATCACGCCACTGCACTCCAACCTAAGCAACAGAGTGAGACTCCTTCTAAAAAAAAAAAAAAAAGTGTAGATCTCATGTTAAATCTCTTACCACAATGAAATAAAGTTAACCAAAAAAGAAAATGCAGAATCTCAGGCCCTAATGCAGACCTACTGAATCATAATCTGCAAATTGACAAGATGCCCACATGATCTGCATGCATAGTAAAGTCTGAGAAGCACTGATTTAGAGGGCCCCTGAGATCAGCATCCTACCCCGTATCTTGGTTAGGATAGAAACAAAGCTGATAAAAATCTCTTGCTTCAGGCACTGAAAACCTAATTCTGCACTTGTGTCTAAGACCACCTGAATGCTTCTGGCCCTGTCTACCTGCTTTCCTTCAGCTGCCCCTGTTTTTGTTTTGGTTTTTAATTTTAGCTTTTAAATATCAGGTTTTTTAATCGAAAAAAATTGTATAACCACATTAAACAAAATATTTGTTAAAAAGGAATTTACCTTACCTCTCCCAGCATATACAAAAATTAACTCAAAGTGGATCAAAGATCTAAATCTAAGAGCTAAAACTGTAAGATTCTAAGAAGAAAATGTAGAGGTACATCTTCATGGCCTTGGATTTGGCAAAGGATTCTTAGATATGGCACCAAAGCATGAGCAAGAAAAGAAAATAGGAGACAAATTGGACCTCATCAAAATTTAAAACTTTTGTACATCTAAAGACACTATCAAGAAAGTGAAAAGACAGCCTATAAAATAAGAGAAAATGATTGCAAATCAAATATATTGTAGGAGTTTACTATCTAGGACATGTAAAGAACTTTTACATCTCAATAACAAAAAAAAAAAGCAAATAACCTACTTTTAAAATGGGCAAAGAACTTGAATAGGTATTTCTCCAAAGAAGGTATATAAATGACTTATAAGCACATGAAAATGTGTTCAACGTCATTAGTCATTGGGGGAATGTGATCAAAACCATAATGAGATGTCACTTCACAACTATTAGGATGTCGGATGGCTTTAATTTTAAAAAAGGAAACATACGTTGGTGAGGATGTGGAGCAATTGGAGCCTTTGTGCATTGCTGGTGGGAAGGTAAAATGGTGCAGTTGCCATGGAAAATGGTTTGGCTGTTTCTCAAAAAGCAGAACAGAATTAGCACATGACCCAGCAATTACCCTCCTAGGCTTGTACCCAACAGAACTGAAGACAGGAACCCAGACACATGCTTGTCTATCAATGTTCATAGAAGCATTATTCACAATAGCCAGAAGGTAGAAATGACCCAAGCATCCAGCCACAGATGAATGAATAAACAAAAAAATGGTGTACACAGCCATAAAGGGTGTATTCAGCCATAACAAGGATACATGTTATGACATGGACAAACCTCAAAAACAGGCTAGGTGAAATAAGCCAGACACAAAAGGACAAATACTGTGTAATTCCACTTCTATGGGGCATCTGGAATAGACAAATCCAGAGAAACAGAAGACAGCGTAGAGGTTTCCAGAGGCTTCCAGAGGCTGAAGAGCAGTGGGAATCGAGAGTTATGGGTACAAAATTTCTGTGTGGGGTGATGACAAAGTGTTGGAAATAGATAGTGGTGATGGTTGCACAACATTGTAAATGCAATTTATATCACTGAATTGTACGCTTAAAATGGTTTTTAAAAGGTAATTTAGGGGCAGGGCGCGGTGGTTCATGCCTGTAATCCCAGCACTTTGGGGGGCCGAGGCGGGTGGATCATGTGGTCAGGAGATGGAGACCGTCTCCTGGCTAATAGGATGAAACACCGTCTCTACCAAAAATACAAAAAATTAGCCGGGCATGGTGGCGGGCACCTGTAACCCCAATACTTTGGGAGGCCAAGGCGGTTGGATCACCTGAGGTCAGGAGTTTGAGACCAGCCTGACCAACATGGAAAAACCCCGTCTCTACTAAAAATACAAAAATTAGCCGGGCGTGGTGGCACATGCCTGTAATCCCAGCTACTCTGGAGGCTGAGGCAGGAGAATCGCTTGAACCCGGGAGGTGGAGGTTGCAGTGAGCCGAGATCAAACCATTGCACTCCAGCCTGGGCAACAAGAGTGAAACTCCGTCTCAAAAAATTTTTTTTAAAAAAAGGTAATTTAAAACATTTCCCACAGCCCTCGCCTCCAGTCCCCGACCCCAACATTTTTGCAAGCAGGAGTCATTCAAGTTTGCCACATCCCAGGATGTCAGCTCCCTCCTTTCAGATCAGGGTTACTTCAGAATCTCAGAGCCCCGGAAAGGTAGAGCCAGAAGGAACCTCAGACACTGCATAGTCCTATCTTCCCGCTGTAAGATGGAAACACCAGGCTCAGAGGCAGGCAAGGACAATGTAGTTTGACACCAGGCACGCTGATAGTGCCCAGTTTCTACACAACTGGGGGTCCCTGCAGCCCCCAAGAGATCACCCCTTGGCCCCTCTTCCCTCAGCCCCAGCCTGGATTACCCCTGCTCCAGGCAGCTGCCCCATTAACCCACCCAACTCCACTAACCATTCAATCTCTTCCTTAGCAGTAACAGCTTCACTCCGCAAGAACACTTAGTGGAAATTGACAAGCTCAGAAGCGTCAGCATCTTGGGTGCCCCTGAGAAGCTCATGCACCTGGGGAGACCTGAGTCCCAGTTCCTGTCCTATCACCACTGATCTGCCTTGTGACCTCAGACAAGTCTCCTCCCTTTTCTGAGCCTCAGTTTTTCCATCTGTAAAAGGGGTAAAAAATGCCTTTTGCACAGGGCTGCTGTGAGATTAAATAATAATTGTGAAAGAGAGTACTGATATTATGACTTCACACGTATATGGTTTCATCTTCACTAGACTGTAAGCTGTTTGAGAATAGATCAAATATTATCTGCCCTCTTCACTCCCCAAGTATAAGGCTGGGAGCACAGTGAGTGCCTAGCAAGCGCAGTAACAGTGTGTGTGTGTGTGTGTGTGTGTGTGTGTACATACAAACATACATATGCACATATTTCTTTCTTTACCTACCGTTAACACTTTTTATGAGATGTAATAACAGAAGAAAAGTTAAATGAGTAGGTATTATTGCCCCCATTTCATAGGGGAAGGAAACTGAAGTTCAGAGTGGTCAAGTAACTTGTGCAAAGTCACACAGCTAGCAACCAGCAGACTTATAATTGTGCCCGTGGCCTCAGAGCCCATGCACCTTCTATGTACCAAGACAGATGCATGCAACAGGTCACCAGTGTCTCTGCAAGCCCTGTGTCCCAAGGCTGCTTAACTCAGAACTGTTGGAGATAATTTATCAGGTCTGCAGACAATGCCCCCGGCCTAGGAACGATCGGTGGTTTGAACCAGAAGTGGGCTGGAACTCTGAGACAATTTTCCCCTAGAAATGTCTCCAAGTCTTGGCTGGGTATGGTGACTCATGCCTGTAACCCCAGCACTTTGGGAGGTTGAGGCGGGCGGATTGCCTGAGGTCAGGAGTTCGAGACCAGCCTGGCCAACATGGTGAAATCCTGTCTCTACTAAAAATACAAAAAAAAAAAAAAAGGCCAGCTGCAGTGGCTCACGCCTGTAATCCCAGCACTTTGGGAGGCCGAGGCAGGCCGAAGTCAGGAGATCAAGACCATCCTGGCCAACATGGTGAGGCCACCACTGAAAATTGCATTCCAGCTCAACTTCTCCCTCTGCCCAGTACCACTTCCTCCCCATCTCTACTAAAAACACAAAAAATTAGTCAGGTGTGGTGGTGCATGCCTGTAGTCCCAGCTACTCGGGAGGCTGAGGCAGGAGAATCGCTTGAACCCGGGAGACAGAGGCTGCAGTGAGCCGAGATCTTGCCACTTCACTCCAGCCTGGGCAACAGAGTGAGACTCCATCTCAGAAAAAAAAAAAAAAAAAAAAGAAGTCACCAAGTCTTAACTACTTGAAATAGCTTTGCCGTGGGAATGTTCAAAAGCTTTCCCTATGGTTATTTGCAATATTCTTGTAGTGTATGCCACCTTCTCTATGATGCAATATTGGGAGATATCACTCCCTGGGCCTCCTCCAGACCCCCTCAATACTCCAAGAACTGCCTCAAGAGGATGCTGACCCCCAGCCTTCTTAAAGGCCCCCATAGCACAGAAAATGTGGTACATCACCAGGGCCCCCTGCGGAAATGAAGGACGCATCTGCAGCTGCTGGAAGCACTGCAGGCAGAGAGCCTTCACCTGGCATCCTCTTCCAGGGCTTGCTCAGCTGAGGAGGGTCCCTCACCCAAGGTCATGTCCTCTTTCTGGGGACGCCCACATCCAATGACTGATCAACCCAAGGGTAAAAAGACCCAGCCTTCTAGCCTCACCTTGAGACAGCCGTCAAGGGCCATCCAAGCTGCAGAGCCCTCTGTGGGGTTGGCCGAGGCCACCACTGAAGATTGCATTCCGACTCAACTTCTCCATCTGCCCAGTACCACCTCCCCCCACCTCCCTTCCATAGGCATTGGCCCCCAAAATATTCCCAAAAAAAATCTTGTATGCCTACTGTCTGCTTCCCAGAGAACTCACCCTGAGACAGCCCTTCACAGGCGTTGCAGGAGCTGCCCCACGAAGCAAAACAGGGGAGCCACCTGATGGAACCTGCCTGAGCTCAACTCCTAGCCGCCTTGAAGCTGAGGAATGAGCTCTAAATTGGAGGCCGCTGGTTCTGCCTCCCCTGGCTCACCAGCTGGGAGGCCCGGGTGCCAACACCTCCCCTGGTCATCAGAACTTTGTCTTTCCAACACATGAACACCCCCTCCCGGTCTCCCTCCCAGGGATCTTGCCAGGAGCAGATGAGGAAAGGCCTATGAAAACACCTTACAAGCTGGAAAAGGCTGCGCCAATGGGAGAGGCTGTTTGAATGAATTAGCACCAACTCTGCCGCCAAGCCGTTCCTGCCTCCCTCCTCTTCTAGCAGTTTCTGTGCCTATCATATTGCCAGGGCCCTGCGTGCCTATTTTTTCCCACAAAACACCAGCTGCCTGGTGAAGTCTAATGCCTGACTATTGGGGAGATGTGCCCATGATTCTTGACTGCAGAAGTAGGTTGCTTTCAGCTTCACTTGTGAATTAATGCTGAGGCTCAGTTGGCATGGAGCAGACCCTCGCCCACCCACTTGTCCCCCACACACAATGACCCCCGACCGGCTACCTGTCATTCGTGAGAGACTCCAGGCAACAGCTTGTCAGATGGAGACATGGCCATGACCAGATGGGGACCCAAGCTTGGATTCTCTTGTCTGGTGGTCTGAAAGCTCAGTCTATGGGTGCTGCCTCAGTTTCCTGTAGCTGCTATAACAATTTACCATAGACTTGGTGGCTTAAAACAACAGAACGTGATTCTCTCACAGGTCTAGAGGCTAGAAGTCTGAAATGAAGGTGTCAGCAGGGCCACACTCCCTCTGGAGCCTCTGGAGAAAGACCCAGCCCTTGCTTCTTCTAGGACTGGCTGCCCTAGCATTCCTGGGCATGTGGCTGCCTCATTCCAATTCCCGCCTCCATCCTTATGCTACCTTCCCCTCTGTGTTTCTGCATCAAACCTCCCTCTGTGTTCCTTTTTCTCAGCATACCTACAGTGGCATCTATGGTCTTCAGGATAATCTAGAATAAATTCCCCCTCTCAAGATTCTTAATTTTATCACAACTTTGGCCATGTAAGGTAATACGCACAGGTTCTAGAGATAAGGACAAGGAGATATCTTTTGGGGGGCACCACTCACCCCAATACAGGTGCTCCTGGCATATCCTGGAGGACCAGAAGGAAAACCAGTCAGGTTCTCCATTAAGGAAGTCCCTGATCTGCCCTCTGTTCTGAAATTTGTGAAGATCAAGGACCCACAGACACCACGGCCACACCCTTGTTGTGGCTGGTCAGATCCATCAGCACCTTGGTGTAATCAGAGTGTGGCCAACATCATCGCGCTTTGGCAGGCTAGGCTGAGAACCACCCTTGGGATTTTACACTGTTTCAAAGAAGCTGTACCCTTTGGGGTTACACCCAGGTAGGGTGACCAATATAGCAATTTTCCTCAGGCTTTGCTAGTGTTCACACTGGAAGTCCATATCCCAGGAAACTCCTCAGTCCTCGGCCAACAGGGATGATTGGTCATTCCACACCCAGGTAAGCTCAGGAGCCAGCCGTCTGCATGAGTCATCCAGGTGGATTTTCAAAGCCTTCTCTATCATTTGGGTCTGCTTTCCCATCAGCTTCAGGCACCAGCCCTGGCAGACACCCAAACTGAGCAGAAGACATGCGTTGGCCATTCCTCAGGATCTCCTCTTTGCCCTCAGTCAGTTCTCACGCCCTCTTAGCTCTCTGTCCAAGAAGCTTCATGCCTTAGTTTTCATCCTTGCTCCTCCCCATCCACCCCTAACCCTGGATTTGATGATCTCCCTGATTCTCTCTATTACTTTTCTACAGCTGATGTTAAAAAGTACTAGGAACTGGGAGGCTTAAACAATAGAAAGGTATTGTCTCACAGTTCTGGAGGCTAGAAGTCTGAGACCAAAGTGTCAGCATTGCCATGCTCCCTCTGGGGCCAGTAGAGGAATCCTTTTTGTATGGTTTGGCTCTGTGTCCCCACCCAAATCCCATTGAACTGTAATCCCCATTGTTGGAGGTGGGGCCTGGTGGGAGGTGACTGGATACTGGGGGTGGTTTCTGATGTTTAGCACCATCATCCTAGTGGTGTCTCACAAGAGATCTCTCATGTGATAGATCTCCTGATAGACCATGTGACAGATCTCTCATGCAGTCTAGTTGTTTAGAAGCATATAGCACCTCCTGCTTCGTTCACACTCTCTCACTTTCTTCTGTGGCCATGTGAAGATGTGCCTGCTTCCCCTTCGCCTTCCACCATGACTGTAAGTTTCCTGAAGCCTCCCCAGCCATGCTTCCTGTACAACCTGTGGAACTGTGAGCCAATTAAACCTCTCTCCTCTATAAATTACTCAGTCTCAGGTAGTTCCTTATAGCAATGTGAGAGTGGGTTAACACATCTTTCTTGCCTCTCCCCAGCTTCTCGTGGCTTACTGGAATTCTTTGGTGTGTAGACGCTTCAGTTTTATTTCTGCCTTCATCTCCACAAGGAATTCTCCCTATGTTCAAATTTCCACGTTTTATAAAAACATCAATCCCCCATGAATGATGAGGGAGGGCTGCATATGTAAAATCATGTTGCTAACTGTGTGACTTCCTCATCAGACTCTAAGATTCATGAATGCAAAGACTATGCCTGTCTTATTCATCACTCTATCCTTAAGAAATAAATAGAAGTCAGCCTTCTTATGTCTGTTTAAATCCTTCCAGGAATGAAGAACTCACTAACTCCTCAAAAAGCCCATCAATTTATGCTCAACTCTGAAAATGGAGAAGGCAACCCCAATTTCATTTTTCTAAATTGCTTCAGTTTGTGCTATAATCCCATGCTTTCATCTGTATGCATTTGGTAGCACCAGACACCACCAGATCGCCCCATGTGATCGGAAAATAATCAAGGACACACCCCATTTTCTCCAAGCTCTTTGACCTTCCAAAATATTTTCACCTTCTATCCTCACATGCAACCCCAACCACATCTGCAAAGAGAATGCATACAGTAAACTTAAGACTAAAGTA
Organism: Mandrillus leucophaeus; assembly: GCF_000951045.1. Taxonomy (NCBI): domain Eukaryota; kingdom Metazoa; phylum Chordata; class Mammalia; order Primates; family Cercopithecidae; genus Mandrillus; species Mandrillus leucophaeus. The sequence continues at coordinate 2,798,118 of NW_012104920.1, read as the reverse complement.
AAACCCCACTAGTTTTCAGAGAAATGCAAACGAAAAAAAAATGATTCCACTTCCCAACCTCCGAATTTAAGAAGACTGATAACATGTAGTACTGGCAAGGGCAGGAAGAAAGGCACACTCACAAACTCTGTTGGTGGAACTGTAAATTATCCCAACCATTTTAGAGAGTAACCTAGTAGGATTTATTAAAGTTAAAGATGTTAAGTCCTTTGGACCCAGGAGCAATGCCGCTTCTGGGAATCCATCCAACTGAAATTAAAGTACCAGTTCAAAAGATGTATGGGCAAGGGTGTTTATTGTAGAATCGTTTACAATAAAAAAAGAAAATCTTATATTCTGTGGAATACTACACAGCTATTACAAAGAATGAAGCAGATCTATATGTATTGACTTGCAAAGAAATATACAAAATATTGAGTGGGGGAAACAATACAGAGAAAAATATGTATAACGTGTTTCTGCTTTTTTTAAAAAAATAGTAATCATAAATGGAGCCACATAAGTCTGGCCACATCTGGAGGAAGGAGTAAGGCAGGGCTGGGGCCTCAGTGCATCAACACCACAAATGGCTTTGAGGTGCATGGATGACTAGCCACCACCTACTGTGTGTGGGCAGGTCATCATGAGTTCAGCCCCAACCTGTTTTGGGCAGCCCTCATGTCTCTCACCCTCCAGTCAGGGCAGATCCCATGAGGGATCTGGGGAAGAACTAATCCCAGCTGACCAAACTTAAAGCTTGCCACTGCACAAGAGCACCTCCAAGCAGGCACATAAGTCTCCTTGCAGTACAGCTCTCTTCTTGTTCTCCACGCTGAGGGGTCCAGCCACCATGAAGGCCACTCAGACTCCACTGAAATGGTCACTGGGCACCATCTTGAATAAAAGTCCACTGTGGCAGACAACAGCAGTCCTTTCCCACAAACTTACCTACCTCAGACAAATCCACACAAACATACACACACACACACACACACAGAGAGATCAACACCAAAAACCTGAGCAAACCAGTCATCAGCCACAAGCAGATAAAATGAGGTAAATTGACACATTTCTTTAGCAAAATGGGCAGAGCCTGAGGCCAGGATGAAAATATTTGAAGCTTAAGAAATTAACAAGCAAGTGCAATTTCCAGTCTAATGGGGTGTAAAGCACAATTGACACCTTTGTGAAAGGGAATATGGTGGGCACTTCCATATCTTTCCACCCAGCCTGGAGCCTTTGTCACTATTACAGAGAAAGATTTCCCACCACTGGTGCTCCTCCTAACAATGCTACGTGCTCCCAGCTCAACCTCACTGACCCCCATCTGTGCAGAATGGGAGAGAACAGTTCCAGTTCATAGCTTCTAAGCCTTAATTCAGAGTCAATCTAGTCTCCTAGTATTTAAATTTTGGAGTTCAATGGTAAAGCTCACAATTTAAAAAAATAGAGATATCATAGTACAAGCTGAGGAAAGGACATTCCCAAACTATTAGCAGTTGTTGCTTTTGGGAAATAGTATGGGGAGATAAGGGATTTTGCTTTTTATTCTGTGTCAGTTGAATGTTTATAAGGAGCAGATATTACTTTTGTAATTTAAACATTTATATAACTTAATGTTCTTTATATATAATGATTTGGTTTGTTTCTGTTTGGCTATATCTTGATATGGGAAGTTTAGAGGATCACAAACTGTCAAAATAAGGAGGGAACATAAAAGCTCATTCGGACTCACCCCTTCAAGTTTAAAAAGAGCTCAGAGATGGGGAACTGGGGAAGAGTCATTTCACCCAATTCATGGCAAGTTGCCATTGCTCTTTCCCTGCATGCTGCAGACCGCAGTTGCAGATTCGACTTACAGCCTCCTCTCTCTCTACACTCAAGGATGGACAAGTACCCATTCCAGCATGCATCATCCCTAAAGCCAGTGATGGCTCAGAACCTGATCTGCATCTCAACCACCTGTGGCTTCTAGCCGCCAAACCCAGGACTCCTGCTATTATCCAGACACAGCCCACCTTCACTAGGACAGGGGTGATAATTACATCAGCTGGTTATTGTCACCCTCTCATCAGCTCTTCTGCAAGATACAGACAAGTTGTGGAATGTGAAAAGAGACACCTTGGGAACCACTGCAGCTGGGTCTGCAGATTGCCAGCCCCACTATGACATGGCTAGTGTCTTCAGCCTCTTCTCTCATCCCTCCTTGTTTTATATCCAACATTTCAGACATAGGGAATGACTAATAGAACAAACACCCATCTCATAGCACTATCACAGAGCCTTTCCCCTGGGATTTTTAAAAGAGCCCAAGTACCTGCACTTTTTCATCCTCCCAGGTGGCCTTGATGTGCACTTCATGGAGAGGCCCTTCTTCATTTTTATGTACTTTAGAATCATCTATTTACCAGAAATATCTGACTTTCATCACACTTTGGTCCCAGAGCAGGGTCTTGCCTGCAATTGGCAATTGCAAATTGTTTTTCAGGTGAACGTTTGTTGGAATGAATTGCTTCAAGGTGGCTGGTTTGAGAGGGTGTTGGGGGGCTCTCAATTCCTTTTGGCACCCTCCATAATCTTAGGTGAGAAAGACTCTGCTCTTCTATGGATATGGAGATGGGAGATTGGTCTTGGCAGAAGGAACAAACCACACATTGATTCAACTAAGTCAGTCAAACCAACAGTCAATTCCAATTGTGAGCAGCTGACCCTACAAAAGGATCGAAGGCAAGAGGTACAAGTTGCTTGACATTTCCCTGATAATGTCCAGTTGGCCATATTCCAAAAGCCAGGCCACTCTGATCAGATGCTCGCACTTGTCTGGGCTTCCAGAATGACTCTGCCTAGTAAATCTTCAGTCAAACTTGATGGTGAGTGGAAATCTGGCCCTCTTTGACTTTTCAGCACCTGGGACAGCACCCAGCACCTGGTCGCTGCTTGGTGCTGTTTGTTGACATATCCCAGAGCTGAGGGTGGGGGGTTTAAGCATTAATACCCTTCAGCAATGGAAGAGCAACCCTTGGCTGCCCTAACTGCACCGGGTGGGCCACCAAACTTGCCCAGACCCCTAAAAACCAAGGCCAGGTATTGTGGAAGGATATTCCTTTAAAACCACAGCTGGACTCAGACACTTATATAGGCCAGGGTTCTGTGTAGGCGAGGCGGTATTAACGAAAGCACCCTCAAGAAACCACCAATCAACTCCCTCCAGATAGAGTGTCCTCTCAACATAGATCAGTACAAAACAAATAGATACAGACAGACTTGTGCTATGCTCCCCCACCGCCTCCAGTCACAGAAGAGAAGGAAAATTTTAAATCAACAAAATTTTCATATTATACTTATCTACTTTATTATCCTTTTAGTGACACAAATAACATATGCTAAAATCAAACAATCGAGTGTAGAAAGAAAAAGTGAATATCCTTCCCTACCCCAATAACACCTCCAAAACCATCACCATCATCCTTCAGACGTGTATCCTTTCACATCTTTCTCTATGCTCACAGGGAAACGTAGACACACACACACACACGTTCTGGTTTTCTTCTCCTCTAGAAATACATAGGCATGAGTTGTTCTTTTTAACAACTGCTGATTATACCATATGGGTAAACCATATTACATAGGTGTATTCATAGGTGTTTCAGTCAGGATTCTCTAGAGAAACAGAATCAGTAGGATGTGTGTGTGTGTGTGTAAATATATATATATAAAGATAGACAGAGGGAGATACATATATATATACATATGTGTGTGTGTGTGTGTGTATATACATACATATAGAAAGAGACAGAGAGAAAATTATTTTGAAGAATTGGCTCACATGATTGCAGATACTTGATAAGTTGCAAATCTTCAAGGTATGCAGGGAGGCTGGAGTTCTGGTCCAAAGGCACTATTGTGCTGGAAGAGCTGCAGTTCTGGTCCAAAGGCACTATTGTACTATTGTGCTGGAAGGATTCACTCTTATTCCAGCATAGTGCTTTCTATTCTTAACAGAAAAAGGTTGCTCTTTTTCTATTAAGGTCTTCACCTGATTGGGTAAGGTCCACCCACATCATGGAGGGTAGTCGATCTGCTTTACTCCATGTCTACAGCTTTAAGTGTTAATACCTTTCCAGGAACACATACAATAGTATTTGATCAAATATATGGGCACTATGGCCTAACGAAGTTGACACATAAAATTAGCCTTCACAATAGGCATTCAAACATTTACCAAATTGTCACTCAATGACACATTCCCAGCTGGTAGATTTTTGTCGACATACTTTTGTTTCATCCCTACAGTATCCTAAGAGGTAGACAGAATTACCCTGTTTCACACATGATGAACTGAGGCTCCAAATTCAGGTTTGTCTAATTACAAGTTTGAGTTCTGACTCGCTCTCCCACCAGCTCTGTGAGCTTGAGCTGTTTGCTTAACCTCTTGCTGTCAGCTTCCCATATATAAAATGAGCTTAATAACACATCTACCTATAGGGTAGCTAGGAGGATTCGATGAGATAATGCAGATAAAGGGGCACACACTGCACAAAGCTTGGTAGACTATAAACGTTCCATAAAGACCACATATTATTTCCACTGCTGTTCTGGCAAAGGAGGCCTGGACCCCACTTGGACAAAGCCCAGGAGCATTCCCACAACACGTGGATGTAACAGGTGCATAAACTATTTACAAACCACACCCGTCACCCGCGAGCTGGGGAGGCTCCTTAATTAAGAAGCAGCCCATCCTGCCACCTGGCAGTGTGCTTCCATTTCCTGGCCTGAGCTTCAGTGTTTCCACAGTTGGCGCTTTGCAGAGGAGATCTGAGAAACATTAGCACTCTCTGAAGCCCACGCTCCAGACCCACTGGGGAGCCCACCTCTCCATCTGTCCAACCATGCACCAAACAGCCACGAGGCAGGAGTCATTGAGAGATGGATTTAGAATGTGCTTTCGATTACTGAGGTGGAGGCCGCTGAGCTCCGTGCTGGGCAAGTTTCCCGGTGAACATCTCCTCTCGGGTGGCCCCCCAGGCCATTGCTGAGACACAGTTCAGAGTTTTGATGGCACTGTTCACCTGATGGCCACTCTGAATCCCCAGTCCCTCTGCGGCTGGACTCGCCCCAGGAACACAGGATGCTGACAAGCCACTGCCATCTGTTCATACCTGCTGTTTCAAGCCACCTAGGGCTGGGGGATGATTTATATGGAGAAAAAGCCATCAGACAGGACAGACTGCTCTGCCCCCTCACACACACACAGGCCACCCCCATTTAGACATGTGAACTGCAGTCACCATTTGCTCCAAAGTGTGAATTGCTGGGACCCAAAGCACCCATTTATCGGCTTCTGAGCTAGAGACAAGGGATGTGAGACATGAAAGTTGATGGGTTCAGGCGCAACTGATTTGCCCCCTTGCCAACCTCTCTTGCCCTGTACTGTGTAAAAAGGTTCCACGCTAATAGAAGGGAGGAGGGCTGGAGGGAAAGAAGTGAATCTGACAGTCGTCTGCTGCCCCACCTACAGGACAGGAAGAGGGAGCGAAAAGAAATAGGTGAGTTCCCTCTGAAATGGAGGTGGGGGTGGAATTTGAAAAAAAAGGGGAGACCTATATGCTGTTTGCTGGCTAGAGTTTTGAAGTTGGAAACCCACAGATGTTTCCTGCACACCCAGACCCTGGGAGCATAGACGGATCAGTGAGGTATATGTCTACCCCTGAGAGGGAGCGGAAGAGGAAACAGAGGATGAACCCAAACATCTCGGCGTCCCCAGGTCAGGAACTCAGAGGGTAGCTGTGATGGTGACTGACAGATGTCAAGTTGACTGGATTGAAGGATGCCTAGGTAGCTGGTAAAGTATTGTTTCTGGGTGTATCTGTGAGTGTGTTGCCAGAGGAGATGACACATGAGTCAGTGGACTGACTGGAAGAGGAAGGCCCCCCTCAATGTGGGTGGGCACTATCTAATCGGCTGCCAGCGTGGCTAGAACAAAGCAGGCAGAAGAAGGGGGATAAGCAGCTTACTTGCTGAGTCTGCTTGCTCTCTGCTATCTCTCTTCCCACACTGTGCTGGACACTTGCTTTCTCTCCTCCTGCCCTTGGACATCAGACTCCAGATCCTTTGGTCTTTAGATTCTGGAACGTGCACCAGCAGCCTCCCAGGGGCTCTTAGGCCTTCAGACTCAGACTGGGGGCTGCACTGTGGGCTTCTCTGGTTTTTGGACTTGGACTGAACCACGTTACTGGCTTTTCTTTCCCCAGCTTGCAGACAGGCTATCGTGGGACTTCGTCTTGTAATCATGTGAACCAATTCTCCTATTGGTTCTGTCTCTCTGGAGAACCCTGACTAATACAGTAGGTAACATTGGGGGACTCATGGGGTGTAAAGATGTGACTATCAGAGAAATGCAAAGTGCCAAAGATAGCGAGCAGCCAACAGTTCAGGGTATTGCCAACACTGGGGCACTGAGAAAGAGCTCAGGACTGGCCTGGCATTCACAGCTGTGGCAAGCCCCTAGAGCAGGCAGGATGAAGGACACACGACCCCATGCTCCACCATAATGCCAGCTGCATCTCATTTGTCCATGGGGTTACAGGGGAACTTCAGCCCCATGGAGATCGTGTCCCTACACTCCAGCCTGGCAGAGTGTTGGCTATGACCAAGCGAACAACTCCAAATATACCTTCCCTTTCCCCGATAAATGGGTAGGCTAAGAAAACTCGAACTGGAAGAAACAAAGCCACCTGCACTTCATCAACTGAGTGCTTGGAGTAAAAAAAAATAAAATCAATTCTGGAAGTCCAGAATATCCCATTTTCCCCACAACCGACTCTACAACCATTGAAAGTCTATACGCATTTCATAGACAAATGCCAATAAGCACGTGACTCCTTGTGATAAGGAGATTTTTCTTCATGTAGCATTGAGAGCAAGACTTTACATATGGCTAGGAAAGGCAGGAGCCTATTTTAGAATTCTCGAAATGAAGACGGGACTATCATGCTGAGAATTTCTGTATTGGAAGGAGGGGTGTTGCCAATAGGAAACTCCTAGCTCACGTCGTATCTTGTCAGGGAAGGATTTATCCCCCCTGAAAACCTTCTGTTGTATCCTAGCCTGGGTTCCTCCCAGAAGCTTATCTGAAGATAAGGATTTGAGAACAGGAGGTCTGTTTGGGAGATGAGCTTAGAAAGTGTTCTAGAGAATGGGAAAATGAGTCAGGGTAGGGAAAGAAGCCCATACTTCCCCCAGGTGACTTCATGAGCAGGTGACCGCCTGGGAAGCTGGTATGTAGCTATGTAGCACCAACCTCCCAGGGTTAAGAAGCTGGGTTCTTTTTTTGGAGGGGGGATGGAGTCTCACTCTGCCAGGCTGGAGTGTAGGGGCACGATCTCAGCTCGCTGCAACCTCTGCCTCCCAGGTTCAAGTGATTTTCCTGCCTCAGCCTCCAGAGTAGCTGTGACTACAGGTGTGTGCCACCACACCCGGCTAATTTTTTGTATTTTTAGTAGAGACAGGGTTTCACCATGTTAGCGAGGATGGTCTCAATCTCTTGACCTTGTGATCTGCCTGCCTCAGCCTTCCAAAGTGCTGGGATTACAGGCGTGAGCCACCGCACCTGGCCCAAACTGGGTTCTTTATTCACCCATTTCTTTTTGTCATCAACCAAGGGCTGCTCCCGGTGGCATCGACTTCCGGGCACTGCAGCCTGGCCTGCACCCAGCCGGAGCAGAGCCCTTGGCAAAGCGTCATCGTTGCCTGCAGTCAGATGCTAGACCATGCAGTGTTGGTCCAGCTCACAATGTATCTTGTGAGCTGATGGGGCTCCGCAGGACACTGCCAGAATCTGCTGCCCTGGGCATGTCTGTGGCTTGTCACATCCCATGTGGCAAGACTTGTCTAGTCTCCTGAATCATGAACCAAACAACACAAATGACACGTCTAAACAGTCTATGTGAAATTAATACTCTTAAAATTGGGAAGAACTATCAATGTCATTTAGTCTAACATCCCACCCAGTATAGGAAATCCTGCTGAAACATCATTCCAAGCAAAAAGTCATCCTCTATGTGAGTGATCCCAAGAGGGCAGGACCACTCCCTCTTAAGCCCTCCTCTCCTGTTGTAGAAATTCCAGTCCATGAGATAGGGTTGCCTTGTCTTAGTTCCAAATGTCTCCCTCTGTGACCTATGCCTGTTAGCCCAGGTTCTGTTTCCCCGAGCCATGCTAAAGAAAAAAAAAAAAACACTTTTCCATTCATGCCATTGATGATAGGCAGAATAATAACCCCCCTCCACACACACACACACATACACACACACACACATACACACACAAAGATGTGACCATCCTAATCTCCAGAACCTGTGAATATGTTGCCTTACATGGCCAAACAGACTTTGCAGGTGTGATTAAATTAAGGACTTGCAGATGGGAATATTAACCCAGATCTTCCAGGAGTGTCCAATGCAACCACAAGCCTCCTTATAAGGGAAAGAGGAAGGCAGGAGAGTACGGAGGAGGAAGCAGAGGTCAGAGTGTCAAGATCACTGCTTTGCAAATGAAAGAGAGACCTGCACCAAGGAATGGCTCTGGAAGTTGGAAAAGACGAGGAACAGATTCTTCACTAGAGTGTCTAGAAGTAACACAGTTCTGCTGACATCTCGGTGTTAGCCCAGGGAGGCTTCTAACCTCTAGAACTGTAAGATCGATTTCCGTTGTTATGAGCCACAAAGTTTGTGGTCATTTGTTGTGGCAGCAATAAGAAACTAATACACTCTCACGGCAGTGCTTGATGCAGGTGAGGCCAACCTATGGGCTCTCCTTTCCAAACAACACACGATTTTTCAGCCATATCTTGTAATATATGGCTTCCAGACTCTTGCTGTCCTTATCACCCTGCTCTGAAAACTCTCTAGTGCCCCATGACTAATCGGCCGCTTCACATGCTGGCCCCAAGCAGTGGATATATAACTCCATGTGAAATCAACTCAAGCCCAGGAAAGACTAGGATCCTGGCTTCCCATGATCCAGACAACGTACTCTCCATTGCAGTCACATTTTTACAGCCTTGCCATGCCAACAACCAACACCCAGAGTCCTCTTCATGGAAAATGTTTCAAGCCTGTTCTCCTTCATCTTGTAAGGATGCAATGGAGTTTTAAGACCCAACTGTGGGAGCTTACATTTATTCTGCTCGTCTCTTCAACTTCTTTACTTTTCTTTCTTAATTTCAACCAACTGCTTCAACCCATCAAAGTCATCTTGGAATCTGACTCAAACACCTGAGTATTGGCTGTTCCTCTCATTGCATATGACCATGTGGTGATAAGGAGGCGAAACATACTCCCCCACACGTAGCCTTATCACTCACTGCATCCCTTCAGGTTCCCCCGCAGCCTGTCATGGCAGGAGATCTGGCCTCTACAGCTATTCCTTTCCTCCATACCCCCAAAGACAAGCACAGGTCTTTTGCATTTTAAGAGTTTTGCTAATGATTACTGAGAAAAATTCGATATGGAGTAATAGAGTAATGAATATGAGGAAATCACATTAGTCTCAGAATTCCACAAAGTCCATAAAGTCTGGCCCTTTGTCCACAGTTAAAGCCCTCTCTGAGATGATCACTAGGTACCCCTCCACGGAACATCTCCCTAGCTTTAATTCCGAAAAATGGGCTTAAGCCCTGCTCCACCTCTGATTCTCTCACACATACATCACCAGTAATAGTGAGCACAACCTAAGTGAAGACACCACCCTGCAGAACATCGGGTACCTCCCCTCCTCTGGTGGCCGTTTTGCGTTTGAGATCCCCAGACTGTGAGATCCTTAAGTCACTGAGGCTCTGTTCAGCAAAGAACTAATCCTCTCTGAAAATTTCCTCATGGGCAGTCATCAGTGTTTCCAGCTGATAAGCGGAAACTTAACGTTATCCAAATTTTAGTTGTGTCTACCTTTGAGTCATTGGTAAAAATGCTAAATCGAACAGAGCCAAGCACAGAGAGCTGGAGAACAGCTCTGCAGACATTTTTCTCACTTGCCCCCAGTTCAATATGAACATCCAACTCCAAATCAGCCCACACGAAGCTCATCCTTCTCATAAACAGCTAGATGGGAACATAGACAAAGACAGAAGTCAAAACCAGGTCTAATATCCAGAATGTATAAAGAACTCTTAAAAGTCAACAACAAAAAGATAATTCAATTTTTTTAAAAGGGCAAAGGACTTGAACAGACATTCCTCCAAAGAAGATACACAAATGGCCAACAAACACAGGAAAAGATGAACAACCACATTAATCATTACAGAAATGCAAATCCAGTCACAAGGAGATGCCATTCCACACCCACTAGGATGGGTGTAATAATTTTTTAAAATAATAAGAATTGGCAAGGATGTGAAAAAATTAGAACTCTCATACATTGCTGGTGGGCAAGTAAAATGGCTTAGCCACTGTGGAAAATGGCCTGGTGGTTCCTCAAAAAGTTAAACATAAAATTACTATATGAGGCTGGGTGCCGTAGCTCATGCCTGCAATCCCAGCATGTTAGGAAGCTGAGGCAAAAGCATTGCTTCAGTTCAAGAATTTGAGATAATCCTGAGCAACATAGGGAGACCTCATCTCTACAAAATAGAAAAAAAAATTAGCCGGATATGGTGGCACATGCTTATAGTTCTAGCTACTCAGGAGACTGAAGTGGGAGGATCGTTTGAGCCTGGGAGGTCGAGGCTGCAGTGAGCCATGATCACACCACTGCACCCCAGCCTGGATGACAGAGAAAGACCCTTTACCAAAAAAAAAAAAAAAAATACTGTATGATTCAGTGATTCCGCACGTATATATATACCTAAAAGAACTGAAAACTGCTACTAAAACAAATGCATGTAACCACATGTTCAGAGCAACGCTATTCACGATATTCAAAAGGTAGAAACAGCCCAAATGTCCATCAATGAACAAATGGAGAAACAAACTGTGGTATGTACCTGTAATGAAATATTATTAAAATATTATTAAAATTTTATTAAAATATTAAAATATAATGAAGCACTGTATTAACTCATAAAAAGGAATAAAGTATTATTAAGCCATTAAAAAGGAATGAATGATAGCAAAGTGGGTAAACCTGAACAACATTATGCTAAGCGAAAGAAGCCAGACACAAAAGGTCACACATTATATAACTCCATTTATATGACATATTTATAATGGGTAAAGCTATGGAGACAGAACAAAGACTAGTGATTGCCAGGGGCTGATGAGAAGGAGAATTGGAGAGCAACAGAAACTGCTTAATGGGTACAGGATTTCCTTTTGGAGTGATGAAAATATTTTTGGACCCAAATAGAGGTGATAATTGCACGATGTCCCCATCTAGTTGTTAATGGGAGGGCTGAGCTTCTCTTGGGCTGATTTGGAGCTTGATGTTGAGACTGAAATCAGGGCAAGTGAGAAAGATGTTTGCAGAGCTGTTCTCCAGCTCTCTCTCCTTGGTTCTATTTAACGTTTTTACCAATGACTTAAAGGTGGACATGACTGAAATTTGAATAATGTTAAGTTTCTGCTTATTAGCTGGAAACACTGATGAATGTGCTAAATGCACAACATTGTAAATGCACAAAATGCCACTGAGTCATTCACTTTTAAACGGTTAATTTTAGGTTATGTGAGTTTTACCTTGATTTAAAAAAATATGTAGTTTCCACTTTCAAGACTGTGAACTTAAAACTCAAGGATTTAGGCCAGGCGCGGTGGCTCACACCTATAATCCCAGCACTTTGGGAGGCTGAGGCAGGCGGGTCATGAGATCAGGAGATCGAGACCATCCTGGCTAACACGGTGAAACCCCATCTCTACTAAAAATATAAAAAATTAGCCAGGCATGGTGGCAGGCACCTATAGTCCCAGCTACTCGGGAGGCTGAGGCAGGAGAATGGTGTGAACCCGGGAGGCGGAGGTTGCAGTGGGCCAAGATCATGCCACTGCACTCCAGCCTGGGCGACAGAGCAAGACTCTGTCTCAAAAAAAAAAAAAAAAAAAAAAAAGACTCAAGGATTTACCTGTGTTAGTCCATTTTCACCCTGTTGATAAAGACCCAAGACTGGGCAATTTACTAAAGAAAGTGGTTTAATTGGATGTACAGTTCAATGTGGTTGGGGAAGCCTCACAATCACGGTGGAAGGCAAAGGCAAGGAGGAGCAAGTCACGCTTTACATGGATGGTAGCAGGCAAAGAGAAAATGAGGAAGACGCAAAAAGCAGACACCCCTGATAAAACCATCGGATCTCATGAGGCTTATTCACTACGAGAACAGTATAGGTGAACCACCCCTGTGATTCCATTATCACCCACCTGGTCCCTCCCACAATATGTGGGAATTATGGGAGTACAATTCAAAATGAGATTTGAGTGGGGACACAGAACCAAACCGTATCATTACCTTACTCTTCCCAAAACTGCATTGAAATGACCAAAGAAACAGAAAATTAAGATCCCTGAGACAGAGAGCAATGTCTGTAGTAGACAGGAAAACGGGAGAGTTTTCTGGGAGGAATGAAGCTTCCTCCCGGAATGGATGCAGGAAAAGTGATCAATAAGAAAAAAAAAAAAGGCTCACAATTCATACAAGAAAGAGATGGCCCCACCTGAAATGTCGGCAGGAAGGTTTTCCAACAGAGCCCAGTGGAATCTCTCAACTCAAGGTAACAGGGGCCTCGGGTGAAAGAGCAATGTGAATCAGGGGGTAGCACCCCAGCTGGCAGGCTGGTGGGAGGTGTGCACAGGCTGCATGCATGACATGGTGGCGGTTGTACCAAGTCATTGGGTGTGGTGTGATCTGGGCAAGTAGAGAGACAGACTTCATGCAACAGGCTCCTGGCATGGCCAGTAAGACTAGAAAGAGGTGGGCTAACTGTAGGTCCTCTCAATAGGCATGATTTCAAAAGTCAAAGTTCCAAACCCATAGCCCAGTACCAGAAGTACTAATTCACTGTATTTCAGTGACTGTTATAGAACCAGAGTAAGCATGACCCAGCCGACTCATCTACATTGTATTTTATTTGTAAAGAAACACTCACCTTTGCTACCTGAGGCATTCTTATATTTTCTATTCTGATCTAGTCTGTTTCATTAAAAAATAAAAATAAAAAAGATGCTGGCCATCACCCACTTACACGGTTTAATGTAGCTTATATCTCCATGGTAACTCTACCACTCTCTACACACAGATACCCCTAAGATCCAAGCTAAGAGAAGAGAAGGCGGGGATGGAGGCCGGAAAGAATCAGAAGGGGGAAGTTGCAGGTTTCAGGGATTCTTTCAGGGCACCAGGAATTCCTGGAATCCCACAGTGGAGGATTCAAGCCAAGGACATGGGACTCTGCCACCCACCTGCTGCAGGGGAGGCACCTACTTGATCTGCTCAGCAGATATGTAAATAGATTTAGGCCAATCAAAAAGACAAATACGGCCAGGCACGGTGGCTTGCACCTGTAATCCCACCGCCGCCGAGGCGGGCAGATCACGAGCTCAGGAGTTTGAGACCAGCCTGACCAATATGGTGAAACCCCATCTCTACTAAAATACAAAAATTAGCCAGGTGTAGCGGCATGCACCTGTAATCCCAGCTACTCGGGAGGCTGAGGCAGGAGAATCGCTTGAACCCGGGAAAAGGAGGTTGCAGTGAGGCGAGATCACACTTACGTGCTCCAGCAGGGTCAACAGAGTGAGACTCCATCTCAAAACGAAAAAAAAAGAGACAAATACATGTGTCACAAAGGCCAAAGGCATGAACTGTCAACTCATGAAAAACGTGAAACACATGTGACAAGGACATGACCTATTTATTTATGAAGAGTTCTGCCGACCCCTAGCTCCCTACAGCCGCTTCTGTCTGCAGGGGTGAGAAAACTGGGGACGAAAGGAAATCGCTTTTGAGAAGTCATTTTTAGTTATGCATGAGAACTTATTTCATGTTCTTTGAAAGACACAAGTAAAGCCTGATTCCTTTTTAATTACTTTAGGCTACTTGTCTGTGCTTCTCTGATTAAGCTACTCCATGCTGAGCCACGGGGACCTGGCTTTCACAGGAGTTACACAGACGAAGAGTTGCTGAACCTCCCTTGAGATCAAAGGAATGCAAATCACACAACAGTACGAAGTCATTTGAACCTACCAGACTGGAGAAAATAAAAACACCAGTACCAGCAGGATTGTAAATTGTACCAACTTTCCCAGATGCCACCTGTTGCTAGTAGCAAATTTTAAATTGTGCATGCTCTGTGATTCCGCAGTTCCATGCCTACAAATTCAGTGAAGGAAATAATTGCAAAAGTACATACATATATTTACAAGAAGGTAAACACTCAGGGTAACCTAAATATGCATTGCTCTCATTTATCTGCTATTCAGGGTCCCAGACACACAGAGCACTTAAAGGCTTCAGTTGAGCTAATCTTCATGTCAACTCATGGGATATATGTTATTATCTCCATTTTAGAGCTGAAGAAATTAAGACTCAGGAAGTTTTAGTGACACATCCAAAGTCACAGCAGGACTGTATGACAACCTTGCTCTTTGGTTGCAGAGTCTAACCATACGACGACCTATTAGAGAGATGTTTATGAGCATTCATTTACACAACAAGCATTCACTGAGTGCCTGCTATGTGCCAGGCACTATTCTAGATGCTGAGCAAAATGGGTCAAAGGCATGAACTGGTAATTCACAAAAAAAGTGAAGTATATGGAACAAGACTATGGCTTATTCATTTGGGAATGTTCCCCTATTTGTAAGTCCCCTGGGTGATTAAAAAGGAAAAAAATCTCCGTCCTCCAGCTGCTTGTAGAAACTTGATGATGCGCTGACATGGGAAGATGGCTACAACACGGAGAGGCTGGGAAAAGCAGGTCAAATGATTGTGCTGCATGTAAATATAATGTATTTATTCATTCAATTAATATTTATTGAGCAGTTACTTTCGTCAGGCACTTCTTTCACTGATCTATGAGACACTCAAAGGCTCAAGGAACTGGTTCTTTTTCCATACTTAGAGGTTTACCCAGGGCCAGGTACAGTGGCTCATGCCTGTAATCCCAGCACTTTGGGAGGCTGAGGCAGGTGGATCACCTGAGGTCAGGAGTTCCAGACCAGCCTGGCGAACATGGTAAAACCCCGTGTCCACTAAAAAGACAAAAATTAGCCGGTGTGGTGACGGGTGCCTGTAACCCCAGCTATTTATGGGGCTGAGGCAGGAGAATCACTGGAACCTGGGAGGCGGAGGTTGCTGTGAGCCGAGATCGCGCCATTGCACTCTAGCCTAGGTGACAGACTGAGACTCTGTCTCAGAAAAAAAAAAAAAAAGAGGTCCACCCAGGGGCAGACACAGAGCCAGTGAATTGGAAAAGGTTACTGTCTAAATAAGTGGGCAAAAGAGAGTAGGAGGCACAAAAGATAGCAAACTTTGAAACATCATTTACTTAAAGTATTAATAAAATTATTACAAAAGTGACATTCTTGAAAGACAAAAAAACTAAAACAATTTAGAATAGACAGTGAAATTCCTCCCCCTCTATTCAACCTTTAGAACGAATTCTTGATCCTTTGACTGTATAATTTTCAGACTCTCAATCGCACCCTTCAAAAAAGATCTCCCCTTTTCCTCTGTTAGAGTGCCCTATCCATTTGCCGTGGCCTATCCAATCATAGAATTATTTTGTTTATCGGACTATTTGTTCATTTGCTTTATTACCCCATGAGAATATAACCCTCACACCTAAACTTAAGAACAAAGAAAGCAGGCATCATGTCATATAGCTCTATGGCTAAGTCTGAAGACTGCTATAAAGAATTTCTTTCATCTCAGGAGTAACAAAAACTATCTCTAGCTTTTGATACTTTACTTTGTTACTAGTTTTGTTACTTTACTTTGTTACTACAAAAACTAGACATAGTTTTATTTTACTTTTATATTTTATTTTATTTTCTTCTTCTCTGTTCTTTTTTCTCTTTTTTTTTTCCCCCCGAGACTGAGTCTCACTCTATTGCCCAGGCTGAAGTGCAGTGGCTCCATCTCGGCTCACTGAAACTTCCACCTCCCAGGTTCAAGCCATTCTTGTGCCTCAGCATCCCGAGTAGCTGGGGTTACAGGCACCCACCACCATGCCAAGCTAATTTTTCTATTTTTAGTAGAGACGGGGTTTCACCGTGTTGGCCAGGCTGGTCTCGAACTCCTGACCTCAAGTGATCCGCCCGCCTTGGCCTCCCAAAGTGCTGGGATTACAGGCATGAGCCACCGCACCTGGCCTGTATCCATATCTTGCCCGCCCCACCTAACTCCTCAAGCTTTCCCCTTAGAGGCTCTAGATCTTGAATGTCCTTGGCTTTTTGAAGCTCTGGTCCAGAAGATTCCCTTTTTACAACTATCTCAAGAGTCCATGGGTTAGACATTCTATGCCTAGAATTCTAGGGATGCTCTGAGGGTCAGCAAATGGACTAACCAAAGCCCAGCTTCTTTGCCCCACAGTATCCCCGTGTGAGACTGGGGCCTCTGATTCCCTGACGTGCCAGAGTCGCCAATGCAGATAACCGTGATTCCGTGAGACACGGGTATATGTGTTTTCTCAAGATGTGAGAGCGAAAGCAATTAAAAAGGCATTAGTTGTGCTTTTGTGTCGTCTTATGTTCTTAAAACTAATTATTTGTTCATTAAACCTCTCAGCCTTCATCAGAGGCTTTGTCGCATGGAAATAGCTGACGAGCTCAACTTGTGGTTATGAAATGAAAGGCTTAGCAGAAGCAAACTATGCTCCACAATTATGAACGGCCTCCGTCTCTGAGGTAATCAGAACCAACATTCTCCATGAGACTTGCAAAGTTTGGGGTTAAAAATGAAGGCACACAATTCATGATTGGCTTCTCAGCTCTTCGTGATGTGAAAATTAACCCGAAGCTTTATTATCTGGACTTTTGCATGTATCTTCCTGATGTGCTTCCAGTTATAGACCTTTGACCATTCTAGCAAGGTGGGATCAAAAGTATACATTAATCACAGGTATGTATTTCCTCTCTCACCTGAGATCCTACTAAAATGAAAGTAAAAGACCCATAAAAGTTATAAGCACAGATCGATAAAGACAACAAGAAGAGAGACATCAGCAGACAAGAGAGATCAATAAATTGGCCGGGCGTGGTGACTCATGCCTGTAATCCCAGCACTTTGGGAGGCCGAGGCGGGTGGATCGCCTGAGGTCAGGAGTTTGAGACCACCCTGGCCAACATGGTGAAACCCCGTCTCTACTAAAAATACAAAAAGTTAGCTGGATATGGTGGCAGGTGCCTGTAATCCCAGCTACTCGGGAGGCTGAGGCACGAGAATCACTTGAACTCAGGAGGCGTCGATTGCAGTAAGCCGAGATCGTGCCATTGCACTCCAGGGTACAACAAGAGTGAAATTCTGTCTCCAAAAAAAAAAAAAGAGATATCAGTACATTTCTGGAAGATAGGAAGCAGGTGGATGGGTGATAACTGGTGAAGTAGTGTAGAGGAAGCCATGCTAAGTGTAGACATGGAAATGGATGCAGTTCAGGAAGTAATCTGCCCTCCAGAACCCTGCATTTGGGACTCAGAAATTTCAGATATAAATGGGAATGAGATATGAGGCTAAAATCAGAATAATTGAGTCGATTATCTCTATATAAAATATCTTAATTCACTCTTGGGCCAAAACTCCTAGCAGCTATGTAGACATATCCGAGTAAAATATCAAAGAGTCAATCTCAAGAAAAGTTGATAGCCCATGTACTAGTTACATATGACCCCAAATGTAGTCACTTACAGCAACACATTTTTTTTTTTTTTTTTTTTTGAGGCGGAGTCTCGCTCTGTCGCCCAGTCTGGAGTGCAGTGACGCAATCTTGGCTCACTGAAAGCTCCGCTTCCCAGGTTCACACCATTCTCCTGCCTCAGCCTCCGGAGTAGCTGGGACTACAGGCACCCGCCACCTCGCCCGGCTAGTTTTTTGTATTTTTAGTAGAGACGGGGTTTCACGCCGTGTTAGCCAGGATGGTCTCCATCTCCTGATCTCGTGATCCGCCCGCCTCGGCCTCCCAAAGTGCTGGGATTACAGGCGTGAGCCACCGCGCCCGGCCAACAACACATATTTCTTATCTTACAATTTCTGTGGATGAGGAGTTTGAGAGTAGCTTAGCTGAATTGTTCTGGCTCAAAGTTTCTTATAAGGCTGAAGCTGAGATGTCATCCAGGGTTGAAGTTTTCCAACATGGCCATGTGCGTTTGTTCATGTACTATCTGTGGCTGTTTATATGCTACAAAAGCAGAGCTGAGCAGTCAGAACAGAAACTACAGGGCCACAAAGTCTTAACTATTTGGTTTAACTGGGGCTGGATGATCCATTTTCAAGACGGCACACTCACAGGGCTGTTGTCTGGAGGCCTCAGCTCCTTACCACATGGACCTCTCCACAGGGCTCTTTGAGTGTCCTCATGGCGTGGGGGCTGACTTCCCCCAAGAGGAAGAACAAAGAGAAACACTTGCCTTGTATGACCAAATCTTGGAAGTCACACATACGCACATTGGCCATATTCTACTCAGCAGAATCAAGTCACTAAGCCCAATCCTCACTCAAGAGAGTGGAATGAAGCTCCCTCTCCTGAAGGGAAGCGTCCCCCAGAATCTGTGGACATGTTTTAAAAACAACCACACTCCAGAAAATCAGACCACCATATACTGGTATTCAGGGGTCTTCCATCTCTAAAGCTCCTTTACCAACATCTTAGAGCAAATTCCACAATTTAACAAGGTCTCCGCATGCTCTCATGCTCATAGACTACCGAAGCAACTCTATATACCTTAATGTAAATGCAAATTGTCAACCGGGGCACCAGATATTTTTAAAGACAAAACAACCTGCAATGGAAAAGAGAATAACTCAACAATAACAAAGGAAAATACTGACCCCTAAGGGATTAGAGACAATTCAGGAAATACAAGACAATTGGAAAAAAACAAAAACCTCTGGTATCTTCAGGAAGAATCCAGCAGATACTGCATCCATTATAAAATGAAATAATTCTATAAAACAGAAACAATTAGAAAACAAAAAGGAACTGTTAAAAATAAAAAATACATGGCCAAAATTTTTGAAATATGTAAAAGGATTGTTTTAAAAAGCCAAAATCAATAGTTCAGAAAAATACAAAACCAACAACAAAAAGAGATGAAAAAGATGAGCGAGAAAAGAAAAAAGATATACTGAATAAATCTGGGAGGTTCAACAGATACTGATATATACATATATCTATATATATACACACATACATTTAGAGATATATATATACACATTTAGAAAAGTAAGAAACTAAGAAACTTATCAAAGCTAAAGGACATGAATATCAGTGTAGGAAGTTTCACTAAGTGTTCAAGCATAGTCAAGGAATAAAGAATAATGTATAGACAGTTCATTGGAAAAATTTAAAATATCAAGCATAAAAAGAATACTCTTTGACCTTCTAAAGCAGAGAAGTTGGCAAACTAAATTCATGAACCAAATCTGGCCCACCACTTGTTTTTGTCAATAAAGTTTTATTGGAAATGGCCATGTCTGTTTGTTTATGTATTGGCTATGGCTGCTTTCATGCTACAACAGCAGCGCTGAGCAGTTAGAACAGAAATCACATGGCTGCAAAGTCTAAACTAGTTGCTATCTGGCCCTTTACAGAGGAAAATTCACTGAGCTCTGTTCTGAAAAGAAAACTTACCAAAAGAGAAAAAAGTTCACCCCCAAAAGAACAAAATCAACCTGGCATCAGAAACTTTTTGTCAGCATCATTGAACACCAGAAGGTAATGGGAAAATGCCACCAAGGTGCTGATGGAAAATAATTTTTACTCTAAAATTCTATAGTCTATATTGAATGCCAAGATAATATAAAGGCATTTTCGGACATGAAAGACTCAGAAGATTTACTTCCCATGTACCTTTTTTTTAAAAAGTTACTTGAGGGTATGCT
Organism: Mandrillus leucophaeus; assembly: GCF_000951045.1. Classification (NCBI taxonomy): domain Eukaryota; kingdom Metazoa; phylum Chordata; class Mammalia; order Primates; family Cercopithecidae; genus Mandrillus; species Mandrillus leucophaeus. The sequence goes on along the minus strand of NW_012104920.1, from coordinate 2,778,120 downwards.
CTGGATAGACAAGGAAGTAAATCAAAAACTAGGAAAGGATGCAGAAGAGAGTGGATTTATTAAAGCAAAGCCCTTGGATGGCAGCTGTGCAGTACGCCTAGAAAGCATTCAGCAGAATTAGACCAGGAAGATGTAAACATGATGAGAGGGACAGTCGGAACCATGTAATTCTGGCCTTGAGAATTCAGAAAAAGTTAATGAAATGATGGAGTAATGGTGGCGGAGCAAAGACAACTGCCATCATGGAACTTCTGGATCCATAAGGAGCCTTGTGTGCAGCTGCAGGGACTTGAGACCCCCTGAGTTACGGCCTAAAGAACAGGTCCACTTCCCAGGAGGGTTGTCCACGGACAGAGTCTGGCGTGTTCTTCCACCACGAAAGTCTGGTGGTTGGACCACCAAGGCAACTTCCCCCATGGTTAAAGCTCATTTTTTTTCACTAAAGGGGCTACAGAGATTTGGCTCATTTAGAACTCAAAACCTGCCAAGAATGAGGAAACTCAGGAGGAAGATTTCCAGTTTCCTGGCAAGTGCCAAACCCAGAGTACACTTGCCTGTGGTCTAGAGAGAAAAAGGTGTGTGAATTCCGTGAGCACTGCGCACTAACTCCTGCTGGCTCCTGGGTTCTGGGTTCGGTGAAAGCAACATCAGAGAAGGAAACTTGAAAACGTTCTCCAGAAGTCCCAGATTCCCCCATCATTCGTCACTCCCACCAAGAGTCTCCTCCTCCCTCTCCTCCCCTATGCCCACTCACTCTAGAAACTCTACAATTCTTTTTTTTTCTTTTAAATAGGCCAATAACTGTATTAACCTTTGTTTCAAACCTTATTTCCAGGTTTCTTCAGCTTAATTACCTACAAGTAATCAATTGTATGTAAGCAAAAATGAATTGTATGTAAGCAAAAAGCTGCAGTGTCCAAGGGGCTTGGGCTTAAAAATATTAGCGATCTAGATTTTATCAGATCCATAAACCAGTTTTAAAAAGCAATTGAGGCCGGGTACAATGGTTCACTCCTGTAATCCCAGCACCTTGGGAGGCTGAGATGGGTGGATCACCTGAGGTCAGGAGTTCAAGACCAGCCTGGCCAACATGGTAAAACCCCATCTCTACTAAAAATACAAAAAATTAGCCAGGCGTGGTGGCGGATGTCTGTAATCCCAGCTACTCGGGAGGCTGAGGCAGGAGAATCGTTTGAACTTGGGAGGCTGAGGCAGGAG
>NW_012104920.1:2763686-2776852 GCF_000951045.1 Mandrillus leucophaeus | reverse complement strand
GGATCACCTGAGGTCAGGAGTTCAAGACCAGCCTGGCCAACATGGTAAAACCCCATCTCTACTAAAAATACAAAAAATTAGCCAGGCGTGGTGGTCGGTGCCTGTAATCTCAGCTACTTGGGAGGCTGAGGCAAGAGAATTGCTTGAACCCAGGAGGTGGAGGTTGTAGTGAGCCGAGATCGCACCATTGCACTCCAGCCTGGGTGACAAGAGTGAGACTCTGTCAAAAAAAAAAAAAAAAAAAAGCAGTAATAATGTAAAATAGCAGCTCCCAGTAATTTCTGCAGGTTTTAGGTTTTATCTTCTTCAGAAGTTGGCTTAATTCAGTTTGCCTCATTCTTGGAAGCCTCATCAAAATTCTCTGCAAGAGCTGGAACTTCTTCATCATCATCCTCTCCAGTAGCAAGTGGTGCTTTTTCATCCACAGATGGTTTGGGCAGAGGTTCAGCCCATCTTCCTAAACTAGTCAGACTGTCTGCATCATGCCGGCTTAAGGTGCTGGGTAGCGATTTCCATCAGCTGCTGTGTCTCAGTGTGTGTCTCAACTGCTGTACCTCAGCTTAAGGTGCTGGGTAGCGATTTCCATCACCTGCAGTGGTTAAAGAAGTGTTTGCTGCCAGAGATGCCTTAACTTTAGGATTGTTAAAGTGGATGACTGATCCTTGATCTACTTTAACTCGTAAGTGTGTTCACCTCTTCAATACCAGATATTGTTTGCCCCTAATTTCTTGGTTTTGTTTTGTTTTGTTTTGTTTTTTGAGATGGAGTCTTGCTCTGAGTCTTGCTCTGTCACCCAGGATGGAATGCAATGGTGCAATCTTGGCTCACTGCAGCTTCTGCCCTCTGCCTCCCGGGTTCAAGCGATGCTCCTGATTCAGCCTCCCGCGTAGCTGAGATTATAAGTGCCCGCCACCATGCCTGACTAATTTTTTTTATTTTTTTATTTAGTAGAGACGGGGTTTCATCATGTTGGCCAGGCTGGTCTGGAACTCCTGACCTCAGGTGATCCACCCGCCTCCACCTCCCAAAGTGCTGGGATTGCAGGCGTGAGCCACTGTGCCGGCCCCTAACTTCTTTAAGAGCTGAAGTTTTTTTTTTATCATCTGCTGTAGCTATTCTATGAACCACCTTCTTTCTACAACCAATTTCTTTCCCAGCAATGCACACCTGTGCCTGAAGTTTGGCGGGTGTTTCCTAGTTCATGATTGTCTCTTTCATCTTGTCAGAGCAGAAAAGGGGCCATGCAGGGGACAGGTTGGCACTCAGGGTTCAAGTAGACTTAGGCAAACACACGCGGGGATGCAAGATGGTGGCTCTGCGATTCTGACCTCATTCTTTAGAACAAAATAAATCTCTTTCTATGAATTTCCAGGCATACACATCCTCAGGCCTATTTTTTCAAAACCAAAGAGTTTATCAATATAGCCAAAGTCTATTTATCGAGAGATTTCACAACCAGTAAAAGTGACTTTAAGATAGTTTTTAAATAGAATTTTTTTTCTCCTTACCTGATTTCCATTTTCCCAGTTGAGGAAATTGAAGTCAGAGAGGTTAAGTCACTTGCTGAAGGTCACAGGGCTGGGACTGGAGCCAGAAGTGGGTCAGGATTCAAACCCAGAAATGTCTGGATCCAAAGCCAGGCTCCAAATCTTCACTTCCACCTCCCTTCTCTCCAAAGAGGAGGACCCCATCACTGGAACTGTCCCTACCAAATGCCGTTCAAAGTCAAGGCTCCCAGTGGAATTGCTTTCATTCATCATTCCCGGTGGAGAGAATCTGATTGGCCCAGCTGAGGTCATGTGTCCTCACTTTGGACAGATCGGTTCGCTAGGCAGGCTGAGGCTGCAGGACAACGGCTCTGAGTCACGAGGGCCATTCCTGGGGAAGACAGGTGTGCGAGCTGGAACGCCATCCGGAGAGGGACCTGCTAGTGATGAGCAAAATGTTATCAGGCAGAATCAGTTGACTTCATACCGCTGTGTACACGAGCATCAACAGCCATGCAGAATGGTCATAATATTTTACCAAATGTGCTCTGACTCTCCACCCTGAGCAAACTCCCTCTGGTCCAAGAGCAGAAAATGGAACTGCATTTCCTCTTTTCCTGTGCTCAGGCGTGGGGTGATTACTTGGCAAACAGCCCCGTCACATTTGGTCATCTAGGACATTTTTCCTACCCAGCGGCACCTCTTCCCAGATAGACCCAGAGACATTCCTCAAAATGTTCTGCTCAAACAAGCATGTGACAAAACAGCTTGTCAGTTTGTCTCTTTCTTGCCGAAATGAGACCGTGATGTCAAAATTCAGTCCTTTACTCATTTAGAAACCATCTGATAATGGAGCACTGGTTTAATTTCCCGGGGAAAATAAGATGCCTCTTGACTAGTGAAGCTCCCCATAACCCCAGGAAGGGGCATAATTATCTTCTTCAGAGTCAATCCCTTGTGGTTCCCCTAATTAATTGTAAACTATAGACGAGAGCTGTTCAAAAAGTAAGTTTACAAGGTTAATTACTGGTGTATTATGCGTAGCACAATTTTGCTGGGCATGTCTGATAGAGAAACTGATGATCAACTTTTGCAAGTTCCTCCTCACCGTCAAGTGGAGGAGTTGAGAGAAACAATGCAAAAGTTACTTCTACCTTTGGCAGGCTAGTTATCGAGGTACACCAGCATTATCAAGGGAAATCAGCTCTGCCCGTGATTGTGTGGGCCCTTGGCTCTTATACACTCCTACACAGGCAAATCCAATCACTCTCCATATGCACACATGCACGAGTGTGCGTGTACACACGCATGTGAACATACACAAATGCATGCATGCACACACATTAGCAGGTATTATGCAAAGGGCGTCAGCATGGAAGTCCAGAGAACTGATTTTGAGCCTCGGGTCTCATGCATTGGGGATTTTCTTACTTGAAGACAGAGTCACTCAAGGACACTCTGCATCCCCCTGCATAGTTCCAGCCTCCTCTTAGGATCAGGAACATTAATATGATCTGAGCTTAGATCCTTCCACATCCCTCTTTGTGGCAAAGATATACACACATATTTGCAGATTCTGTGTCCGTGTGGCTGAGTGACGCACATGACACAGGATACTTAAGGATTGGTTTGGACTAATTGTCACATGTTATTTCTTCTTTTTGGCTCCTGCCAGGAGCCTACTAGAACATAAGGGCGCTAGACAGGATTCCAAATGAAAAAGAGTCCAATCTTTCATTTCCCTCCTCTCCTGATAGAGACCCTAACAGCTTGGTGAGGAACGTGGGTTGCTATGGAGATGAGCTGTGACTAAATCAGGTGGGTACAGGCAAGGGTATTGCAACACAGGGAAGAAAGAAAAGGGAAAAGTTTGCTTCTTGGCTTGGGCTTGAAATATTACAAGACTGCTAAAGGGGAGGGACGTTGCCCTACCTGTCCCGAAATCCTTGCCTCTGCATTCCTATTCCCTATCCCTTCCCAAGAGTGGAGATGTTGGTCTGATGGGTCAGAGCCCATGTTCTGCTAGCAGGCAGGGTTGCTGCACCTTAAGAGCAGGACCTTGGCTGGACACCGTGGCTCACGCCTGTAATCCCAACACATTGAGAGGCCGAGGTGAATGGATCACCCGAGGTCAGGAGTTCGAGACCAGCCTGACCAAATGGTGAAAACCCGTCTCTACTAAAAATACGAAAATTAGCTGGGCGTGATGGCACCTGTAGTCCCAGCTACTTGGGAGGCTGAGACAGGAGAATTGCTTGAACCCGGGAGGTGGAAGTTGCAGTGAGCCGAGATTGTGCCATTGCACTGCAGCCTGGGTGACAGAGCAAGATTCCATCTCAAAAAAAACCAAAAAACAAAAACAAAAGCAAAAAAAGAGCAGGACCTTGGCAATACTCCCTCTTCCCCTTCCTGCCTCGGGTTGGAAGAAGCAGATGGCAAGCTGCAGCTCAGAGGGTGTGGAGGGAGCCACATAGGTATGGATGGGAGTCTGAGATGAGCCGAGGAGAGAAAGCCTTTGCCTCTGCCTGTGACGATCCCCAGTGGTATCTTAGAGGGTGAGCTACTGCCCCGGAAGAAGAAGGGAAAGGTCGTGGCGGACGGATCACTACGTGAACGGGTGTGGGAGCATCAAAGACAGCGCGCGTTTGGTGACTGCGGGATCACATGCCAGCACTGGGCAGCGCTGGGGAGAGAGAGGTACGAAGAGCCCCGAGTGTCAAGTGAGGACTTTGGACTTTACCCTACAGGCAACGAAGGCTTCTCAGAAGGGAAGTGACACAATTTGTCCTTTGGGAAGCTAAGACAGGTGGCAAGTGTCAGGAAAGGGTGGGAAGGTGGAGAGATGAGGGCAGGCTGAGACAGCAATCAGAAGCTATGGCATTCTGATCTCAGGAGGGAACAGTGAGGTGGAGGACAGGTCAGGGTGCTGGGAACAAGAATGAGTAGGAAAGTCAGGCACTGCAGGGATCAGGACTCACTGTCTACAGGGAGAGAGACAGCCGGCAGCTGAGATGGCTCTGGGGTTTGATCACTGAGGCCTGGGTGCATGGTGGTGCATTTACAGAGGAGCACACAGAAGAATGTGTGAGCACGCACACACACACGTACACACACATGCACACACACACGTACACATACACATGCACACACACGCACATGCAAACACATACAGATGCATATGCACGCACATACACATACACACACGTACACACATGCACACCTACATGTCCATACATGCATGCACACATATACATGTACATGTGTATGCACATACACACGTGCACGCACATATACATGCACACATACACATGTACACACATGCACACATGTGCACACATGTATATGCATGCACATATACATGCACACGTACACATGTACACACATGTGCACACATGCATATGCATGCACACATACACACATGTATGCACACACATACACACATGTATACACACACACCCTTCACTCCCCAGCCAGTATTTATCAGACCCCTATTCTCTGGAATTCTTTCCCTCATCCCTCCCTTACATGACTTAAATAATACCATTAATGACAAATAGGGTCACACATTCATTTGTGCATAGCCATATTCAATTGAAATTTTCTCCACCTAAATAGCTCTCTGAGGCAGGCCAATAGAGGCTCAGAGAGGATGAGCAGTGTGCCTCATGTCTCACAGCTGACAGGGTGGAGTCTTGACTTCGGACTCCCAGCCCAGTGCACCCCCTAACATGCTCCACTGAGGCTGGAACGAAACCCTGACATCGGCTGGACCAGCCGTCTCATTACCCTTCTTTATGACGGTTTGCATTGTAGTCAGGAAACTCCTGTTAATCGTTCTTTTTGCTGCCACCATCATATTTCCTTCCTCCAAAAAGGAGCGCAGGCAGGGAGATTATTTTGACATATTTCCTGAAGACGCTGTTTCTAGAGCACTTGCCTGATAAAAATGATATATTTATTTGGGACCGCCAAGAGCTTGCTGAAATGAGGAATTTATCTGCATAGCTTTTGTTATTAAAGTGATTCCTCTTGTTTATTTCCTTCTAAGCTACTGATTCCATCTATAATACATGAGTTTCAGGTAATAGAAATTTTTCAAGCAAGTAAATATTTTAATAACAACATTATGGTCTTGATTCAGTGTTACAGGCAGTAGCCTGGCATAGGGAACAAGCTCGACACTGGGAGGCTCGGGACCTGGGTTCTTGTCCTCACTCTGTATCTGTGCCCATGGGCAAAACCCTGTCCTCTATGAACCTCAGTTTCCTTCTCAGTGAAGTGTGGTAGCTGCTACACACCCTCCCTGACTCACGAGGGCCACTGGTAAGATCAGATGAGATGACAGCTCCAAAGGTTCTGGAGAGGTTGCAGGCTTTGCTATATATGGGCAGGGTCAGCATGAGATACTGACCAGAGTACAGACTTAGGAGTATAACAAAGAGACTAAAAAATACAGTGGCAGGCCAGGTGCCGGGGGCTCACGCCTGTAATCCTAGCACTTTGGGAGACCGAGGCAGGCAGATCACAAGGTCAGGAGATCAAGACCATCCTGGCTAACACAGTGAAATCCCATCTCTACTAAAAATACAGGAAGTAGCCGGGTGTGATGGCACGCGCCTGTAGTCTCAGCTACTTGGGAGGCTGAGGCAGGGGGATTGCTTGAACCCGGGAGGCAGAGGTTGCAGTGAGCCGAGATCACACCACTGCATCTCTAACCTGGGCAATAGAGAGAGACTCCATCTTAAAACAAAACAAAACAAAACAAACAAACAAACAAAAAAAAACAGTGACTTAAATGAGATAGTGTCTGTCTTATGCAAAGATGGACGGGGATCAAGAAAGGGTAAATGGCCTCATTCTACAAGATCATTCAGGGCAGGCCAGTCGACACTGCCAGCCTCAACATGAGACTTCCATCTCTGTGTCCAAGTGGTCTCCTATCATGGATGTTTCCCAACAAGCAAGAAGGTAGCAAAAGGGAATCAAGGTCAAGTGAGTTTGTCTTTAAGGTGGAACTCACATGGCACCTCCATTCACATCCCACTGGCTCAAATTTAGTCACATGAGTCACTTGGCTTCTCTGGCCACAAAGAAGGCTGGGAAATGTAGTTTCTAGCTTGGCAGTCATGTGCCCAGCTAGCACTTGGAAGATAGAACGAATAGTAGGAGACACTCAGCAGTATGGGGAAAATGACCACTCAGAATAATGGGCACAGATACAGAAGGGCCCACAAGATCTTCAGGAAAAGCAAACAGCCAACTGGGTACAGAGCAGGTCTACACTCATATGTCTGCCTCAGATATTCTATGCATATTTGTACTCATACGAGCACAACTGCAATCAGACACTGGCTCAGGTAAGCAAAATAATAATAGTGAAACTGAGCTTGCCTCCTGGCTGTCAAGGTGGTGCAGATTCAAGAGACAGATGGTGGTGGGGCTTAAAGTGATGCAGCCAAGTTGCAGAGAGGTGTGTGAGTTCAATATCTATCTTACCTTTCCAACTCTGGAAGGTTGGAACTCAACTGACATGAGTTCAGTTTGAGGACCACAAAGAGGGCGAGATCTGAACTGGCTAGACCTGAGAGGGTCACAGACTTTGGGACACACCTCAAGTCAGACATATCACTGATGTCCACTGCTCCATCAAGCTGGTGACCGTTCACCGTTTTTATTTTTGCCCAAATGGTCTACCTTCACCATTTTGATCCCCACCAAAGTCTGCTATCTCACACCCTTCAGCCACATGCATTGTGGTAGGACTAATGTCTGATACCCCAAACAAGGTGACTCTTGACCAGACTCAACCCTGAGCCCTGCCACACCCAGAACTCTTTCAAATGTTCCCCAGGGTCTCTGCTCTAAACCCAGGGGGGAATGCGGCTGGTGAGTGCAGCACACGTCGGAATCCTACCCCAGCCACCAGCCCCAGCTCATGGCAGGGGTCAGAAGCACCCCAGGGAAGAAAGAAATGTCAAAATATCAAGTCCAAAGTGTTCAAATGGGAGACAGTCCACCAGTGCAACTAGAAGAGTTCAGTCGTACTAGAAGAGGGCGAGTCTCTCCCCATAGTCTGTACCTTCAACAGGAGACCATCAGAAGAGCCTCTGGAATTCACCATGCACTATTCACATACCACTCAACATACGTTAACAGCTCAAGTGGATTCACATCAGCTCAATCATAATTATTTGTCAAAACCACTGTTTCCCTCATTATTTCCTGCTGAGAGTGTGAGATTATACAAATTTATGTTGTAGCTATCACAGATTCTAACAGCATCACAAAGGAAGAGAAATTAACCTCCTACTTATTAGAAAATGTTTAGCTCAACCCTCTAGGAGAAGTCAATTTACTAGGTTAAATTTTCTGAAATTGCGTAAAGACACTAGTCCAACAATGCACCATAACAGAGTGGCATTATCTGCTGTTTTACTACAGAGGACCAGCTGCCAACAACCTTAATGATTTACGGTTAAAATGTATTTACCAAGAAGTTATCATGCTAGTTATGGCCTGAACCAGAGACTGGGACCCACATTCTGTTTCCTGGAAGACTTGGGTCTTGGTGAACAGTAATAATAATAATACATATGGGATCGTTTCAGTTCTAGGCAAAGGATGCTGTGCTCAGCCAGTTACATACAAGCATCATTCCTCACATGGACCATGGCCATTCTTTCCTAACTGCTCTCCCACATCTATGCTGGACCCTACCCCACCCCACTCACATTTCATGGTACACCCAGAGTGATTAGTCAAAACCAAGATCTGATACTATCCTTCTCTCCCACCACAGGGCCTTTGCACAAGCTCTTTCTTCTGTCTGGAATCCTCTTTCTATCCCTCTTCACTTTCCTTCTCATCCTTCAATATAAGCCCTTTTTCATTAGGAGCAAAAACCAAAGTCTTTACAAGGACCTGCAGGTACGTGTCCACTTGCTGTATCATCCTAACAGGGGTACTCTTGAGAGTAACATGAGATGCTCTTAATACTTATGCCAGAAGTATAGGTACAAATGCACCTATCCTGGGCAATCCAGGACCAGGCGCTCCTGGCCTGGCCCTCCCCACCTCTCTGGTCTCATCGCCTACCCTATGCTGCCTTAATTGCTCCAGTATTCCTGGGCTCTTTGCTGCTCCTCAGTCATGCCAGGCCTAACACCCACCTTTGGGCCATGGTGCTGGCCATTCCTACTGGCTTCTCCCCGAAGTCAGCCAAACAAACTCCTTCACCTCCTTCAAGTTGCTGCTTAGATGTCACCTTCTTAAGCTCACCCTGAGTGTCCTGATTTTGGTTTGAGTTGGGTTTCTTATTTTGTTTACTACCATAGGAGAGTTGGGCATGGAGGACTCCAGGGCTTCCTCCAACTTAGAGGATGCTCCATCCCCGTGGGGCCATCGGGCTCCTCTTGCTGCCTGGCTGAGCTGCTCAGGTTGTCATCTAGGAGACAGATACCTGAAGTGTTAACTCTGTGACTGGGGGACAACTTTCATCATCTGCTTCTTTGCCCAAACCCATGGATGGCAGAGCTGGGTCACAGTGACATTGTGAATGTCACCAGCTGATATCCCAGACATCTGAAACACTAACATAGTCACCAATTAGACATACTGATTCACTGACGTCCTCTGTGATGATGGTGTATCCCTGGAGGGTAGTTCCGGAGACTCCAGGCAAAATGACCCAGCAAAGAATTCTGGACCTGTCCTTGCAGAGCCCCAGCTGTCTGCTCTCTGTCCCCACCATGCTAGGGAAACCTGGCTGACAAGCAATGCCCCCAGTCACAGAGTTAACACTTCAAGTATCTGCCTCCTAGATGACAACCTGAGCAGCTCAGCCAGGCAGCAAGAGGAGCCCGATGGCCCCATGTGGATGGAGCATCCTCTAAGTTGGAAGAAGCCCTGGAGTCCTCCATGCCCAACTGCCCTATGGTAGTAAAGAAAATAAGAAACCCAACTCAAACCAAAAAAGCAAGGATGGGGAAGGAATCTACTGTCTCATGTAACTGGGCATTGTAGTTTAGCTGGCCTTAGGCGTGGTGGGGCCCAAGAGGTCCAATAGTGTCACAGGACACTGTTTCATTGTGTTCTCACTAAATTCCCAGGGAGGGCCTCCCCGTGTGGCAATAAAGTAGCCACTACCAGCTCTAGACCTCCATCTTCCTCACAGCTGGTCATACCAGTGGAAGGAGAGAACCTTTGTTTTCGAGAGTTGCAGCAAAAATCCCAGAGAAAGCCCTCATTTGCCCAACTTGGATCACATGTCCATGGCTGAACCAATTACTGAGGCCAAGGCATGAAATACTTTGATTGGATACCCTGGGTCACATGCTTAGGTGGAAGAGTCACCCAGAACATATGGTTACCCAAAGCCATGTTGAACAGTCAAAAAATTATATGTGTGTCCCTGACACTAATCTAATAGGAAGGGGCTGTGTTGTATAAAGGGAAGACATGAGCTCTACAGAGCTCTGAAGTAGATATCAAAGACTTGACTTTGCCACTGTCTCTACGTGACTTCAGACAAGACGTTTTATTAATACTTCACAGAGCCTCAGATTTCTCAAATGTGATGAGGGGATGCAGTGCTCTGCTCTGCCAGACCCTAGAGCATACTATGAGGATGAAATGAGGAAGGACCGTTCTCCCCTAGAGAGGGGCCGAGGTGTCCATCGTCAGGAGTACAAGGGAGCAGGTATGCCCATGTTTCTGAACCACATCTCCAAGTTCCAGTAGGCTCTGTGCTGGAGCATGAGTTTCTTTTCCACTAAATAACTCAAAGGAAAGAACAAAGTTGCTTCCCACTTATTTGGTGTTTAGATGCTGCCTCCCTCCCACCACCTCCACCTGCCAGCCAAGAGGCACCATCTCTGAACCCAGAGGACGCAAGATCCATCACTCCTATACAGAGTTCACACCATGCAGCCGTGACCTGAGCAACACATCCACAATTAGCTAATGTGGATCATTTTCAACAGAAAACGAAGCATGAAATATGCAAAAATAATGAGCCCTTCACTGAAATTCCAGTAGCTGCTACAGGGTAACCAATTTGAATAGCAGTTGCAATTCCTAGGGAGGAAACCCCCCATTAAGAAGAACAATGTTGAAATGGTTATGTATGGACTCTGAAATTCACTCGATAATTAATCTGGTCGATAAACATGGTGGTAGTCCTCCCACACTATGCAACCTAAATGAGGCTTTTATTGAAATATTGGGTCCAGTTTCAGACTTAGCGGCTAATCTGAAGCAAGTGGGGATGTTGGCAATGGCATGAAGACCAATGCAAGAGCCAGAGTGAGCAACAGAATACAGAGATTGTCTTGTAGGCCTAGAGAAGACCTCCGTATCACCAGGCTGCCAACATCACAAGAGCCCAGTGTCAAGCACTGGCTTGGATGCCCCATGCCAAGCGTGTGCCAAGCTTCCAAACAGTGCTCTTTGGAGGTCACTAATTATTGCTAATTATTGGTCTTCCCAAACCCATCTGTGTGCAATGGGTAGCAACACCACGTATGTTTTCACAGCTCTCTCAGTTTTTTATGTCCTGCCTTCCTGGAACCCCCTCTAGCTGGTAGAAGAGAGACATTGAAAGCATCAGGCTTGGCTGTTGGACCAAGGTTCAAACACAGGCTTAGTCACTTACTTACCAGCTCTTTGCCCTGCAGTTTATGGAGGTCCTTTCCCAGTCTGTAAATAATACAAGTGCCTACCTTTTAGGGATTTTTCTGAAGAATAAATAACATAAGGGGTGTTAAGTACACCGTGCCTACCTTTTAGGGGTTTTCTGGAGAGTAAATAACATAATGGGTATTCGGTACTCAGCCATGTGTCTAACTGGGACTCATTGCTATCCATTTCTTTCACCCAAGACTGGTTCTCAGAGGCATACAGTTAACAAGTTGCTCTGCACCAAAGTCAGTTCCTCATGCACTCTTTCCCCCCACCCCCTTTTTTTTTTTTAAAGAGTCTTGCTCTGTCACGCAGGCTGGAATGCAGCAGTGCTTTCTTGGCTCATTGCAACCTCCACCTCCTGGATCCAGGTGATTCTTCTGCCTCAGCCTCCCGAGTAGCTGGGAGTACAGGTGCCCGCCACCACCCCCAGCTAATTTTTGCATCTTTAATAGAGACAAGGTTTCACCATGTTAGCCTGGCTGATCTCGAACTCCTGACCTTGTGATCTGCCCACCTCAGCCTCCCAAAGTGCTGGAAGGACAGGCGTGAGCCATCACGCCTGGCCCCTCATGCACTCTACAGCACTCAGGCTGGAGTTGGTTCCTGATGTCACGAGGACCTGGACTGCAGGAATTAGGAAGCCTTCTGAGATACCACACTCATTGCATGCAGGCTATACTTAAAGATCCATTTTATGAAATGTTAGCCATGAGCTGACAACTGTTGAAACTGGATGGTGGGTACACAGGGGTTCATTGTACCGTTCTCTCTAGTTTCGTGTATGTTTCATTGGTTTGAGTTTTTTTTTAAAGACCTATCTAAACTGAGTTTATTTGAGTTTTTTAATTCCACAGCTAGGAGCAATACTGGCAAATTCATATCCGGGCATTTCTCTTGCCACTCTGTTGAGGAGGCTTCTCTGGGTTAAGTCGCCAGGACATGCGTGGTGAAGCTTAGATCCCTATCGTGACTGGCAATAAGATAGGGCAAGTGTACTTCAGGAGACCCTGCCACCTCCGTTGTTTTAAGATCACTGGGGAACATAAGTAATCCGAGTAGAGTATCTTAACTAAGAAAAAATTATTAGCTGTTAACAGATGAAATGCAATGAGATTCTAATTGATGCATTTCCTAATTGTTCCTTGCCTCAGGTCATATGAGGCATAACTGGTATAATTAAGAATAGAACTCAAGTTTTCTGCTTCTACACAATAGAACTCAAGTTTTCCGCTTCTACATCTGGTATTTTTTTCTGCTACATATACAGATACTTCTGTATCTCCAGTGCCTCTAACATGCAGCCATTATGTCAACAAGCATAACAAGAGCAACAACAAAAGCCGTAGCAGGTAATATTTATTGAGGATTTCCTCTGCCATGAACTTACTAAGTTTTTAATGCATAATCTCATTTAATTCTATAAATACATTTTTAAAATAAAATAACGTTTGAAGAGGCTAATCTCATTATCCCTATTCTACAGATGAGGAAACTGAGGCTCAAAGTCGTGAAGTAACATTGAAGTGACTAAGTGTATACAGCCCAGGAATGGTAAGGTTTGGCATTCTGCCTTGATCTATCCTGTGTGCATCTGGAAGTGCCTGGTTGCTGCACAAGATTCTATAGTTTATTTAACAGTCTCTATTAGACATTTGGGCTCTTTCCAATTTCTTCATTCTCACAAATGATGTTGCAATAGACATCCTGGTACAGGATTCTGATTTCACGTCTGTCTTTTCTGTTCAAGTATAAAGGTTGCTCGAGATCAGGGATTTTTGCTCATTTTGCTTACTTCTTCTGATCTTCAGTACATAGAACAGAGACTGACATAAAGTCAAGTCAATAAATATTTGTTGAACGGATGTAAAGATGGATACATGGGTTGATGGAAGGGAGGGAGGAAGGAAAGCAGGAAGGAGGAAGGAAGGAAGAAGGAAGAAAGAAGAAGGGAGGAAGGAAGGAAGGAAAGAAGGAAGGAAGGAAGGAGGGAGGGAGGGA
>NW_012104920.1:2757208-2763606 GCF_000951045.1 Mandrillus leucophaeus | reverse complement strand
GGAGTGAATGGCTGGATGGGCAGGCATACGGATGGGAGTGGGATTAATTCTCCAATGTAGACACCCAGAAGTCTCTAGATCTTGCCCCCGAGGACCACACTGTTCAGGACAGTGGTCCCCAATTTTGGCTGCATCTTAGAATCTCCTGAAGATGTTTTTAAAAATTGATGGTGATCCCCTCTGCAAACATTCAGATTTAACAGGCCTGGGATGTGACCTGTGCATTGGAATGTTTAAAAGCCCCTCAGGTGATTTCAACGTGCAGAACCACTGGATAGAGCAAAACCCTTATCATTCACAGAGGCGCTTGTTAAAAAGCCAACTATATCTTCCCATTCTAAGAAGACAACCAGGCTGTTTCATTTCTGGCTTTAAAGCTTTAGAAGAATTGAAAGCAGAAACCCTAAAATCAGCTCTTCTCCATCTTTTGTGACATCAGGGTGGTGTCCGTGAGGGGAGAGAGGCGAGTGAGCTTCCCCAACCTGGAATGGGGAGGGACTGGCAGTCCCACAGCAGTCAAGGGATCTTTAGACCCTACATGGTCGTGTCCCACTCCCCAGAGCTACAAAATCTGAGTCTCTGGGTATAGAACCCAGAAAGCTGTACTTTCAATAAGCACTGCAAGTGATTCTGATACACCGTAAAATTGGAAGAGGACTAATCTATAAAAATAAGTGAAGAGAGATTAATTCTAATAACGTGAATCAGTCTAAACCTTCACTCCATAACTCAAATATTCAAGAAATATTACATTTCATTATTTTCTTTAAATCTAATTAAACCATACTTTATGACTCTACCCCATCACTGTAGCAGAGATGCCATTGTCATTCACAGTTACCGTGGACTGACTGTTACCATTTCATGTCGTGTCTTCTATTTCTTCTGGTTGTTCTTCTTGTCTGCCCACCTTACTTCCTACCTATTATTGAGTGGACTAAGTATATTTATCACATTTTCCTCTCTAATATTTAATATTTTTCCTTCTAATAGTTTTGATTTTTACAGAGAATGTCCTTAAATATTTCATATTCATATTTAAACTTACATTACCTGTCCGTATCTAGAAGTAATCAATATTTATATCTTCTCCCTGAACAGAACAAAATTCTGAGTATTCTGTGCTTCCTTTCACCCCTCTCCCTATACCTTCCCTGTCTGTTGTCTCACAGTACATCATCTAAGACTTTAATTCCAGCTCGTTGTTATTCTTCGCAATCAAATATTTCTCTTCAAATTTTATTGTTTTTTTGCATATCACTGCATCTTGTATCCCAATGTCTTCTTCAATTCTTCTTTCATGTCTAGTCATTTTTTCAGATGGATTATGAGAGGTAAGCTTTCTGGATCCTTGCTCAACTGAAAATATCTTTACCCTCCAGGGCATTTGAGGTAAGGTATGTAATTCTAGCTTTAAATTACTTTCCCTTAGAGTTTGGAGTACATGGCTCATTGTATTCTTGTATTCAGTGTTGCTCATACTCGTTATTTTATATAGACTCTGTTTCTCTGTTTCTTTTTTTCTCTCTTGCCCTTTCTGAAAGGTTTTATGATCTTTCTCTTTATCCTTGGTGTTGCAAGAATTTTCCACGATCAATCTGGGGTTTGGTGCATATTTTACTCAACATGTTGGACCCCTTGGCACCTTCCAATAACAATTATAATAATATTAATGTTAATAGCTTGCATTGAGTTTTTTCACATGGCCAGGCTCTTCTGAGTGTGCTTTACTCAGGTAATACTTTCCACACCCTCTGCTAGATGTTATCATCATGCCCATTTTACAGAAGAGGAAACTGAGCCACAAGAAAAGCATATCTTTCTTCAGTCAGGAAATTGTCTCTTTTAGAATTTCCTCCATTTCTCTCTCTCTGCTAATTCCCATTTGTCAGGCATTGGAAATTGGAAGTCAATCTCAGTGTTTGATGCTGTGTCCTTGGGCAGTGTGTTTTGGGAGATTTCCTCAGCTTGGTGGTTAGGCTCATTGATCCCCACATAACTGTGACTTTTCTGAGACGGAGTCCATCCGCGGAGGCCTGCGACCACACCCATCACTGAGACAAGAAAGAGGCCAAAGTGTCTGCCTGCTGCCTGTTGCCCCCTGGCTCTCTCCTGGCCCCCCATCAGCCCTCTGCACACCCATAGATGCATAGCTCCCATTTTTTTACGGCTGTTAAATTCTATTCCATTTGTTTTCCATCCTCTAAAGATTTTTTAAAATAATGTCTGGCCATCAAGGGCATGCTCCTTGCTTTAAATGCTACACTAAATTGTTTATACCTTTTTATCATTTCTGGGAATTTGGATCAAAAAGACAAACAAGTGCTTAGTTCACCATTTGGCCCAATCTACTTCCGATGGATGCAAAGAGCAGAGACTCTGGTCATCTTGAGAAATGGGAATTCACTGAGGAACATGTGTGACAATGAGGGAGACAGGTGTCTCTGGCTTGTGGCCAGGCCTTCCAGGGAAAACAGAGAGCGTGGCCTGGCTGCATCTCAAAGGGCCTGGAAAGCTCTTTAAGAATGGGAAAGCAGGTTGGGCATGGTGGCTTACGCCTGTAATCCCAGCATTTTGGGAGGCCAAGGAGGACGGATCACCTGAGGTCAGGGGTTCGAGACCACCCTGGCCAACATGATGAAACCTCGTCTCTACTAAAAATATTTTAAAAATTAGCTAGGTGTGGTGGCAGGTACATGTAATCTCAGCTGCTCGGGAGACTGAGGCAGGAGAATTGCCTAAACCCAGGAGGTGGAGGTTGCAGTGAGCCCAGATCACATCACTGCACTCCAGCCTAGGCAACAGAGTGGGACTCTGTCTCAAAGAAAAAAAAAAAGGAAACCTGTGCAGAATTAAGACCCTCTCATGGTGTTGTACCAACCTTTCAGCTCTGGAAGCCGAGGATGGCAGCTCTGATGCTCT
Source organism: Mandrillus leucophaeus (assembly GCF_000951045.1). Taxonomy (NCBI): domain Eukaryota; kingdom Metazoa; phylum Chordata; class Mammalia; order Primates; family Cercopithecidae; genus Mandrillus; species Mandrillus leucophaeus. Next base: position 2,760,684 of record NW_012104920.1, on the reverse strand, counting down.
ATCGCTAACTCTGTCCCTCTACTCCTCCCCCTGCTGCCCTCTGATGAAGTCCTCTGTACCCTGCCTTTAAATTTCTGAGAGGAAATTCTGATTGGTCCAGTTAGTCGTTATTATTCTTGTGGCTTCGACACCCCCTCAGTCTGACAAACCCACAGACTGACCAACTTGAGATCCAATGCCCACACAGATCTGACTAGTTCAAGCTTTCACGGTGGGAGCCATGCGGTCCCTATATGGAACCCCTTGAAGTGGATTGTGGTTGAGGCTGGTACTCTGAGACTCATGCTTCCCAAAGCAATGTCTAGGGATCCTCCCAGATGTAAATCTCTGGGGCCCATGAGGTGTCTGCAGGTCCACGAATAAGCCCAACTCATCTTTATACAAACTACCCATCAGGAAAGAAGAAATGCTCCTGATTCCCATTTGTGATGGTTAATTTTATGTGTCAACTCGACTGGGCTACAGGGTGCCCAGATTAAACATTGTTTCTGGGTGTGTCTGGGAGGCTGTTTCTGGATGAGATTAGCATCAGAATCAGTAGACTCAGTAGAGCAGATTGTCCTCCCCAGTGTGGGTGAGTATCATCCAGTCATTGAGGGCCTGAATAGAACTCAAAGGGAGAGGAAGGAGGAATTCACCCCTTTTGCTATCTCCCTGCCTGCTTGAGCTGGGACATCAATCTTCTCCTGCCCTTTAACTGGGACTTATACCATTGGCTCCCCTGATTGTTAGGCCTCTGGACTCAGACTGGAGCAACACCACAAGCTTTCCTGGGTCTCTAGCTTACAGACCAAAGACTGTGGAACTTCTCAGCTTCCATAATCATGTGAGCCAATTCCTCATACATGTATGTATATTTATTTATGTATGTGTAATATATAATAGATTTCTGTTCATTTTTTTTCTCTGGAGAACCCTGACCAGTACACCGTTAGATCCACGTTCTCCTGAGAAATCAGCACCTCTGCAAACCCACGCAGTGAGCTCCATGATGAAGATTCAGCTGATGTAAAGGAAAGTTTTGGGTTAGAAATACCAGAGTTAACACCCCCAAGAAAGATGTTAAAATGCTTCTGAAAAAACTCACAAGCCGGGTAGCTCCCTGGTTCATAATACTACACCCTTCTCTAGGAATTACCCCAGTACATGCTATTAATGGTAGGGTCCCCTTGGCTTTAAGACCATCCGTCTCCACTCCCCAGTTGACCACCGATGATTGGTTGACACAGGGTTGAGCACCTGATCAAAGCCGGGCTAATCAAAACCTCTTTCTCCTCCTGGGAATGTGAAACTTAAAAGAATATCCTTAACTAAGATAGGGCCCACCCCAGAGCAGAAACCACACGGCACAGCCTCTGTTGTTACAGACAATCTGCAAAGAAGTATCCTGATTGATTACAACTTCTGATGCAATCAATCTCGTTGATCCACGCCCTGACCACTGCCTAAGCCATGACCCTAGCTACACACAGACCTTGACTCCAGCCCCCGCTGAGCCTTATTCCTGGACAGATGGTGAACTTTGGCCCCGGCCACAGAATTAAACCCTGACGTGATCACAGATGATTCTATGCTCTCATCACAAATTGAACTCTGACTCCCAGCAACATACCAATCCCTGACTCCCTCCAGTCACCCTGGGAACATACTCTATTGCCACAAGTGGCCACGATACGCAATGGTTTCCCTCCACACAATTGGGGGTACATCTTGTTTACCACAAGGCAGCCCGCCCGGGCCCTCCTCCCCAGGTACTGAGCATGGCTAATCTCTGGATCCGCTGCTTTGACTCTGGGCCCGGATGCTACTGGTGGAGTTACATCCCGGAAACATTCTCTCACTGTAGGACCCAATGCCCAGAACGACGGCCACAATCTGTTCTTTGACCTAAAGGAATCTGGCATGAGCAGGCATAGCTCAGACTCACACAACCTCTCTGCAAGAAAACCTAAGCAAACGCCACTGGTTGGAATCATCTAAAGAAAGACCTGACGATTATCGGTCAACCGGGAGGCCCTCAGAGTCAGCCTCAACAGCTCTCTCTGCTTCGTACCAACCCATGCTTGTTTTCAAGACCTGTCCATTCTACATCCCTAATGCTTGCCCTGTGATTTCCTCCTCCCCATCTTCAACCCATCCTTCCTTGGTACAAGCTGGCACCCACAGCCTCCTTACTAACTGGAATTCCTACTTCCAGTCTCAACACCTCCTGCCTGACCCCCACCCCAATCCATCACCAAGTGTACTTGCAGAAAGTCAAATGCATGCTCATTCCCTTCTGCTCACAACTTATCTGTGGCTTCCTGCTGCCCTCCAGGTAGATTTCAGCTTCCTGGGCATGGCATTCCAGGCCCTTCATGATTGGGCCTAAATCATGCCTCTAGGGAACAAGAGAGCTACTTTTGCTGCAGACCATTTGCCCCCAAGTGCTCGTGGGCCTCCACTCAAACCCTTCTGTGGGGCAGATGATGGCTTTCTAGTTAGAATCTGTCATTTCCTACAGTGGAGAGTGGTGGTGCAGGGGGGAGGGGTGGTTATAATTATACGTACATTGCAAATTAAAGCTGTTATTAATCAAAGTATCCCTAAAAATATCGGAGACGTAATACGACATCTCAGCTCTTTCCCCGCTGGCTCCAGTGCAGATCCAAAAGGAAGCTGACCTTTTCCACAGCCGAATTATAAATGTCAGGATTGCATGGTGCCATCCTTCAATTACTGTCACCTTGAAAGGGGAGAGCGCTGGAGGCCTCACACTTAAGTGTTTTCAATCAGAGATATATTTCAAACACTATCTCCTTGAGAGAGGAGCACTGGGCTCTGGAAGCTGGCACAGCCCCCATTGTGGCTTCTGTGTCACGTGCAGTGACCCAGAAAGTTAGCAACTTAAAAGACGATTTGGAGTTGATCAGAACTGCCCATTTAATTTCCTCCTGTTCCAACAAACTAAAGATTTAATTATTCTTCAATTGCTATTTGCAGAAACACCACAGGACAAAGATGCTTCCATGAGGTATCTCCTAAATACAGATATCTGTAGACTGCTTTTCCCCTTTACAAAATCACGTTTTTATTGTGCAGCTTTCCGTAAGAAAAAAACTTTCCTTCTGGTCATATTTCTATTCTTCATTCAAAGTCTCCATTCAACAAGAAGGCAGAGAGGGTTGAGTCCAATAAGCAGGAAAAACCAATTCAATTTCCAGGCGGATCTGATGCTATGATATTTATAGAACACACATATCACATTAGCATCTTCCCATGTTGTAATATAATTTCTTCATCTGTCTCCTGTAATCTATATTTACAGTAGGGATCTTTTCCCTTCTCCACTTAATCAACAAGGCATATTATTGAATTTTAGTTATTATAAAACATGGCCAATTATTATAATTCTCTGTTCTTTTTTTTTTTTTTTTTTTTTTGAGACGGAGTCTCACGCTGTCGCCCAGGCTAGAGTGCAGGTGCAGTGGCGCGAT
>NW_012104920.1:2755481-2757158 GCF_000951045.1 Mandrillus leucophaeus | reverse complement strand
AGTCCAATGGCGCAATCTCAGCTCACTACAACCTCTGCCTCCCGGGTTCAAGTGATTCTCCTGCTCCAGCCTCCTGAGTAGCTGGGACTACAGGCGCCCACCACCACGCCCGGCTAATTTTTTTGTACTTTTAGTAGAGACGGGGTTTCACCGTGTTAGCCAGGATGGTCTTGATCTTCTGACCTCGTGATCCGCCCACCTCAGCCTCCCAAAGTGCTGGGATTACAGGCATGATGTTCTTTTTAACAGAACATCCTGGGTCTGATTTGAGCTGGGAAGTCTGGCCCCATCACAAAGAGGAGAGTTGTAATTCGACAGGCCTCACCAGGGAGCTTTGCTTCACTGTGGCCATTCTCTGCAGCCAAACACATTCTGCTTCCAAGTTCGATGGTGCCAGAACTCCGGGTGGTCATCAGGGTGGTCAGAGCCAGTGGGCAGCCTGACCCATGTGCTTCACCAGCTGGTGGTTGACCTATATCCTGGCCCATTACACTCAGACACATGACGGAACTTGTCCCTGCCTTGGGATCCCAGTGACTCAGATTCTTCACCCCCAGCCCCAGAAAGTGGGGAACAAGCAGAGCAGGGAGGAGGATGTTTCAGAGGGGAGACGTCGTTCCCGTTTTCCAAAAGCCTTTCCCCTGCTTCAAACGTTGATGTGGTGATTGTTTAGAGTGCAGTGAAAAGACTTTAGAGGAAACAGCCCAACAACCAGACTGTGACTCACGCCCAGTCCCTCCTTACATCCACACTACAAGCAAATTCTGTTGGTTATGCCTTGAAAATGTACTGCTACATGCTCAATGGATGGGTTCAGTCTCTTGGTGGGTGCCAGCCCAATAACCACATCCAAGAAGGATTTAAGAAGGGGATTTTATTACTAGCAACAAGTAAGGCCAACACAGGGGATAATTCCTAAAATAGTGCCTCCTAAACGGAGGGCTGGGTCAGGTTTTATAGGCATAAGGTAATGAGGCATGATCTGATTGGATCTTGCAATGAGGTGATGCTGGGAGGCATGATCTGATTGGATCCTTCCGTGAGATGATGCTAGGGACTGACTTGATTGGATCCTGGGTCCTGCCCTGTCCACTTCTTAATTCAGTCCTCCGATCCTCAAGTCTGAACCCTTAGGTTCCCTCTCTGGCTGCACACTCGGTTCATCTGGGCATGCTCAGGTTATGTGACCTTCAACCTGAGGATCACAGCAATTGAAAAATAATTCATAACTTTGTTTCATAGAAGTTGAACCAGGCCGGCCGTGGTGGCTCACGCCTGTGATCTCAGCACTTTGAGAGACTGAGGCAGGCGGCTTGCCCTAGGTTGGGAGTAATTCAAGACCAGCCTGACCAACATGGAGAAACCCCGTCTCTACTATAAATACAAAATTAACTGGGCTCGGTGGCTCATGCCTGTAATCCCAGCACTTTGGAAGACCAAGGCGGACGAATCACCTGAGGTTGGGAGTTTGAGACCAGCCTGACCAACATGGAGAAACTCCGTCTCCACTAAAAATACAAAATTAGCTGGGTGTGGTGGTGGGCGCCTGTAATCCCAGCTACTCGGGAGGTTGAGGCAAGAGAATCGCTTGAACCCGGGAGGCAGAGGCTGTGGTGAGCCGAGATGGCGCCATTGCACTCTAGCCGGGGCAACAAGAACGAAACTCCATCTCAAAAA
>NW_012104920.1:2749354-2755431 GCF_000951045.1 Mandrillus leucophaeus | reverse complement strand
AAAAAAAAAAAAAAAAAAAACAGAAGTCCGATCCTTTCACTCTTACATGCTTCTGCTTCAAAGCCCTTCAGCGGCTCCCCATCTCTCTCAGAAGAGAAAGCTCCCATGAGACCTACAAGGTGCAATGGCCTCCGGCTTCATCCCTCTGCCTCTCTCCATTTCAGCCCAGCTGGCCTCTGCAGTTCCTTGACGTTGACCGAGCAGCAAGCCTGGTCCCAGGGCCTCCACTGGTGTGATTTCCTCTGGCTGGACTGATCTCCCAGGACCCATGTGACCTGCTCCCTGGCCATTTCAGGCCTTCTCTGACAATCCATTTAAAAGAACACCTGCCCCCACCCCAGCATCCCCATCCTGCTTGATTTTTCTTCAAAGTATTTATCACCATCCAATATACTGTATATGGTCCTTCTCCTCCCACTAGAATGTATACTTCACTAGGGTAGGGATTACTTTCAACTTTCTTGGCTTAATGTTTATTTCATTTCTATTTTCATGTTTTCTAACATTTTATCATTAATTTTTTCAAACATAAGGAAACCTGAAACAATGGTACAATGAACACTCACATACCCACCTCCCAGGTGCTACATCAACATTTTGCAACCTTTGCTTTTTCCCCTATCTAACCATCTATGCAACCCTCTATCCATCCATTAACCCATCTTGGGTTTTTTGTTTGTTTGTTTTGTTTTTGTTTTTGTTTTTGAGACAGGGTCTTGCTCTATCTCCCAGGCTGGAGTGCAATGGCACGATCTTGGCTCATTGCAACCTCTGCCTCCCAGGTTCAAGTGATTCTCCTGCCTCATCCTCCTCAGTAGCTGGGATTACAGGCACCTGCCACCACAACCGGCTAAATTTTATTTATTTATTTATTTATTTTTGAGACGGAGTCTCGCTCTGTTGCCCAGACTGGAGTACAGTGGCAGGATCTCAGTTCACTGTAAGCGCCACCTCCCGGGTTCACGCCATTCTCCTGCCTCAGTCTCCCGAGTAGCTGGGACCACAGGCGCCTGCCACCACGCCGGCTAATTTTTTGTATTTTTAGTACAGATGGAGTTTCACCATGTTAGCCAGGATGGTCTCGATCTCCCAACCTCGTGATCTGCCCGCCTGGGCCTCCCAAAGTGCTGGGATTACAGGCATGATTACTGGGCCTGGCCAACCCATCTTGTTTTTGCCGGCACTCCAAGTAAGTTGTAGACATCCTTATGTTTCACCACTGAACTTTTCAGCATGTGCGTCATCTACTAAAGTTTGGGATTGGTATAAAACTCCTTTTTATTTTTGGAGGCAAAATTTACATCAAGTGAAATGCACAAATATTAAGTGTGCCACTCAAGAAGTTTTGACAAATGTCAAATGTTACTTGTGTAACCCAAGCCTTTACCAAGATACAGAAAATTACCTTCACTCAGAAAATTCCCTCATGCCCCTTCTTTGTTTATCTCCACAGAACAGCGATTTTTATCTGCTTTGTTCACTGGCTGTGTTCCCCTGGCGCTCAGAAGGGTGTTTGGCACATAACAGATATTCAAAAGCTATTTGTAGGATAAATAAATGAATGACCCTGTGTGGGGGTCAGATTCATAGGAATTGAGTTTTTGGTCTCTAAGATCAGTTCTCGGGCTAAAACTTGGTTTCACGGGAGCTTAAATAAAATTCCTGAGCACCTAGCTAGGTCTGAGTGTACAAATGAAATTGCAACTCTGGACCACACACACAGCTAGGGTGGGATAAATGGATTCCAAGGAAACCCTCCCATCTTTGATCATATGCCCAGCAGCAGTCCAGCCTCCTGAGGCCAGGCTCATTCTGTCGAGCCCATTACACACTGCTTGGATGCAGCCCAATCAACAGACATGGCAGAGTCAAGAAGGGGTCTCAGGAGGGGGTTTAGCCACTCCCTGCAAGGACCGGCAGCCCGCAACTCCGCCACAAATAAAAGCAAGAATGACATTCATATTTTTTGAGATGGACAATGGATATTTTCTCAATCTTAGGCAAAGTCCGAATAAAAGCACTTTTTTTTTGAGACAGGAGTTTTGCTCTTATCACCCAGGCTGGAGTCCAATGGCGCAATCTCAGCTCACTACAACCTCTGCCTCCCGGGTTCAAGTGATTCTCCTGCTCCAGCCTCCTGAGTAGCTGGGACTACAGGCACCCGCCATCACGCCCAGCTAATTTTTGTATTTTTAGTGGAGACAGGATTTCACCATGTTGACCAGCCTGGTCTTGAACTCCTAACCTCAGGTGATCCATCTGCCTCAGTCTCCCAAAGTGCTGGGATTACATACGTGAGCCACTGAGCCCGGCCAATAAAAGCGTATTTAGAAAAATGTTTTTATTCACCTCAGTGATATACTAAGTTTCTTTTAAGAGTATTTGCTCTGCCATAAAGCTTTAAGAGGAGTCCCAGCACCGCTTACCTCCGGATTGCTATACCTAAATTCTCCTCATATAGAAGGTCAAGAGGCAACGAAGAAAGCAGTGGACAGAACATGGTTAAATAGCAAATATTCCCCCTACACACACACACACACACACACATAGCTGCACCAGAAGAGACTGTTTACTGTGCTAAGTACAGCATTCACATTTCTGTGGATTCAGTGAGAAAGCTGGAGCAGGAAACCTCCAATCTCCGCTAAAATCCAAGTCATGGTAATACAGACCCAGAACGGAAATGCACAGGCCAAGACAGCGGAGACAGCTACAGTGCCAGGAAAGCAAAGAGAGGTTGTTCCGGGGCAAGATGAGTGACAGGGACTATGTGGAGGGGAGGGCTTGGAAGGCAGAGGGACATGGCTGGCGACTGCCTGCCCAAAAGTAAAACACTGAGCCATGGAAATGCAGGCTTTCTGCTTGGTGCCTAAGCTGGAAGCCGTCACCCACATACAAAGAATTTCAGTTTGATTCAACTCAGCACACATTTACTGGACATTTGCTCTGTGCCAGGTGCTGGCAGCAGCCCATAAGATACATGCAGCTGTCTCCAGTCTCAGACAGCTCCTGGTGAAGGTGGAGAGACGGAGAACATAGGCAACAATACGGTGTGGCCGGGCTCTGGTGCCTGCAGTGCCCAAGCTGCCGCAGTGCCTGTTACCAACTGGTCTTCCTAGCACAGCCTTGGGCAGGACATCAGGAGGAGGATGCCTGAGATTGACCCAAAGAACCCCCTTTCTCGGGAATTAGTCCTCCTAATTCCTGATAGTTGCTGGATCCACAATTGACAGCAGACCTCATGGAATATTACCTGTAGTTGAATATGCGGATGAGTACGCTAACTATAAACTATTTCATGTTATGTATCGAAGGCTTAGGTCAATCTCAGTTAACTCTTTGGCCAAAGGCAACCTCCAGGTCAATGTCAGATAGGATAGACCCATTAGACAGCAGCAATCTAGGGCTGGAACTGCGAGCGAGCAGCATGTATGAGAATTTCTAGGGGGTAGGACGTGGAGTTGGAGGTGCAGATGGAGATTGTCATGGATGTTCTCCAAGCACCAGCCCCCTGCAAGAAAACCCTGCTTCTGGGGGACTTCTCCAGTAGCTGAGGGCCAGTGGAGTACAAAGTTCTGCATGCACTCCTCAAGTGGGCTAGAGAAAGCCTGTCGTGGGGGGCAGTCACTCTGTGCCCCTTCCCTCCATTCCCGCTGCCACCGTCTTGGTCCATGGCCTTGTCTTCTCTCTCTTAGACGGTTGCCATCATCTCCTAAGTCTTCTCTTTCAGTCCCGCTCCCACATTCCCTCCAGAGGGATGGAATCGACATGCTGATCAGATGGGATTTGGAGCCATCCCTGCGAAGAAACCTGGAGACATTGCCAATTCCTCTGCCTGGCTTTCCACGTCTTCTATGTCCAGCTTCATCTCCCACTGTGCCCTTCCGTACCCTGGCCTCTCTCTCCCAGGCCACCAGCCCTCATCTTCTCAGAATTTCTTTGCAGTCACCCCTCAGAGACCACCTCCTTGTAGAAGCCTGCCAAGATTCTACCACTACCCTAGCTGGAGGTACCCTCCCTCCCTCTCCTACAACACATATCATGTTTGTATCTTGTGCTACAATGATCTGTACTCCTGATTTATCTTCCTCATTGAATTCCTTGATATTGTTTCCCACCCAGCACCTCATATAGGTACTCAGCAACATGTTTTTTGATTCAATAAACTGTTTTTCAGCTTTGATGCTACTGGTGTAACTACTCTCTTAGGATTTACCTTCCCTGAGGGGCAGCCTGGTCTAAAAGTCATCCCATTGTGCACTGGGTGAAGGGCCCAGGAGATGAGTGAGAACATCATAGTGGGAGTGGGGCCGGGCAGGTGCCACTCTTGGCAGCCTGCTCTCCCCAGCTCTCCTAAAACCAGGGTCGGTGCATCATCCGGGACCTGATCAGGCCTGGAAGAGCTTGCGTTCTCAACCAAGGCTGGTCTTTACAAAGATGATCCCCAATGACCTGCCCTCTCCAGCCATCCCTCCTCCCGTATGCTATACCCTACATGTCTTGCAAAGCTGATGTCCCCTGTGGCTCCTTGACTGTCCATGTCTCTCTGACCTCTCCTTTCTTAGACCATGGGTATGTGAGCAGCTAGGATCGAGGTGCATGGGATTTCGCAGTCCTGGTGACATAATTGTTCCATGTGTGGATCTGGTTTGCCCTTTTAGTCACATAATGCCAGGATGTGCCTCTTTCACAGTAGCCTTTGTGCCCTCCTGAGTATTTGAGGTATACATGCTCGTGTGTGTGTGTGTGTGTGTGTGTGTATGTGTGTGAAGGCCAGGGCTTAAAAAATGCTGCTCCAGGATTTCAAGGACCACATTTTGTTCCGTTGTTTTCTTTAATTATGGCAAGCTAAGAAGAAAAGAACGACAATGTGCATGCTCTGTAGATGGACATCCTTCCCATGACCATTACAGCAGAGGAGAGTCAGGCACAGCTCCTCCAATGGCCTGCCAGGCTCCCCAGGAACCACGCTCCACGGTCAACCCTATGCTCACAGGGAGGACCATGATTTAAGTTTGGTAAAACGAGATCCCATTAAATTTATGTTGTTAATTTGAATTTTATTGATTTCTTCATTTGCCGTTCTGTAATTTGTCCATTTGTTTTGCTTTTATGGTCATGTGAGAGCCATCAGCAGAAAGATTTTACTCCAGCTTTCATGTTGGTACATATTTAAATAGCATTATAATAGAAATTACTTGTGTCAACAAAGAGGGAGAAGTTCTTTGAAAGCATTTTCATTTCAAAAGAAGATCCAAGCCTTGCTAGGGTTTGAGAAATAATTCTATTTAATGTTAGATTTCCCACAAGAGGATCATGAGTGCTCAACTCCTCCCAACCGCAGCTGACTCCTTCATGAGAAATCTGTCAGTGGTTTTCCCAGGAGGCTGCCCCTGTGTGCAATTCAAAGCTATGTAGTGTGTTAAGGCCAGGGTGTTGCTGTCTGAATGTCTCCACCCGGAAGCATCCAGGACCCAGCTTCTACCCAGTTACAAATGAATGGGACAAAGTCATGTTCACTGGAAACTTGCCTGAGAAACCATCTGAGGACCTCATTGTGGGGCCATCGTTCTGAGAACACATGAGCGGTGAAAGACCACAGGACAGATGTGGAGGACACCCCTAAATTATCTACCCCAGGGAGTGCTGGCATTTCTCTCTATGCCTGATGCCGGCAAATACAGCCACGCCCAAGAGATTTTTTCTTTATATGTCCCCCACAAGAAGATATGGAGACACTGTGTGGTTATTAAAGCTCTTAACAGAGCACCAAGTTCCTGGGCAAACACCACACAGCCACTTATCTTTCACTTGGCTGAATTTTCTGTTTTAATTGGTGTATGGGGTGGAGCATAAAGACGGTGGGAAAATCTCAGCGAATGCATCAGTGAGGCCGTTATAATCATGGCTGTAACCTGCAAGCCTGGGAAAGTCAGGGAATGTTTTTTTTCTTTTTTTTTGAGACGGAGTCTCGCTCTGTCGCCCAGGCTGGAGTTCAGTGGCGCGATCTCGGCTCACTGCAAGCTCCACCTCCCGGGTTCACGCCATTCTCCCGCCTCAGCCTCCGAGTAGCTGGG
>NW_012104920.1:2743945-2748649 GCF_000951045.1 Mandrillus leucophaeus | reverse complement strand
ACCCAGACCAAGCCTAGAATTAGTGCCCTCTCCTGTACCCTGTGGGACCTGTGTGTGCCCCCTTTGGTAGCCATCACACAATGGTGCCATGTGGCTATCTCCCCACTAGACTGCAAGCTCCTCAGAGGCAGGGCCTTGGAACCCTTTAGATTCCACAGTGCAGCACAATGTCCAGTATATGCAGGTACTCGAGAAGGATTTTTGAATGGGTGGATGGATGACGTTTCAGAGGAAACGCTTATGACTAGACAAAGAGGATAGCAGTGACCCTGTGGTGTCAGACGTCCCCTTTCTCCCCTGCCTCGTTCATTCCCAGATCCACAACTGCTGGGCACCCTTACCCTGCTGCCCTGGGTTCTCATCTTCATTCCCTAAGCAAGAAGCACTACAGTAGATAGAGATCCAGGTCTCTAACCTGTCAGCCTCCTGGCATACATCCATATCCCCCCAGTTGACCTAATCCAGTATCCACAGTAAATTGCTAAGCCCCCATCTCTGCAACACAGGACTCTCAATAGGTCTGAATGGCAGAGGATGAAGAAGAGTACTTAGGACCCAAGTTGCTAAATGCCACCAAATTTATAGGGGTGGCCTTCTTGGTTCTTTCTCTGATCACTGGCCATTTGTACCCCAACTATTTTTTTTCAGAGATAGAGTCTCAATCTGTCACTCAGGCTGGAGTGCAGTGGCCTGATCATAGTTCACTCCAACCTCAAACTTCCGGGTTCAAGGGATCCTCCCACCTCAGCCTCCCAAGTAGCTTCTGGGATCTCACTATGTTCCCCAGGCTGGTCTCAAACTCCTGACCTCGATCTATCCCTCCACCTCAGCCTCCCACAGTGCTGGGATTATAGGCATGAGCCACCATGTCTGGCCGTGCACCCCAATTTCTCATAAAAATGGGGCCCAAACATGGTTTTGCCTGACCCAGCTCTGCCAGAAGCTAGCCTGGAGAACCTGCTGCCAGGGCAGACTTGTAGGCGACTGCCAGGATGACCGAGCTTTGCTGTCTCCAGATTCCTCACCTTCCCCATTTCATGCGTCTTGAAATCACTCTCTGGTAAGATAAAAAAAATTCCCCCACCCTTCTGCTCTGTGGCCTTTCCAGGTTATCTGAACCCCAAAGATCAATCCTCAAGGCTACCAGTCAGCAAAACCAACTCTGTCCATGGGTCAGGTGGAGGCCAGGCAGGGCCTCTACGGTCTAGTCTCTTTTCCCTGTTTTTCTGTGTGAGCGCAACCTTGCATCTCTGTTTCTAATCTACAACAGTGTAGAAAACCTCCAATTCAAGCCATAAAAGTTAGTTTCTCTGCCTCTAACATTCTACTAGAAAATGAACCATAATTTGAAACACACAGTAAAAAGTAATCTTTCCTTTTTAACACCCAAGCGCCTTCATTTTCAAAGAAAGCCAACGGCTGTTGGATTGGATTTTGTTTTTTTTTTTTTTTTTTTACCAATTATATATTTTGCCTCGAAAGCTGCCCAGAGTACAAAAAAGAAGTGAGGGTGTTCACACGTTGAGGATGAATCATCTCCAAAGCTGGCATCAGAACCCCCCGTGTTCATCACCCCAGTCTTGAGACAAATGCTCTAGTCATTAATGAGAGCGCATAAGACAGGCTGGAGTTATGACTAGCGTTTATTCACTGCAGTAAAGAATGTCCTCTATTAATGACAACAGCTGTCGGTTTAATAACCCTAGAAAAGATCATTAAATTCCTTCACATTTCCCAGAAACAGATGGAAGAATTGCAAAAAGGTTCAAGCATATGGGGAAACATATTGGATCCAGCAGCTCCAAAGAATAGCCAGAAAACTGATACTCTAATGGGCTGCTCCACACGGTATTGCCTGTGGGTGCCCAAGGGGAGCAGGTGTGCTCCCTGCCTTGTGGGGAATGTGGAAACATGGTGAGGAGCAGTGTCAAGACAGGTGATCCCTGAGTGTGCTAGCCTGGACTGAAAGATAACTGTCTGAGTCAGTGGGTTGTTGTGAAGGCTAAGAAGGTGACTAACAGCAGCCATTGGCTGCAAACTCACTTTGCTGCCTTGCTGATTGCTAATGGCACCATCCCTTGGCAAAATAGACACACTCGTTTTTCTATGCTCTTTCTGGTCACTACATACGTAGTCCAATGCATACAGACGTACCCAGGTCATCAACAGATAGCCCAATGCCCTTGCAGACAAACTCCTGAAACTTGTATCAGTGAATTTCTTCTGCTGAAAAAACCTCCCACAGTTAGAGCCCATCGGCTTGATCTTCAGTTCAGAGTCAGCAGTACCTGTCTACTTTTCATGCATCCAGGTGAAGGAAAGCATTTCAAGACCTCTGAGTCAGATGCTCAGATAATTCTGTCCACTTAGAAAGAGGGAGAAGTAACAATGGAGGAAATATAGAGTTACAAAAAAATTATCTTAAAAAAAGGGTTACAGGACCTGATGGTTTTACTGGTGACTTCTTTCAGACTTTCCAGGAAGCATTAATTCTCTTTCCAAATAAACTGTTCTCATGTATAGACAAATACGGAAAGCTAAGTTCTTCATTCTATTGAGGAAGCATGGTCATATAACACTTATATAGTATAAAAAGAAAATAAAACTAAAAACCAAGTTCACTTAAAAATGTAGACATAAATTCCTGCATAAATAGTGGCAAGACAAATTTAAAATCATATGAATACATAAATTGGTATTCTTTGAGGTTTGTCTGAAAGGTTTAATGTTATAAAATTAATATTGAATACATACGTAATGTTTAGATGGAAATATTAAATATTGAAAAGATTTATATTGTACTTTTTTCAAATTAATTAATTTGTGTTATGAGTTAAATTGTGTCCTTCCAAAAAGAGACATGGTGAAGTTATTACCACCAGTACCTCAGAATGTGACTTTATTTGGAAATAGGGACTGTTTGTCATTGTTGTTGTTGTTGTTGTTATTGTTTTGTTTGTTTGATTTTTGAGACAGAGTCTCACTCTGTTGCCCAGGCTAGAGTGCACTGGCACAATCTTGGCTCACTCCAACTTCTACCTCCCAGGTTCAAGCCATACTCCTGCCTCAGCCTCCTGAATAACTGGGACTACAGGTACCCGCCGCCACACCTCTAATTTTGTATTTTCAGTAGAGACGGGGTTTCACCACATTGGCCAGGCTGGTCTCAAACTGGTGACCTCAGGTGATCTGCCCGCCTCAACCTCCCAAAGTGCTGAGATTACAGGCATGAGCCACTGCTCCCTGCCAATAATGGTTTTTATATTTTATATTTGTGTGTAAACAAAAGAAAAGAAACAAGAAGAGGAGGGAATGGAGAAGAAGGAGGAGGCAGAGGAGAGAAAAAAGATGAGATTATATGTTGCTCACAAAGCAACATACTTACTACTTGGCTGGTCACAAAACAATTTTGCTGACCCCTGGTTTAAAACAACCCTAATAAAAATTCTCGTAGAGAAACTTCAGTTGATCTGAAAGAAGACACAGGTGAAATTCTTAGCTAAGAAAACTTTGGGGAAAAAAAAGTTCTCACTCATAAGGGAGAGCTGAACAAAGAGAACACAGAGAGGGGAACCTCACACTCTGGGGCCTGTCAGTGGGGTAGGGTCAAGGGGAGGGGGAGCATCAGGACAAGTATCTAAGGCAAGCAGGGCTTAAAACCTAGACAATGGGTTGATAGGTGCGGGCACACCACCATGGCACTTGTATACCTGGTAACAAACCTGCATGTTTAGCACATGTCCCAGAACTTAAAGTAAAATTTTAAAAAAGAATACAAAATAAATAAATACATAAATACATAAAAAGCCTCATGTTACCTTGAGAAGAATTCTGATGCCCAGGCTGGTGAAGAAGGGCTGGACAATGGACCCTCTTCCTAAGAACTCCCAACTACACTATTTCAGGACATGTAATCTGCTGAAATGTATTTTATTTTCAAGGTGCAGGGGAAAATTGTCTGTTTACTAAATCCTGTACAGGGTCTGATAGCCTACGCCCTTGTCTACGAGTACTGCAAAACGCATTTAGGCTGTAGCAGAGTGGCTGCCTGCCTGGCGTTGGTCTGGTGCACCTGCGTGCGCTGGGGATGGGACAGTTTGGGCAGGTGCAGATCTAAGGACTGCGGTAAAAGGGAGAGCTTGTTTTTTTGAAGTGGGAAAGAACCCAAGGGTTTGTACAGACATCCCATCTTCCCAGAGGAGACAGACATTCTGGGTCTCATTGTAAAGTGCCTGCTGCATCAATAAAGCTCTTGACTTATTAGGAAAAAAAATCTACAATAACTAAAATAGAAGGACTCTAAGGAAAATACTGGCATACAAATCAATGAAATATGTTGCATCACCCTTAAATGGGCTTAATTCATAATAAGAGATAAATATATAGTATTGGAAGTATCAGAAACTTAAGGGAATAGATACCATTTTTAAAATATTAGGGAAAATTGACGTAGGAGAAAAATAAATTATTAGATCATTACATCACAGTATATATTAAAATAAATTATTGGCTAATTAAAACAATTAAATGTAAAAAAGAACCAAAAATCTGGAAGAGAATATGTGTACATATTTAACTGCTTTCTGTGTAGAGAAAAACTTTCCAAACACAAAGCAATGGATAAAATAGTAAAGAGAAAAAGCTATAGATTTGACAACAACATTTTCAAACTTCTGTATCTCAAAAGAACCACAAACAAAATTG
>NW_012104920.1:2736938-2737815 GCF_000951045.1 Mandrillus leucophaeus | reverse complement strand
AGTCATGTTATTTTTAGTGCACAGTTTTGCAGGACACAATATTTTTTAGCATTTTATATGACACGTATATACATATATATCACATTATTGTAGTACACCTCTATATGATTACCAAAAACCTAAAAAAAAAACCCAGCTATTTCACCTTCAGTAATAAACATAGAGGAAAAAAATCAGGTACACACAAAAATTTATACATAAGTGCATTCATTAAAGAGTAACTTATAAAACTGAGAAATCAGAAAACATACCAAGACATAATACTTGATGGAATACTTCATATTCCATCTATAAAATGGAATCTATGAGCCATTAAAAATAATCTTTTCAAAGAATGCTTAAAGCAATAAAATTCGACATAATACATCATTAAGGGGCAAAGAAGTCTGTAAAAACAAATACCACAGAATATCATCTAAATTCTACAATACAAATTACTGAATTATATATTTCCTGTTTTATATATGACAAATATATAAATATGTATTGCAAAATATAAATAATGGTTATAAGTAATAGTAGATGAGATTGTGGGTAAACATTAATTACCTCCTTGTACTTTCGTACATTCTTCTAACTTTTCTATCACGAACATGTATTACTTTGCTAAATAAAGGAAAAATGAACATTATTTTTCAAATAAATAAACACATAAGGGATGCTTTAAGAAACAGGAAGGTAGCAAGAAAAGTCGGAGGCAAGGGGAGAGACAGGAGAGAGGACCTGGGGAGAATGAGGCCACCTTAAGTTTGAATCCCAGGTCTGTCTCCCAAGAGGCCCAAAGACTAACAGAAGGAAATCTTCTGGGCTATGGAAATCCTCAGTTAATGCAAACCCTGTACTTACTTTCCTGATTCTCCTGTACAGCTGCTCTCTC
>NW_012104920.1:2736114-2736888 GCF_000951045.1 Mandrillus leucophaeus | reverse complement strand
AAAAAATGCACGTTTTAAAATGAGAGTTCATGTTTAATCTATCAAACTGGCAAAATTTTAAAGGCCTTAAATACTCTGTGCTTGGTAGCGTCCAGTTAAGTAATAGTGGAAGTATATAAAATCAACCTTTCTGGACAGCAGTTCTGCAATACAGTCTGTTTGCGACAGCATATGCTTCTGCCATGAGAATGAGGTCACACGTGATTTGCAGAAAGTTAAGGATGTCAGTAGAACTCATACCTTGGTACCTATGCAATTCTTCCCAGAACGTTGTGTTTTAAACCACCAAGTACCAGCAGCTAAACTCAATGCCCACTCCCATGGCTGAGTGTGGGTAGCCCCAGGGGGATGCAGTTCACGCTGCCTGTTCACCCACATTCTTCCTTTGGCTAGATTTAGCCACTTGTTCTGCCACGGAAGTGCTTATTACCTGATAATTCGTCATTTTTATGCATTTTGTCCTTGTCTCCATAACTCAGCATCTCATCTCCAACTCTTCTTTACATCCCTTTCCATCAAACAACTTTAAAAGTCCAATATGTAATGTAATTGTTACTCTATTTATTAAAAATCTAATTAATTTTTAAATAGCATTTTTATAAGGCTTGTTATTATTTGTTAGTGTTGTTACAACATAAAATAAATTTTGAGTGATCTGACTCAAACATATTTTCCCTTAAGTCATGTTATTTTTAGTGCACAGTTTTGCAGGACACAATATTTTTTAGCATTTTATATGACACGTATATACATATATATCACATTATTGTAGTA
>NW_012104920.1:2734080-2734543 GCF_000951045.1 Mandrillus leucophaeus | reverse complement strand
TCTACTAAAAATACAAAAAAATTAGCCGGGCATGGTGGTACATGCCTGTAATCACAGTTACTCAGGAGGCTGAGGCAGGAAAATCGCTTGAACCCAGAAGGTAGAGGTGGCGGTGAGCCAAGATCGTGCCATTGCACTCCAGCCTGGGCAGCAAAAGCAAAACTCCATCTCAAAAAAAAAAAAAAATTAAATTCACTAAACATATTAACCAGCAGATTAAACACCTGTGAAGAGAGAAATGGTAAACTAAAAGATCTGAATAAATGCAGCCGATAGAACAAAAAAATGGAACTATGGAAGAGAAGTTAAACAAAGGAAATATGTCAAGAAGGTCTAACATAATTATCATCAGAGTTCCAAAAGAAAACAACAAAGAGAATGAGAAAGTGGCAATATAGGAAGAGATAATAGCTGAGAATTTTCCAGAACAGTTGAAAAACACCAATTCTCAGTTTAGGGAAAA
>NW_012104920.1:2726055-2728865 GCF_000951045.1 Mandrillus leucophaeus | reverse complement strand
TTTTATGAGGCTTGTTATTTTTTTGTTAGTGTTGTTACAACATAAAATAAATTTTGAGTGATCTGACTCAAACATATTTTCCCTTAAGTCATGTTATTTTTAGTGCACAGTTTTGCAGGACACAATATTTTTTAGCATTTTATATGACACGTATATACATATATATCACATTATTGTAGTATACTTCTATATGATTATCAAAAACCTAAAAAAAACCCCAGCTATTTCACTTACAGTAATATACATAGAGGAAAAAAATCAGGTACACACAAAAATTTATACATAAGTGTGTTCATTAAAGAGTAACTTATAAAACTGAGAAATCAGAAAACATACCAATGCATAATACTTGATGGAATACTTGATATTCCATCTATAAAATGGAATCTATCAGTCATTAAAAATAATCTTTTCAAAGAATGCTTAAAGCAATAAAATTCAACATAATACATCACTAAGGGACAAAGAAGTCTGTAAAAACAAATGCCACAGAATATCATCTAAATTCTACAATATAAATTACTGAATTATGTATTTCCTGTTTTATATATGACAAATATATAAATATGTATAGCAAAATATAAATAATGGTTATAAGTAATAGTAGACGAGATTGTGGGTAAACATTAATTACCTCCTCGCACTTTCATACATTCTTCTAACTTTTCTATCATGAACATGTATTACTTTGTTAAATAAAGGAAAAATGAACATTATTTTTCAAAGAAACAAACACATAAGGGATGCTTTAAGAAACAGGAAGGTAGCAAGAAAAGTCGGAGGCAAGGGGAGAGACGTGGAGAGAGGACTGGGGGAGCATGAGACCACCTTAAGTTTGAATCCCAGGTCTGTCTCCCAAGAGGCCCAGAGACTAACAGAAGGAAATCTTCTGGGCTATGGAAATCCTCAGTTAATGCAAACCCTGTACTTACTTTCCTGATTCTCCTGTACAGCTGCTCTCTCTCTTGCCCCAGGCCATGGATGGGCTCTCTGACCCCCTAGATCTACTCATTTACCAGGCTCCCGTACCCTTGGGTCAAACCCTTCAACCCCTTTAGACCTATCTCAGCTCAGCTGCAGCCCAAGAGCCAAGACTGCCTTATCCACTCTGTTCCCCAGAAGCCAGGTGGTCCAGGCCAGGCCCTGTATCAGAGTCACTGGAGGAGAGCCCCCAACTCCATTCCTGCTGCCCACCCTGCCCTGCAGGAACAAGCACTTCTTTTTAATTCGTAGAAGGACCTGATGATCCGGGTCCTAGTGGGGTGTTTATACAACCCCTAACAGTGGTACAGGACTGCTGGTAAGAGCCAACAGACCTGAAGATGTCTTAAGGCCGGAGGAATGGCTCCGTCATCATTCAGGTGAACCATCTCCACCTATGCCCACATGGGAGTATGATATTGGGATCAGATACACCCTGCTCCCACACCCATGCCTTGACCCTATAAAACCCTTCCCACCTACCCAGAGCAGGGGTAACAGAGGTAAATCAACAGAGATAAAGTTGATGGTGGTTTTAGAAAGACATTAACTTGAGTTGTAAAGAATAACATAATGGCTCGTTTCCAACAGCAGGGTAGATTTGATTGCCCTGAAGGACCTTCCCAAGTGAAACTACTAAATGGTTGAATAAAACACTTTTTTAAAATGTAAATGCATTACCGAGTTGGCACAAAAGTAAGAACTCTGCAAAGCCCTAAAACAAAGTGAAATAAGAAGTTGGGAAGGAAAATGAGTGCCAAAGTCTGCTTTCTCCCTGAAGGCTTCTGTTAACGTCTGGAGACGCTGAGGTTCTTCTCTGATGGCTATCCGAGGTGTAGGGGACAGAAAACCAAAGCCAATCACAGCCCAAGGCTGGCGATCTAATGTGAAATCCCTGCATAAGGCTGAGGCTCACAGAGGCCACACTCCAAAAGTGGGCCGGGAGCAGTGGCTCATGCCTGTAATCCCAGAAGTTTGGGAGGCCGGGGTGGGCGGATCACCTGAGGTCAGAAGTTCGAGACCAGCCTGGTCTCGAACTTCCCCCGTCTCCACAACCCCCGTCTCCACTAAAAATACAAAAGAATTAGCCAGGTGTGGTGTCATGCACTTGTAATCCCAGATATTCCAGAGGCTGAGGCAGGAGAATCACTTGAACCCTGGTAGCAGAGGTTGGCAGTGAGCTGAGATCGTGACACTGCACTCCAGCCTGGGTGATAGAGCAAGACTCCATTTCAATTAAAAAAAAAAAAAAAAAGGTAGTAAACCTGGAACGCCACAAAGAGGCAACAAGGAAATGTAACCAGTGCACTCTGGCATTGGTTAGAGGGGGAAAACATTGTAAACATAGGCCACTTCTTACATAACTTTGAGATCCAAAATTATACTAGTTGTGAGATCCAAAAAACCTCAGGCAGTGCCCCTGAGCACTTCAGAAGCAAATAAAAGTTGTCTCTGGAGAAACTCAACCTCAAAGAAGTCCCCAAGAATCCTCACAAATAAAGTCCCAAGGACAATAAGCAGCTTACAGCCCAAAATCACAAAAAATAAAAACATATGAGGAAATAAAGTATCATGAGTAAAAAGCTTCAGAGAAAAAAAAGATTTGCAAGAACTTTAGACATTGACATTTTTCAGTATAGAATATAACATACACATAAATAAACACAGGAAAAAAATTGAAAATAAACTAAATAGAAATAAAATACAATAATAAAAATTAAAGGCCAGGTGCAGTGGCTCACGCCTGTAATCCCAGCACTTTGGGAGGCCGAGGCAGGTGGATCACCTGAGGTTGGGAGTTCGAGACCAGCCTGACCAACATGGAGAAA
>NW_012104920.1:2723934-2725610 GCF_000951045.1 Mandrillus leucophaeus | reverse complement strand
AACAAAGAGAATGAGAAAGTGGCAATATAGGAAGAGATAATAGCTGAGAATTTTCCAGAACAGTTGAAAAACACCAATTCTCAGTTTAGGGAAAACCTATGAATTCCAAGTAGAATAATATATTTTTTTTAAATCTCTATACTAGGTACAATACAGTGAAATTGCAAAATATCAAAGAAAAAGGAGACCACAGTTAAGATTACAACCAAACTTTCAAACACTACAATGGAAAAGAGAAAACATGAAGATTACCTTCATGTCAAAAGTACGGTCGACATAAAATTCTATATCCAGAAACTTTTCTTTCAATAATGTGGATTTAAAAAGACATTTTGAGACAATAAAAACAGATCGTTTACTACTATAGGATGCCCATTAAAGAAAATTCTAAAACTCAAGCTTCACACAGAAGACAAATGGTCCCAAATGAAAGGTCTAAAATGCAAGGTAGAGAATGAGACAAATCTTGTAAAATAGTTGGCAAAGTCTAAGCAATGACTGTACAAAACAATAATCATAATGTCAAATACACTGGAATTTTTTAAATAGGCTAGAACTAGAATATTGGACAACATCTTGTAAGCTTGGAGGAAAGTAGTCTTAAAAAAATTATTCTAAGGCAGATCTTATCTGCCCTTTGCCTCAAGGCTATATATCCCAGGGATGCACTTTATAATCAATGTATCATTTCCTCCAAAAGACGGGAGGGTGCTTGAAGAGTTGCTTAGGAACTGGGGGATCAGCTTCCTCTATTCCTTTGACTCTTCACCATCCAATCTTACTTCTCTGTTATGTTTTTTTCTGCCTTCCTATCTTACCTAGAGGCAGGAAATTCTACTTTTGCAATTGTGCAAGGCACATGGCTTATCCCATCAAGACTTAGTCTAAAGAAAGGGGAAGGGAGGGTTCTTCTGTCAACAAGGCTTGCTCCTCCCTCTCTGTTTTCCAGCTGGGCTGCTTAGACCATGTTTATTGTGGACCACATTTACGCCCTCCCAAGAGGTCATAAGGAGTAGCCAACATACTCTAATATCCCCCAAATATCTACCAATCCCCTGAGGTGCCATCCTCAGTAAGCACACAGTAACAACTTAACCAGCTGCATTGCTACTGATAACAGGGGCTTCCCAGCTGCAAACTGGGGGATTCCCCTGCGCCTCATTCCTCCTCAGCTCAGCAATGCCAATTCCAAGTATCAATTTCTGCCACTTTTAGGAGTCGTTTATAGGTAACACAAATGCATCTCAAAAGAACTTAGTCAAGAAAGGAGATTTACTGGCTCACAGCATTGGGACGTCCGGACCTAGAGTTGGCCAGGGTCAGAAACTCAGTGTTCTCAAGACCCGTTCACTGTTCACCCTGGTTACATCTCAGCTCCTTTTATAGATCACCCTCATTCTCTCCAACTGTAAATGGATATATCCAGCAAAGTTGGCCACAAGCAGCTTCGCTTAATATTGTGGTTTATCTGAAATTCAAAGTTAATCGGATGTGCTGTGTTTTACCCGGCAACTCAATATGGGAGAAATCTGATTGGTCCTGCTTGAGTCACATGCCTATCCTTTGGACCAATCCCTGTGGGCACAATTGAGATTGCCCTGTAGCCAGGTTGTACAGGAAGCACTGAGATTGATAGTCCCACCAGAATGGCATGGGATGCAAGAAGAGAGGTTCCC
>NW_012104920.1:2720679-2722543 GCF_000951045.1 Mandrillus leucophaeus | reverse complement strand
AATTTATAGAAAAAATAACAAACGAAACAAAACTGCTAACAACAGTGATTCTAGATGGTGAAATAATAGTCTTCTAATTTTCTATTTTATTAGATGTTTCTGAAGTTCTAACTTTTTTCCATGATAAATATGTATTACTTTTATAATTCGGAAAATTTAAAAAAAAAAAACAGGGGGGAAAAATGACAAATCCCTTAGACCAAATTCAAGGCCTCTATGATGGGGCCCTGCCTACCCCTCCAGCCAGGTCTCAGTATTCTCTCTACCCCCACATGCCCCAGGTTCCAGCCACTGTACATCTCCAGACCTCGCAATGTCTCATCCCAGTCACTCCAGACAGAATCTCCCTTCAACTATAGAGGTTTTTTATTTTCCAATGAGGTCATGCCTCCTCCCTGACGAAGCTTTCTCATACGCCCAAATGGAAGCCTTCTTATTGGCCCCTCTACCAGCTCAGAGGTTCCCAAAAGTGATCCCCATTGAGAAATAAGCCCCTTCATCCTAGGAGCAAAGACATCGTAAGGACCCTGGGTGAAAACCTGTTTTCTGTCCTATACGTGCTGCTCTGCGCTCGCCCCTTCCAGAGCAGAGCTGGCTCCCAGACGCACATGCACGTTCTCTGGCCGTGCAGACCTCACCTCGCCAGAGGCAGAAGGAAGTTCGCACATTTGCACCAGTTCATTTAGATCTTAGCGGAGCGTAAAATGAGCTCTCTGGGAAATTATAAAAATATGCAATCTGCAGGTCTATCTGTAATAAAGGGTTTGCCTCTCAAGGCAGCAGCCTTTTAGTACCGTTTTGTAGGCAGGGGCTTCAAGACTCCTTCCCTTTGGTTAGTGTAAGCTTGCTGAAGCAACTCTCAATCAAGGGTGGCTTTGAAACCAGCAGAAGGAGCACCGAGTAGAGGGACACACTAGAGTCTGGCAGGAACAACTCTTAACCCCCAGAAACAAGGTAGTTTCATTAAAACAGAAAAAGAAGGAATCTCTATACCTAGGCTGAGATGGGACCAGCTATAACTTCTGGGGGGTCATCAAGCCAGCATCAGGAGCCTGTTGTGTTGGGGCAGGGAGTGGATACTCCCTGTCCAGACACTCACTGGTAAGTTCTCTAACTTTTGCATCCTGGGGCCTCAGAGACAGACCCTGGGTTGGTCAGCACCTGCTCCCAGCAGTCTTCCTGCTCAGTTCAGACAGCTCAGATAATTTCTCCAGCAGGGCAGCCGTGATTTGCCCAAACTCTGCTAATCTGCCAGACTGTAAGCTCCATGCAGGCATGACCCATCTCTGGCACACTTATTTCAATGCCCAGAATGCCCAGCCTAGAGTCTAGCACCAAATGGGCGCTCAGGGAATACTTGTTGGATGGTTGGATAAGATGCTGCCAGCAGGCATAGCAGATCCCCTGTCTACCTCCATTGCTATGTTCTGCTGCCATCCACGTGAATCAGATCTGTGTCTCTCTCAGTCCATTTTCTCTGAGATTAGAAGAGATGCCAACAGCCAATAAGCTCAGAGGACTGAACTAGGTTCTCAGGCAGCTAGAAAGAATGGAAACCCTTTGAGAGCTCAGAAGGGTGATTCCTCTTCCTGAATAGAACTGTTCACAGATCAGAAAAAGTCAGGAGATGGGGGAGGCAGAGGGAGCACATTTCAGACAGAGAAAGCAGAAAGCAGGAGGAAGTGCCAAGGTCTGAGATGTGGGCAGGGCTGGAGCATCCCTGCTGAGATCCTGGACTTCTCCCTATGGAAGGGAGGCGCTTCTGGAACACTGGCAACAGGGGAGTTCCCTAGCCAGATCTGCGTTTTACGAAGGTCATCATGGCAGCCACCGTGGACAGAAGTCACTGGAGCCCAGGGGGATG
>NW_012104920.1:2715171-2716054 GCF_000951045.1 Mandrillus leucophaeus | reverse complement strand
AGGTGTGGTGGTGTGCACCTGTAATCTCAGTTACTCGGGAGGCTGAGGCAGGAGAATGGCTTGAACCCGGGAGGCGGAGGTTGCAGTGAGCTGAGATCACACCGTTGCTCTCCAGCCCGGGCGACAGTGCAAGACTCTGTCAAACAACAACAACAAAATCTTCGATGAATAAAAACAAGAAACAACTACAACTCTGGGGTTTACTGAAGGTTGGTGGTAGTGGTAGCTGTGGTATTATTTATCCTGATTTTATTTGCCTCATTCTTTTTCTGCCACTAGATTCCCCCAGACAACTGATGTTCCTGGTTAGGCTAAGTCCATCCAGGCATGATGAATCTGATAACCTCGGCCACACGAGAGGTGAGAAACTTCACTGGTCAACTTGGCCAGCATGGAAAGGAGTGTTTGAGCCCTACTTCGTGGTTCTCAGCCTCAGCAGTGTATTAGAATTTCCTGAGGAATCCTTAAAAAGCATTGATGTGTGGATTTCTGATTTAATTGGTCTGGGTACATCCTGCGCACTAGGAATTTTTAAAGTTCCCCAGATGATTCTAATATGCAGCCAAGGATGAGAACCACTGTCTAAGAGAATGAAGCAATAAGGGGGGAATATCAGGCTTTGAGAGCATCTTCTTAGGGCGCATAGTTGGAGTAAAAATCATTTAAGCTGTTGATAATATAAAGAAATACATAGAACGCTTTGGTAAATATAAGAAAAGCATGTAGGCCAGGCATGGTGGCTCACGCCTGTAATCCCAGTGCTTTGGGAAGCCAGGTGGACAGATTGCCTGAGCTCAGGAGTTCGAGACCAGCCTGGGAAACATGGTGAAACTCCATCTTTACTAAAATACAAAAAATTAGCCGGGTGTGGCAGCATGCGCCT
>NW_012104920.1:2710690-2713541 GCF_000951045.1 Mandrillus leucophaeus | reverse complement strand
CAGACCCTGGGTTGGTCAGCACCTGCTCCCAGCAGTCTTCCTGCTCAGTTCAGACAGCTCAGACAATTTCTCCAGCAGGGCAGCCGTGATTTGCCCAAACTCTGCTAATCTGCCAGACTGTAAGCTCCATGCAGGCATGACCCATCTCTGGCACACTTATTTCAATGCCCAGAATGCCCAGCCTAGAGTCTAGCACCAAATGAGCGCTCAGGGAATACTTGTTGGATGGTTGGATAAGATGCTGCCAGCAGGCATAGCAGATCCCCTGTCTACCTCCATTGCTATGTTCTGCTGCCATCCACGTGAATCAGATCTGTGTCTCTCTCAGTCCATTTTCTCTGAGATTAGAAGAGATGCCAACAGCCAATAAGCTCAGAGGACTGAACTAGGTTCTCAGGCAGCTAGAAAGAATGGAAACCCTTTGAGAGCTCAGAAGGGTGATTCCTCTTCCTGAATAGAACTGTTCACAGATCAGAAAAAGTCAGGAGATGGGGGAGGCAGAGGGAGCACATTTCAGACAGAGAAAGCAGAAAGCAGGAGGAAGTGCCAAGGCCTGAGATGTGGGCAGGGCTGGAGCATCCCTGCTGAGATCCTGGACTTCTCCCTATGGAAGGGAGGCGCTTCTGGAACACTGGCAACAGGGGAGTTCCCTAGCCAGATCTGCGTTTTACGAAGGTCATCATGGCAGCCACCGTGGACAGAAGTCACTGGAGCCCAGGGGGATGCTGCAGCGTCCGGCTGAGATATGATGATCTGAGGAGTAGGGCTGGAGAGAAGAGATCATATCATATATTCTCTCCGACATGGAAGGAGAGAGCCCCAACACTCAGGAGACAGTGTTCCCTGCTAACGTACAGTCCAGGGTGGGAGACCAGCCTGTTTCACGGCTCTCAGTAGCATCCCTTCTGCCTGGCACTGAGACTGTCCGGAGAGGTGGCCCTACAGTTCTCCCACATCCTTCCAGGTTCCTTTCTTCCAGGCAGGCCAGCCTCTGCCCATGTGGCACCTTACCCCACACACTTACATAGACACTCTGTCCAGGTCCTTTGCTTCTTAAGAGTTCCTCCGACTTAGAGCGGTGAGAGAAGCACTGGATTCAGACTCACGGCCTTCAGAGTCTCCCAGTCTGGCCTGTTCATCCTGGCTCTGCCCTTCACTCACTGTGTGACACCAAGTAAGTGTCTTCACCTCTCTGAGCCTTGTTTTTCTCATCCACAAAGACAAGATAACAATACCCACCTTGCAAGGCTGTGAGGTGGAGTCACGGTTATATACAAGAAGCTCCCAGCATGGTGCTTGGCATAAAGTCGGTGCTTAATGATCAGTACCTGTGATTGGGGCTGTCCACAAATTTTTCATTTCCCAAGGCCCAGCTGCAGCCCACCTCCTCCAGGAAGCATTTCCTGACAACCCAACCCAATATAGACTTCTCCCTCTCTTGGCTCTGACGATCCTTGCAATCCGCCCTATCAACCTAACACCTGATTTCTCACTCTCTCAGGTTGGGCACTGATGTCTCTCCAGGAGCTTTTCTTTATCGCTCCCGCAATGCACAGAAAATTCTCCAATAGCAAGAAGCACCTCTTCCTCTTCTCCTGCCTCCCCCACAGTGCAGAGATAGGCACATCATAGTTGCTCCAGTAGCCAGGCAGGATATGGTCTGTTCACTGAGGGCTGCAAGTTTGGCCTTTATAACGGAGGCAATAGGGAGTTAGTGAAGGTTCTGGAGGAGGGACATGGCAGAAGGCGTCATTCTGGTGAGCACGGAGCAGCAGTGCACAGTATTTCCAGTCTGTTTCCTTCCTGCTTTCCCTGCAGAAGCTGCTGGCAGAGTGATGAATGCACAGTGGCTGAGCATTATTAATCACCTTAAAAGCAAACATTCATCTTGGTGCAGAATTTTTACTTTTCTCCTCTAATAACGGATTAGAGCACCCAGATATTAATGGGCCAGATAATTTACATTTTGCTTAAGCAGAAAAAACCAACCATCAGACCCTGGTGGCAACACCACTTCCCGACACATTGAGAGACAGGCCTAATAAATTGCTGTAACTAAAACACTCACGTACGCACGCTCACCCGCCGATACATGACAGTTTGCAAACATTTGGCAACAAGCTCAATACAATTTCTATACACAATTACTCATTCCCTTCTGGAGGATTTTCCTCTCCTCCTTGCCTTCCCAATTGCTCGGGGCTATTAAACCACAAATCCTTGGGTAGAGTTCCCCTCTGCTCCTTTCCTTAAACTCTGACCTTAGCCCTAAATAAGTCAGTCCTTAAAGGAAACAACTCGTTGAGTACCCACTACCACCAAGAAACAAAGTGGGCTGTGGACATTCACTGCTCTTTTCACCCATCTCCTACCAGGGATCCCGAAAAGGGAGAAGCGTGCCTGAAAAGAGAAGCCAGAGGAGAAAAATCTTTTCATCTTGATCCTCTTTATGTGATTACCCGCGGAAAGTTGCCATAGTGGATTACCTGAGGTTCCGGCCAAAGCGTGAAATACTGCAGTAGGCCAAGCCATGAAGAAGAGACAGGACAGCAACTTATTCCTGCACTAACAATGATTTATTGTATGATCTTGACCAATTCCTCAACCTTCTCTGAGCTGTGGGTTCCCCATCTGTACAATGAATGGTTTGGTTCTGATAACTCAAAACTCTGACATTTTGTGATTTAACTCCTCGGCACCAACAGTCACACAAGGCGGCAGCATCGAGGATTAGAGCTGAGCAGTTAAAAAGAGCACGCATGGCTGGGCGCGGTGGCTCAAGCCTGTAATCCCAGCACTTTGGGAGGCCGAGACGGGTGGATCACGAGGTCAGGAGATCGAGACCATTCTG
>NW_012104920.1:2705170-2710450 GCF_000951045.1 Mandrillus leucophaeus | reverse complement strand
GTGAGCTACCCACTGAGCATGCTCAGTCTGCAGGTGAGCTACCCACTGAGCATGCTCAGTCCCCACGTGAGCTACCCACTGAGCATGCTCAGTGTCCCCCCCCCCCCCCGCCACACCCCAAGTGTACTACCCAGTGGGCATGCTCCATGCCAAGGCAATCAAGTTCCCTAAGGCACCAGAGCACATCCCGTCTCACTGAGCACATCCAGTTCTAAAGAAAAGTGATGCTAGGCATGCTTAATTAATGGGCAGTAGACTGTCTGCTGGTGAAAGACAGCTCCCCTCTACTGGTGAAAGACAGCTCCCCTTGGGCTCCCCAGAAATAGGATAGGCACACAGTGGGCCCACAGCAACTAACTGAATTAAACAAGTCAAGTAATCTTAGCCACACTGTCTCTGTTCACCTGTTGAGTTCTATAGACTCTGATTATGACAAATATGGCCTTAAGTGTTTACAACAAAACAAAGTTCCCAGCAAATAAACCTTCACCAGCCAACCACTCCAAAACAAAATATATCCTCATAATATGTTTTCAAACTCATCACACCTGTAAGAATACAGAAGATTTGATCAATACTATCTACCAATTTTACCTAATTGACATTTACAGCTCTCTCCATCTAACAGCAGAAATCACATTTTTTTCAGGTAGCAAGGAGTATCCACCAAGATAGGCCATATACTGGGCCAAAAAGCACGTCTCAAAAATTTTTAAAAGATGGAAATCATGCAAGTTATTTTATTATAGTGGAATTAAATTAAAAAGTAATAACAGCCAACTAGAAAATCACCAAATATCAAGAAATTAAATAAAACACTTTTAAATAACTCGTAAATCAATGAAGAAATCACAGGGAGATTGGAAAATATTTCAAACTGAATAATAATGAAAGCAACACATATCAAAATTTGTAGGATACACTTGAAGTGGAGATTAGAAGGGAAGTTGGATCTTTAAATGCCTAGATCTATAAAGAAAAAAAGGCACAAAATCAATGATCTAAGCATCCACCTCCAGACACAAAAAAAGGACAGCAAATGAAATTCAGTGTAAACAAGAAATGGAAAACAATAAGAAGAGAGAAAAATCGATGATATAGAAATTAGATAGACAATTAATCTTTTCTTTGAAAAGATTAATAAAATTGACAGCCTCTCTGAAGAAGACTTGCCAAGAAAAAAGGAGATCATCTATGAACCAGAAAATGGGCCCTCACCAGACACTCAATCTGCTGGCACCTTGGTCTTGGACTCTGCTTTGTTTCTAGAACTATGAGAAATTAAATCTCTGATGTTTATAAGCCAAAAAAGAAAAAAAGGACAGAAAACACATATTACCAATATGAAAAATTACATATGGCATATCACTACAGATCCTATATCTATTAAAAAAAAGATACGAAATATTATGAACAACTTTAGGTCAATAAATTGACAACTTAGACAAAATGGACAAACTCCTTGGAAAAGATAACTCACAAAAACGAAATACATGAAATTATAAATCGAAATCATCCTATATCTATTAAGTAATTTTAATTCATAGTCAACAACTTTCCCACAAAGAAAATCCTGAGTCCGAGTGGCTTTACCAGTGAATTTCATCAAACATATAAGGAAGATATAGTACATCGGTATTAAACAAACTCTGAAAGTCAAAGAGAAGGAAATATTTTCCATCTCATTTAATGAAGTCAGAATAATCCTGACCTCAAAAACTGACAAAGATATTAGAAAAGATTGTTACAGACCATTATTTCTCATAATTAAAGAGATTTTTTAAACCCTTGTTAAACTACTAGCAAATTAAACAGTGGTATAGAGAAGTATAATATAACTTGACCAAGTTGTGTTTATCACAGTAATGCAAAGTTGATTTAACATTTGTAAAATAAAACAAATCAAGCTAAAAATTTTTTGAGAAAATCTGAAGTTCCAAAATTAACAGAATAAGGGAGAAAAAGATTGATGTAATTCACTACATTGATTGAATAAAGGAGAAAAATAATATAATTCAGACAAAACATTGGGCCAATTCAATATCCATTAGAATTTAAAAAAAAAAAAAAACTATGTGTAGAATTTTCTTAATCTGACGAAGGCATCTGTTAATATCTAGAGTTAAAAACATCCCACATAACAGTGAAACATCGAATGCTTTTCTTATGAGATCAATAACAATGTCAATAGAGAATATCTGGAACATTGTACTAAGCTGTAGATAGTGTACTAGGACAAGAAAACTAAATAAAAGTCATTAATATTGGAAATTAAAAAGTAAAGCTGTATTCACAGACAATGTGGTTATATACACGGAATACTCTATGGAATCTTCAAAAATATATTAGAGTAATTGTATTTATGAATCTTACAGGATACAATGTCGTTATATTTAAAAAATCAATTATTGCTCTACATACTAGCAACCAAAAAATAGAAATTAAAAACTTTTTTTTTGAGACAGGGTCTTGCTCTGTCACCCAGGCTAAAGGGCAGTGGCACAAACAGGGATCGCTGCAGCCTTGACTTCCCGGGCTCAAGTGATCCTCCCACCTCAGTCTCCTGAGTAGTCGGGACCACAGGTACATACTGCCATGCTGGGCTAATTTTATTTATTTTTATTACTTGTAGAGATGGGGTCTTGCCATATTGCCCAGGCTGGTGTCGAGTTCCTGGGCTCAAGCAATCCTCCTGCCTTGGCCTCCCAAAGTACTAGGATTACAGGCATGAGCAATAAAAATTGTTTAAATTGCCATTGGCAATAGAATTAATAAACTCAAATACCTAGGCATGATTCTAATTAATAAGGTGCAAAAGCACTGTACTAAAAACTACAAAACGATTGCTGAGAGAAACTTAAAAGACTTCTAAAAATGGAAACATATATCATGTTTGTGGATTAAACAACTTCATATTGTTAAGATGTCATTTGCCCCCAAAGTGATCTATCAGTCACAATCCCAAATTCCAAGAGGAGTTTTTGAAGAAATTGACAAGTTGTTTCTAAAATATATATGGAAATGCAAAGTACCTGGAGTAGCCAAAACAGAATTGAAAAAGAGCAAAGTTGGAAGACTGAAACTAATTTCAAATCTTTCTATAAAGTAACAGCAAATGAAGTCAGTATGGTCTTAGTGTAAAAATAGGTGAATGGAGCACAATACAAGGTCCAAAAATAGACCCACACACAGTCAATTAATTTTTAGCCAAGTCAATTCAATAACGGAGAGGAAAGCCTTGTTACAATGTGTCAGAATAACTGTGAAGTTCTATTTAAAAACCAAGAATCTCAACTTCTACCTCACTCCATATACAAAAATTTATTAGAAGGACATCATAAAGCTAAACGTAGTACTAGATCCAGAAAGCTTCCAGAGAAAACATAAAATAATATCTTTGAGACTAGGGATAGACAAAAATTTCTTAGAACACAGAAGCCAGTCATCATAAAAGAAAAAATTAACAAATGGAGTTAATGAAAATTTAAATGTCTGCTCATCAGACTATGCCATTAATAAAATTAACAAGGAGGCTGGCCACACACTGAGAAAAATATCACAATGTGTGTATCTCTAACAAAGGACTCATATTCAAAATATATGAGGAATTCCTACCAATCAACAAAAACAGAAGTAGCACAACTTTAAAAATGGGCAAAAGACTTGAAAAGACATTTCACAAAAGAAGATATGTAAATGGTCACTAAGACGTGAAAAATGCTCAGTATCAGTTTTCTTCAGGAAATGCAACTTAAAATCACAATGAGATACCTTTCATACCCACTACAATGTATTATTTCTTGGCAAGTGGGGTATTTATTAAAGTCCTACACTTGTGTAAGAGGGGAAAGAAGTAGGATTGGGCAGAAAGAAGCTGGACTGCAGTGCAGTCCCAATCTAGTCTGTGTATATGTGGCTGTTCCGAGATGTCCCATTTGGGGCCCAAATGGCCAGGTTTCTTATTCCTCCAGGGGATCCATGAGAATTACAGTGAGTCCACTCCTGCTTCCACCGCTTGATTTCTGGACCCATGCATCCTTTTAATTGTCATACAAGACGGCATTCCATCCTCACAGAGGACCACCTCCAAGCTGACACCTCAACTGCACCTTTGGTACACCACACCAAAACTCTATCAGGCTGGAAGCTGGAATGTACTTTTTGAATGATGGAGAATGAGCACAAGGAACCTTTCTGGAGAGACGGAAATATTCCAAAAGCAGATTGTAGTGATGGTTGCACAACTGTATAAATTTACGAAAAATCATCGAACTATGCCTTCACAATGGCGGGCATTTATATGTAAATTATTCCTTAATATATTCATACATTGCTACTGAAGGTATAAACCATATATCACAATTGAAAGATACAGCATGTAGTAAAATTGTAAAGAAAAGCTAGAGAATGATAAACATAAAATTCAGGAGAGTAGTTACCTACGAGGGGGACAGAGGGGAATGAGAAGTGATAACGGCGAAGAAGAAATGTTGAAGGTATTGGTAATCTTTTTCCCTATATTAGGTGGTGGTATAAAAGTGCTCATTGTATCAATATATCTTATAGCTTCTATCTAGTTTATAAATATTATTTTGTTTCTACTCAACACATAAATAAAACAACTTATAGTTAATAAAAACAACTTAAAATACATTGGTGGGGTGCAGTGGCTCAAGCCTATAATCCCAGCACTTTGGGAGGCTGAGGCAGGTGGATGGCTTGAGGTCAGGGATTCGGGACCAGCCTGGCCAACATGGTGAAACCCCATCTCTACTAAAATTCAAAAGTTAGTGGGGTGTGGTAGCAGGCACCTGTAATCCCAGCCACTCGGCAGGCTGAGGCAGGAGAACTGCTTGAACCCAGGAGGTGGATGTTGAAGTGAGCCAAGATCATGCCACTGCACTCCAGCCTGGGCAACACAGCAAGACTCCATCTCAAAAAAATAAAAATTAATAAAATAAAATAAATTATAAAAGAGATAAAGGGCCTGGCGCAGTGGCTAACACTTGTAATTCCAGCACTTTGAGAGGCTGAGGGCAGTGGATCACAAGGTCAGGAATTCAAGACCAGCCTGACCAACATGGTGAGACCCCATCTCTACTAAAAATACGAAAATTAGCCAGGCGTGGTGGTGCACACCCGTAATCCCAGCTACTCGGGAGGCTGAGGCAGGAGAATTGCTTGAAACCAGGAGGCAGAGGTTGCAGTGAGCTGAGATCGCACCACTGCACTCCAGCCTGGGCAACAGAGCGAGACTCAGTCTCAAATTAAAAAAAAAAA
>NW_012104920.1:2701191-2703490 GCF_000951045.1 Mandrillus leucophaeus | reverse complement strand
GATCCTCCCGGCCCCAGCCCAGTGCCGTCTAGATACTGATACCTTAACACTTCAATGAAGATATGCACACATCTGCCTTAGAGTTCACTGTCTGGCTTGTTCAGAGAAGGAAAGTGAGAAAGCTTAGGAGAAGGAGCAGGGAAGAGTGTTGAAGGGTGATAGCCCTTCAATCAGTGACAGCGCCTTCAGTGGGGACTCCTGGGCACAGTATCTGCACACCTGGACAAATAGTAGTTCCAGGGCAGGCTAACACAAATAGACCCACAATATGTTAATGGCTCAAACACAATAGATGTTCATTCCTGCCTCAAATACCTAGCCCAGAGAAGGTGGTCTTCCTTCGTACAGTGTTTGCAGTCCCAGACTCCTTTTATCTTCTGGCTTCTCTAGTCTCTAGGGCCTTGTTGTCATCTGCTTCCAGTCAAAGAAAAAAAAAAGGAGGGAGGAAGGACATATCTGCTTTTTTTAAAGTTTTAGCCCAGCAACCTTAGGGCCGACAAAGATGTCTTAGAACAGGACACAACGAAAACAAACCATCAAAGAAAAAAATGGACAAGTCAATTAATTGGACTGCATCAAAATGAAATATTTCTCCTTTTCAAAAAACATCATGAACAAAATGAAAAGCCAAACCACAAAGAAAACATTTCTGTAATTCACATATCAAACAAAGGACTTGCATCCACAGTATATAAAGAATCCCTAGAATTCAATAAGATCCCCCCTAAAAAATTTAGTGGCAAAAGATTGTAAGACACTCACAAAAGGAGATGTGCATGAAAGGATGTTTGACATCAGCAGTCATCAAGAAAATGCAAATTAAAACTACAAAGAGGCCGAGCGTGGTGGGTCACACCTGTAATCCCAGCACTTTGGGAGGCTGAGGCGGGCAGACCACCTGAGGTCAGGAGTTCAAGACCAGCCTGGCCAACATGGAGAAACCCTGTCTCTACTGAAAATACAAAAATTAGCTGGACGTGGTGGCGGGTGCCTGTAATCCCAGCATAAAAAGGAAAAAAAACACGGATATACACAACAACATGAATGAATTTTAAAACATTATGTGAAGCAAAATTAGCCAGCCTAGACCACTTCATGTTGTATGATTTTATGTATACGAAATCCATGCATGTGCAAATCTAATCTATGATAACATGCAGGGGACCAGGCAGTCACCTGTGGGTGGGAGGGATTTATCACACAGGAACAAGTGAAAGCCCTTTGGGGTCACGGAAATGTTCAATACGTTGATTGTGCTAGTGGTGGTATACATCAAGCCGGTATTGGGGATACACAAGTTGCATGTTTTAAAAGGGTGCTTTTCAGTGTATGTAAATTCTGTGTTAATAACATTGATTTTTAAGGGAAGGGAGAAGTCTTAGCCTAGAAAGTGCACACAACGTAACTTTTGCTCACATTACGGTGGTTAGAACAAACCGTCATAAGGTCACTCCAGCTTCAAGGGAGGCTGAGGAGTGTAGTGCAGCTGTGTGGCCAGGAAGAAGAGGAAACACGGGTTTGGCAAATAGCAGCAGCATCTGTCACACCCTGTCTGCTGCCCAGACGGCTACTGGAGAGCCCTTCCAAGACAGACACAGCAGGGCTGTCCCAAGGTTTACAGCAAGGCAGACGAGGCTGGGACACAGGACTGAGCACAGAGGAGGAGGCTGCTGGAGGAGGAAGCATTCCCAAAAGCCCTTTCCAGAGGAGTAAAGCAAGAGGAAATGGTGTCCACAAAAGCTTGGAACAGGAAAGCAGATGTTTGGAGACTGGGTTGGGAAGTGCTGCATGGGGAGCACAGAGAGGTTGGAAAGAGTGGTGGGTGATGGAGATTCTGGTCTCTAAGATCAAGGGAGAAGCAGTGGGGGCTGTCTCTTGTGAACCCTCAGAATCCTGGGAGGGTTGGAGGGAAGCTCCAGCTCTGACAGCCCCCACACTGTTCACAGCACTTCGTTGCTTAGCTTCCCATGCAGGCCCAGCACTGGGGGGTGAGAGGGGGTCCTTGCCTGAGGGGCGCACCCCAAGACCAGGGAAGCCCCCTCCACCCGGAGAAGGTGGGAGAAGTTTTGAGCTATGACTCAGGCTGCACTCCAGGAAAGAGGCGGATGGAGGAGCCAACGTCACAGGCAGCAAGCTGTGTGTGGCTGGAGCCCACTCACAAACCCCACTCCCGTCTGAGTCACTGCACAGAAAAGGGACCTGTTGCTCAGCAACGGAGGGGAGGTCCCAGCAGGCCCCAGCTCCTGGCTTCAGACTCCGGCCTGGTTAACCCTTCCCTTCCCAAGTAGGGGGAATCTGA
>NW_012104920.1:2659782-2699711 GCF_000951045.1 Mandrillus leucophaeus | reverse complement strand
GTCGAGGTTGCAGTGAGTCAAGATTGCACCACTGCACTCCAGCCTGGGCAACAGAGCAAGATGCCATCTCAAAAACAAACTAGCAAACAAAAAACAGTACGACAAGTTGGCTTCATAAATGGTGACATGTAGAACATATAGAACACATCCTTACATTTGAAAACCATATCTACATTTGCTTTTGTCGCCTCGCAGAATTCCTGAGGGTGCCTGAGAAACGCTGAGCAATGCTAACTTAGATTAGTTACTGCGACCAAATCATTTCAAAAGCAAAATTATTAAACATCTTCAATTTTTTTTTTTTGAGGTGGAGTCTCGCTGTGTCACCCAGGCTGGAGTGCAGTGGTGCAATCTCGGCTCACTGCAACCTCCGCCTCCCGGGTTCAAGCGATTCTCCTGCCTCAGCCTCCCGAGTAGCTGGGATTACAGGTGCACACGCCACCACGCCCGGCTGATTTTTTGTATTTTTAGTAGAGACGGGGTTTCACCATGTTGGCCAGGATGGTCTTGATCTCCTGGCCTCAGGTGATCCGCCCACCTCGGCCTCCCAAAGTGCTGGGATTACAGGCGTCAGCCACCGTGCCCAGCCACATCTTGTTTATTTACAGAAAGAAAAACAAAAATCCGCATTTCATGTGAGGTATGTGCTACCCATGATGGGGTAAGCTTCCAGAGGAAGGCGGTGAAAGCCTGATGGAGCCTGGAAGTGGCACTGCCTGTGCCTCCTTCTGGAGTCAGGGCTTTACAGCTGGAGCCCCAGCCCCTACCTGAGGCTGTCGGTGGGGGACAAAGAGGGCCCAGTTTAGGGGATGCCATGCCCTTCATGACCTCCAGACAGTAGGGCAGGCTGAGAAAATGCCTGCCTCAGAGGGAAGGAAACGGCTCTGGAGGATTTTTTTCCCTCCTGAATAGGAAAGCTTCTCCGCTGCAGACAGATTCCGCAGCTAACTGAGCCGCAGCCCGGCAACCGCACCTTCCCAGGCATGCTGAGCGTGCGCGTGGCGGCTCCCCACGCCCTGCTGAAATGATTGATCCTATTAGTGATAAGGTACCAGGGAGAAGCTTTATTTCATGTTCCAAGCAGGTTATGCTGATGGAAACAAGATAAAGCTTTCGTGCTGTGTTCTTAGCTGTATCAGGAGTCCTAGGGATCGCTTTCCACCAGCAAATGGTAGTACATTATTTGCTCTCTGGGGCAATAAGAGATGAACAGTCCTGTAGTCTGTCCCTGGGGGATCTACCCTAAGCCCAAGGACCACCTCAATCCCAGGCAGAGCATCTGCTGTAGGGACTCCTTGCCCCCGCCCTTCTCCCTCTCCCACTACAGCTGACCCAGGGTCCCTACCGCTCACACTGTGTGGATACCCAGGACACCAACAAAGCTGGAGTAGTCAGAGTACTTTTTCAATGAACCTTAAAGAACCTTACAACAGTGTAACTCCATTTACTCATTTCCTGTCATTTGTGCTATTTCGGTCATATATTTCCTATTTTCATACATTATAGACCTTATAATACAATGCTATTCTTTTTCCTTGAAGCAGTCATTATCTGCCAAAGGAATCAAAAGAAGAAAAAAAAAAAACATTGTTTTTGATGTGTACCTACATTTTGCCATTGCTAATGTTCTTTATTCTCTCTCTCATATCTGGGTTCCACCTGGTGCCATTTCCCTTTATCTTGAAGAACTGCCTCTAGCATTTTGCATTGCATGTCTGCTCAGCTTTTGTTTATCTGAAAGTGTCTTGATACTGCCTTTACTTTTGATATGAAAAGAGTGTTTTTCACAGAACATGGAATTTTGAGTTGGCTGCTTTTTTCTTTCAGTGTGTTAAAGATGCCATTCCATTGTCTTACGCTCTTCATTGTTTCTGATGGGAAGTCAGTTATCCTTTGTATCATTGTTCTCTGCATGTAAAGTATTTTTCTCTCCGGTTCACGTTTTTCTCTTTCTTTGCTTTTCAGTAGTTTGATGATGATGTGCCTAAGTACAGTTTCATTTGCATGTATTCAGCCATGGGGTTGGCTAAATTTCTTGAATCTGTAAGTTTATGTCTTCATGAAATTTGGGGAAAATCAGGACATTGATTTTTCCATGTATTTTCTCTGTCCAACTCTCTTTCTCTCTCCTATTCTGGGAGTGTAACTAAACATATGATAAAGCACTTGATACTGTCTCACAAATTGCTGAGACCATGTTCAATTTTGTTTCAATTAACTTTTTTCTCTACGGATTGGATGATTTGATGTGTTTTCCATCTCACTCACCACCCCCCCTTTTTTTTTTTTTTTGCTATCTTTAATGTGATATTAAGCCCATTCGCAAATTTTTCATTGTAGATTTTTTTTACTTTTCAATTCTGGAATTTTCATTGGGTTCTTACTTTTATCTTCTTTTCTCCATCTGCTCATCATTATGATCATGTCCACATATATTTTATTAGCTTGTTTATAAAGATTTTGTCAACTAATTCTGACATGTGGGTCATTTTGAGATCTGTTCCTATCAACTGTTTTTTCTTTTGCCTATGGATCACGTTTTCCTGTTACTTCATGTCTAGCCATTTTTAATTGTATACTGATTATTGTGGATAAAACACTGTAGATAGACTTTGGATTCTGTATATTTTTCCATGATGAGTGCTGATTTTTGTTGTAATATGAAGTTAAATTACTAGCTAATCACCTTGAACTCTTAGAGGCTTGGTTTTGTGTTAATAGAGCAGGTCTGTTTCAGGTTTGCCCTTCGTCCTAGAGCAAATCCCTAGTCCTGGGACATAGTCTTCACTCCTCCAGTGTAGCCCTCCTGAGATCCTAATGAAAGGTCCAAGGGCCCATCAAGCCTCTCTCAGATGGAAGAGCCAAGATGGCTTTGCTTACATGTCTGGCAGTGGTCTGCCTGTCAGCCAGGACTCCTCAGTTAACCTCCTGTAGACTAGACCAGCTTCCTTGCATGGTGGGCTCAAAATAGTATTCAAGAGGGTGAAGACAGAAGCTTCAAGGCATCTTAAGGCCTAACCTTGAAAATCATACAATATCCCTTGTGCTGGTTAATTTTACATGTCAACTTGACTGGGCTACAGGATGCCCAGACATTTGACCAAACATTATTCTGGGTGTGTTTGTGAGGATATTTTTGGATGATGTCAACATTTGGATTGACAGACTGAATAAAGCACATTGCTCTCTCCAATGTGGATGGGCTCACAGAATCAGCTGAAGGACTCAATAGAACAAGAAGTGTGACCCTCCCACAAGTAAGAGGGAATACCTCCTGCCTGACGGCCTTCGAGTTGCGACATTGCATTTTTCCTGCCTTCAGACTTGAACAGAAACATGACAGACTCGTCCTGCCCCTCAGGCCTTTGGATTCCTGCATTGCCAACTGTGGGTCTTGGGACTTGTCAGCCTCTGTAATTGCATAAACCAACTATACACACACACACACACACACACACACACACACACAGAATATAAATAATTATAGTACCCAATTATGCTACATAATTATTAATTATATATATCACATACTCACATATACAGATACTCCTTAACTTACAATGAGGCTACATCCTGATAAACTCATTGTAAGTAAAAAATCAAAAAACTGAAAGTCACGCCATTATTAAGTCCAGATGCTCCTTGACTCACAATGGGGTTATGTCCCATCATAAAGTCAAACCATCATAAACAGAGTACCATCCCTCTGTGTGTGTGTGTGTGTGTGTGTGTGTGTGTGTGTGTGTGTGTGTGTGTCCATCATAAATAGGGGACCATCTGCGTGTGTGTGTGTGTCCATCATAAACAGGGGACGATCCGTGTGTATGTGGGTGTGTGTATGTGTGTGTAATCTCTTGTTGGTTCTGTTTCTCTGGAGAATCTTGACTAATACATCCCTTCTGCCATAATCTGTTATTCACAAGTCACAAAATAGATTTTACCTCTGAATGAAAGGAGTTAAAAAGTCACATTGCAAAGGGATGTGCATACAGGGCTAACAGGATTTTGTGGCCATTAAACAGGCTACCATAGCACCCTGCTACAGTTTGGATATGTGTCCCCACCCAAATCTCATGTTGACTTGTAATCCCCAGTATTGGAGATGGAGCTTGGTGGAAGGTAATTGCATCACAGGGG
Organism: Mandrillus leucophaeus; assembly: GCF_000951045.1. Classification (NCBI taxonomy): domain Eukaryota; kingdom Metazoa; phylum Chordata; class Mammalia; order Primates; family Cercopithecidae; genus Mandrillus; species Mandrillus leucophaeus. Next base: position 2,695,574 of record NW_012104920.1, on the reverse strand, counting down.
TGGAGCAAAGATGGTCTTGCTCTCTCGCTCGCTCACTCCTGCTCTGGTCATGTGATAAGCCTGCTCTCTCTTTACACTCTGGCGTGATTATAAGTTTCCTGAGGCCTCCCCAGAAGCTGAGGAGATACCAGCATCATGCTTCCTGTACAGCCTGCAGAGCCAGGAACAAGTTAAACCTCTTTATAAATTACCCACTCTCGGGTATTTCTTTCTTTCTTTTTTTTTTTTTTTTTTTTTTTTTGAGATGGAGTCTTACTCTGTCACCCAGGCTGGAATGCAGTGGTGCAATCTCAGCTCACTGCAAGCTCCGCTTCCCCAGATTCAAGCAATTCTCCTGCCTCAGCCTCCCGAGTAGCTGGGATCGCAAGCACTTGCCACCGCGCCTGGCTAATTTTTGCATTTTTAGTAGAGATGGGGTTTCACCATCTTGGCCAGGCTGGTCTTGAACTCCTGACCTCGTGATCCACCCACCTCAGCCTCCCAAACTGCTGGGATTATAGGCGTGAGCCACCGCGCCTGGCCTCTCAGGTATTTCTTTATAACAATGCAAGAATGGACGAATACAAACCCTTTACTATCCTTAAAATGAAAACACAGAAAATAGAGCTAACCTAAATGTAAATGCTTAAAAACATAAAATCATTCACTAACCATAATATAAAGGAGGTATGGAAGATAAATAATTCGTAATAAAACAATATGTATTTCAATATGTAAATGCTTGCACATAATTGCACTGGAAGACATCATGAAGTAATCAGCCTCTTATATTTATACGCAGAGTGACACACACAGCATGACACAGGAGTGTTATCCTGGTGACTCATATTATGAACATCATTATCATCAGTAATGATCTCCAAAATGGGGAAGAACTGTAATGTTCAGAACAGAACAAAATATAAAACTCCCTTGATTTATACCACAGCTGTATTCCTCCACTATTCAGTATGGGTTAAAAACTGAGCAAAAAGTTCTTATGCTCTAGATTCAGATAAGCATGAATAAGAATACACCTACAAGAATATCTGGCTGGACATTTGCAGTCCAGCAGGACAAGGGATAATTTGTTGAGAACATTTCAGGAAACTAGGCAACCCACCATCTTTGGTTTAACCAAAGCCACACTCTAAACTTTGAGTTGTTCCCTAGGGGGCCATACTGCCAGTTGAGAATCATCAGATGGGGGGCTGTTATAACAGAGATATAGACCTATATAGATATATAGTGCATCATCACTTCCCCCCAGTGCATCATCAGAGATAAAGCACCACCCAAGAGAACCAAAAGTGAGGTTCCAGAGAGAAAAGGAAGTACAACAGAGGAGGCGCTCAGGAGGGGACTGATGAAAGAAGCAGATAGAGTTCCCAGCAGACACACGACGTGAATGGCCCAGTGTTTCTGACTCACATCGGAATAATGCAAGAGTCAGTCTTATGGCCCCTCAGGGAGAGGGCAGGCCAGGCAGCCCACCCTACCAAGGGCTTGCAGACCCAATCCTTGAGGGCATGAGGATAGGAAGTTGGCAGTTGTCTGCCCAACTCCAAGATTTGAAGCTAAGTTGGGGGAACTTGCTTCTGTTGGACTTTAAAGACAAACAAATTTAGTGCCTTTGTGGAGAGATTCTGGGCCAGGGAACACCACAAGATTTAGCATTTTAAAGCTGCACCCGCCGCCCCAAGTTTTACATGAGGAAGGAGGGAAGGTCACAGCTTGATGTGATGGCTGTGGATTGGGTCTCCAGAGGCAAAGAGATTCAGCCGAGGGCCTGCCCGTGTGTGCATATGGCATGTGCACTTAGAGTGTGATCTATGGGTTGTCCAGTCATTTCTGTTCATTAAACACTTCAATATAATTTTGAGGTAAGAATGCTTGGTCTGTATTTCAGACTGTCCCTGGAGGACTGGGGAAGTGGGAGAATATGCCATCTGGCAAAGCACCATGAAACTGAATCACCTGGGGGAATTCATAGAAAATTGCACTAACAGTGGAGGGATAGATAGATGGACAAATCAACACACAGGCTCTCTCTTCACTTTATCAAAGATCAAGGGTAGGAGCAGGTTTCCTTCCCCTGCTCCAATGGCCAACCCACCCATCCAGCCTCTGGCCACATCGGGATCCCCCAGAAGCCACCGTGTGCCGCCCCCTGCAGCCGCAAAGCTCAGACAATGGCAGCCCTCACTCTTGTGCCTCCTACTCACCCGGGAGCCAGGCTCCTCTGACTTTCCCTCCAAATCCAACCCTCTTATTCCTCAGATTATGTGTATGTGGGGCCATGAAAGTGCACGTTAACTCAAGGCCAGGCATCTTTGGAAGGAAATCAATACATAATTATGTGTTCTGTCTGCCACATGGCCCAGAGCCAGGCTGATTGGGAATTAGAGAAAGTGAAAACAGAGTAGTCAAGTCCAGTCCAGCATCTAGATATGCCCTGGCAGGGTGGAAGAAGTGGGGGCCGAGGACCGACCACCAGGCCTCTGTGTGGATCTCACAGCCTTTTCCGCGTGAAGCGTCCGTGTCCTGGGACCAGTTCAAGCAGTCAGAGTCAGGGGCACTGGCTCCTTTGCTTTTCTGATGCCTTGCTGCATCCACAGGGGGCTGGACTCTGCAGCAGCCTCCTCATCTGCCTCCCTGTCTCCCTTCTCTCTCCCTCTAACCTACCCAGCTTGAGCACCAGCAACCCAAATGATCTTCCTAAGGTGCAGATACGACCACGTCATTTGTCTGCATAAAGGAACTCTCGGGAAGCAGCCCGGGGTTGACAGCATCTAATATGAAGTTAGGAAGACCCAGGTTTGAGTATAGTCTGGGCCACCAAAAGATGCTCATCAAGTCACTGTATTCCTCGGTAACATGGAGGAAATAAGAATATCGACTTGACAGAGTTGCTTGTGAGGATTCTAGAAAATGATATGGGCCAAACCTGGCACATAGTAGGCACCATGTAAGTAACAGCCATCATCATTATCATCATCATCAACGTCATTATCATCATCTGTTTTTTATGGCTTTCTACCTGGAGATGATGTCTTCGTCCTCTCCAGGCCTCCTTCCACACATTTTCATTACAGTCCTGAGGATTTGGGAGCCTCCGTCCTCTTTCCTCCACTTGTAGGAGGATCCAGGCTTCACAGGCAGAGGACCTGGGGGCAAGTCATGTCCCAGTGGATGATGCCATGTTCTTCTGGGGCTTCCCTGTGATGACGGCACAAGCCTGTGAGATGGAGGAGCCTGTCTTGGCTGCAACTGGCCCACAACTTAGGCCGTGCGAAGACCCGAGCTCAGTCTGGGGTTTGCCTTTGGACCTGGGTCTTGGGCCAGGGCCAGAGCTCGGTCTGGAAATGGGGTCAGAACTCAATCCACCCCTGGGATCAGCCCTCAGCCTGTAGCCAGAATCTGGGCTCACACCGGGGCCACAATGGAGACTCAGCTCAAGGGCAGGGAGCAGAGTTTCTTGATGTGAAGTTCAAAGATTTCTACAAACGTAACCCATGGCTGAAGCATTGTGGGCATCCAGCTCTCAGCATGCCGTGACTGAAATGCATCATTCCCCTTCACGATGTGAGGGCACCTTCCTGCCCACATGCAACACGAATGTGGACGTTTTTAAGAACAAAAAGACTGATGTTAGCAAGTTGTCTTCTGCAAACAGCCTGTCTGCCAAAACCACTCTGCCACTTGATGCCGAAAGACACCTGCTACAGCCGTATCTTTGTGTCTTGTGATGCCAGACAGGCAGGAGGAAAAGCAAAAATAAATATTCCTTGAATATTTCCAAAGATCCAGGTTTGGGCCCCCTGTCTCTAACACCCCTACCCTGGCCAGAAGGGGCGACCCTGGGACAGAGGGCCACAGTGGGTATTTCTCGTGGCTGTGGCACAGACACTGGGAGGCAGGCACCAGGAGCAGAGGGAGTGAGTCAAGCATGGGTCAGAGAGCAGAGGAGAGCCGCCCAAGGATCCAGGGGTCGGAATGGGCCTGGAGAGGAGGTGGCAGGAAGGGAGTCAGCAGCGGCGGCCAAGGCTTCTGCTTCACTGGCAACCAGTACCCCATGCAGTTTGCCAGGGACAAGAACCAGGACAGAAGGTGCAGTGGACAGAGCCCGGAGGGGAGCTGGTCCCCTCTTCCTCCGGGCAAGGGCTGTGCAAGGGCCACATCAGGCCTCCCCACCCCATGGCTCCAGACACCCCTTCCTCCTTCCACAGTCCACGTCCTCTCCTTTGTGGGGAAAGCAGCCTTGCCTGTAGACAGCCTTCTCCACGTCTCTCTCCAAGCCTTGATTTCTCCTGCACTCTGTACACTCGAGTCTCTTTTTCACCCCCCAATTCTTTTACTGAGATGGTTCCAGAAGGCAAATTCCTCCACAGCATCAAAAAATAATTTATAGAAATAATGTTCCTTTAATAAAAGCCACATAGAGTTATACAATTTTTATAGTTCATGACCGAACAAGAAAAGTCGGAACTCTTGTATAAAAATGAATCTCTCCCGCTCCCATGCTCAGAATGAGACCACCTCCTCCGGCAACATAATATATTGACTTTGAAAGTTTAACTTGCAGTGTCATTGGGCCGAGCTGGCCACTCATTCTGCTCCAAAGAGCTCCCCCAAAGACAGCCTCTTCCAGCATGGCTCTTAAATATGAGGGTAGGAAAAACAAACTTGCTTCTGCTGCTCTCTCATTCTCTCTCTCTCTCTCTCTCTCTCTCTGTCTCTCTCTCTATATATATATATATATGTATATATATCAGTTAGTGGCTAAATTGCATTGTAATTGATAGCAAAATTGCTTTTTTAATGAGATTTAGACACCCGGAAATAGCTTTTTTTCTCCAACATACCCAAAGTGAACTTGGCCACTTTGACAACAAATTGTCTCCGTGGCTTTTTCCTAATCATGTATAATTTGGATATTAGCAGAGAAGAGGGATATGGGCTGCCTTGGAAAGAGACGGCTCAAGCCAGCAGTTCCTCCCTGCTCCCAGCAGGGTTGGTGACCTGGCAGCCTCTTCTTCCCAGAACTCTTCAGAACACTTTCATCCTCCTTCCTGTTCTACCCAAGGCTGCACTGTCAGGGCATCACCTTTTTTTTTTTTTTTTTGAGACAGAATCTCACTCTGTTGCCCAGGCAGGAGTGCAATGGCACGGTCTCAGCTCGCTACAACCTCCGCCTCCCGAGTTCAAGCAATTATCCTGCCTCAGCCTCCTGAGTAGCTGGGACTACAGGCACCCGCCATCACGCCTGGCTAATTTTTGTATTTTTAGTCGAGACGGGGTTTCACCAAGTTGGCCAGGTTGGTCTCGAACTCCTGACCTCGTAATCCACCCACCTAGGCCTCCCAAAGTGCTGGGATTATAGGCGTGAGCCACCGCCCGGCCCAGAGCACCACCTTTTGCAGTCCAGGATGCTCCTCCATCTCAGTCCACCTTACTATGTGCCTCTCTCCCGGAGGGAAATAAGAGATCCCCTTAGAACATGTGCCAGAGGGACCCACTCAGCTGGCAGGACCCAGTGAAAATCTCAAGCGCTTCAGAATCTAGTGAGGGAAGTCTGCATATTCCGTTGCTGAAGACACGGCTGCTCTTTGTGCCCTCCTAGATCCCCTTTAAAGCCAGTGCTGTGAATATTGGATGCTAATGGCTGACAGCACCCCATTCTCCAGAGCAGCCTGTTTTTGTAAATAAAGTTTTATTGGAACACAGCCACGTCCATTCATTTAATTGTCTGTGACTGAGTTTGCAGTACAATGGCAGAGTTGAGTCACTGCAACAGAAACTGTGTGTCCCACAAAACATAACATACACACTACCTGGCCCTTAACAGAAAAAGTTTGTTCTAGAGAATGAGCTTCTGCCAATGCACCTCCTCTTAAAAGTCTTGCTGCCCACAGCCCAGGGCACGACTAACGCAGGGATCTGAAAAGCCCACTTGCTTGTCTCAAGGTGAGGGCAGCTGTGCACTGCGGTTCACACTCCAGAGTGCCCCACAGGGTCAGGCTGAGGCTAGAGCCAGCTGAGAGCTGCTGTCTGCCTGGCTCCTGCCCCCTGCCCTCTCTCATCATCCTGTTCCCCTTCTTCTCGGAGCACTTCCACGATAAATCACGCTCCAGAAGCCCTGTCTCGGGTTGTTTCTAAGGATCCTGACTTGTAAAAAATAAGTCATGAGAACTTTTCTAATCCCACAACCTCTTGCCTGGAAACCCAGGTTTTCAAACAGATGGAACAGAGTGGTGGGGGAGCCCCGCTTACTCAGCATTGCCTTCCTCTCCAGCAGCCCCTGGAGTGCCTCCTCAGAATTCCAAGAGCCTCGAAAATTGTTGCCTGGGGTGTGTGCTCACTTTCGCTGACTCCCTAATCCTGGAGATCACTCTCTTACTCAGAACCTGAAGCATGGCCTGACCCCCAGGCACGCGTCCCCACCTGCTGGCTCTCATGGTGGCTTGTGCCTGGCCTTCCTTTTTTTTTTTATTAAGACGGAGTCTCACTCTGTCGCCCAGGCTGCAGTGTAGCCGCACAATCCGGCTCACTGCAACCTCTGCCTCCCAGGTTCAAGCAATTCTTCTGCCCCAGCCTCCCGAGTAGCTGGGATTACAGGCGCCCACCACCATGCCCAGCTAATTTTTGTATTTTTCGTAAAGACAAGGTTTCACCATATTAGCCAGGAGGGTCTTGATCTCCTGACCTTGTGATCCACCTGCCTCGGCCTCCCAAAGTGCTGGAATTACAGGCATGAGCCACCGCGCCCGGCCCTTACCTGGCCTTCTCTCTCTGCCACAATATGAACTACTCTGTGACCCCTTCATCAACATGCCGTATGCTTGGCACTGGGATTGCAAAGATGAGTAAGACAGGATTCCTACCCCCACAAGTTCACAGAGTGAGAGGGAAGAGGAAGAAATAGGCACACTGATGGATGAGGAGGCCAGGCAGTCAGAAAGTCAGAAGAGCCTTTGCAGAAAAAGGAACATTTGCACTGGGCTTTGAAGGATGAGCAGGAGTTCGTGGGGAGTGAAGCCAAGGAGCTCAGCACTCTCTGCTCGCATTGGGTGTCCTTCAATGCTTGTGAGGCGAATCCACAATGAGGTGCCCATGGTGGGACAAGGCCACAGCCAGAGGGAGCCTGGCCCAAGTCTGGGACTGAGTCTTCATTCCTTGCTCACCTCTCTGGGCGACTTTGGGTAAGTTCAGAAGGGCCAGGACCCAACCAAAGGGTCAGATACACCTTCTCAGGAAGTGATGCTTCTTCCGAGATTTAAAGGACAAGGACACACAAAGCAAACAAAGAAGCAGGGAATGGACGTTCTAAGAGGAAAGAACAGTCAGTATCAAGCCCTGCAGGGAGGGGGTGAAGAGCGAAAGTTGTGACAGTCACAAGCAACCGAGGAAATTCACATGAGGGCGGAGCAGAGTGAGAAGGGGGATGTGGGAGAGGAGGGCAGAGCCCCTGGGTCCCTGAGCCAGAGAAGGAAGCTCCGTCTCTGTTGGGAAGGTCTTTAAAGCGGACGTAACACGAGCAGGTGTGCATCCAGAAATGACATTGCTCTGGTTTCTAGAAAGAGAAGAGATTTAGGGAAGCCACTGATGGCCTCCAGTGAGAACAGACAGAAGGGTCTGCAGCAAGTCCAGACAGGAAGCAACGACAGCCAGGACAAGGTGGACAGAAATGGGCAGATCCAAGAGCAGTTTGGGAGGTAAAATGGATGGGACAGGAGCTAAAATGGACAGGATGTGGTTCGATATGGCAGATGAAAAGGAAGGGGTCAGGGCCTATCTGCCTTGGGTCTCTGGAGGATCACTAGCACCCCGGACTGAGGCAGAGTCCGTGGTGCCTCCCAGGGCCTCAGTTTCCCCTTCTGTACACCGACAGGCTGGTGCAATGCTCTCCCAGGGCCCCTCCGGCACAGGTATCCTGATGAGCAATTCATCACGGTGCTGAGCGCTTCAGAGGCAGAGGTCACGTAATCCTCACAGCAATCCCAGAAGTTAGATCTGTTATTATGACCATTTTGGAGGACCCAGGCTCAGAAAAATGAAGAAATTTGCCCAAGATCCCCCGGCTAGTAAGCGGGAGGCTGAAACCTGGGTCATGTGATTCCAGAGTGCATGTCCTCACCCACCTCGCCACAGCATCCTGCATTCTGTTCCAGATCTCAGGAGATGCTGCCGCTCACCTTTCTTGTCCCTGGGTTGCTATGTAACCCCTGTCTCTCCACCTGCCCTGGGTATCCTTTCAAGGACCCTCCCCACAACACTTGAGGGAAGTAAAGTTTGTATCTGCCACTTGAAGTCCCTGACATTTCTGTTACAATGACCTTAGGGAATCAGCGCTGCAGGGATTCTAACGTAGACTCATCAAGAAATCTAGAAACCGTTACCAGCACCAATTCAACAGTACAGAGCACCTGCCTATTTCCATACTGACTTGTGTATTAATTAGGAGACACCAGTGACTGCTGGAAAAGGACACACACTTTAAGGTTTTAGTGCAATAAAAGATTATCTCTCATTCAGCATGGGTGTTCCTGGTTGGTGGACAAATTCTCTCCACAAAAAGATTCAGAGCTCCAGGTTCCTTCCATACAATGTCTCCACCACCCTCTAGGGAAGGGCTTGGTAAAGTTTTTTCTTTTTTTTTGAGATGGGAGTTTCATTCTTGTTGCCCAGGCTGGAATGCAATGGTGCAATCTCAGCTCCCTGCAACCTCCTCCTCCCGGGTTCAAGCGATTCTCCTCCCTCGGCCTCCCAAGTAGCTGGGATTACAGGCATGCGCCACCACACCCAGCTAAATATTTTTGTATTTTTAGTAGAGACGGGGTTTCACCATATCAGCCAGGCTGGTCTTGAACCCCTGACCTCAGGTGATCTGCCTGCCTCAGCATCCCAAAGTGCTGGGATTACAGGCATGAGCCACCAAACCAGCCAAGGCAAACTTTTTTGTAAAGGTCCAGATAGTAAATATTTTAGGCTTCGTCGGCCAGATCACATCTGTCACAACTATTCAACTCTGCTCTTGCAGGGCCAAAGCAGCCAGATTACATCAGGAGAACCTGCTCCCGATGGTTAACGTGGGTTCTTTTCTTAGAAATTTAAAGCTGGGTGTCCGGGGGAGACATCATCCCATGTCGGCAGGATCCGTGATGTTCCCCAAGCCGTAAAACCAGCAAGTTTTCATTAGCTATTTTCAAAAGGGGAGGGAGTACATGAATAGGGTGTGGGTCACGGAGATCACACACTTCACAAGATAATAAAATATCACAAAGCAAATGGAGGCAGGGCGAAATCACAGGACCACCGGACGAGGAGAAATTAAAATTGCTAATGAAGTTTCCGGCACGCATTGTCATTGATAACATCTTATCAGAGACAGGGTTTGAGAGCAGACAACCTGTCTGACCACAATCTATTAGGTGGGAATTTTCCTCGTCCTAATAAGCCTGGGAGCGCTACAGGAGACCGGGGCTTTATTCATCCCTTCAGCTTCAACCATAAAAGACGGAGGCCTTAAAAGGAACCGTCTATAGGCCTACCTTCAGGGCGCATTCTCTTTCTCATGGATGTTCCTTGCTGAGAAAAAGAATTCAGCGATATTTCTCCTATTTGCTTATGAAAGAGGAGAAATATAGCTCTGTTCCGTCCGGCTCACCGTTGGCCAGTTCAGTTACCTCTCTAGTTTCCTGAACATCGCTGTTATCCTGTTCTTTTTTTAAGATGCCCAGATTTCATGTGTGTTCAAACACACATGCTCTACAAACAATTTGTGCAGTTGACACAATCACAGGGTCCTAAGGCGACATTCATCCTCCTCAGTTTACGAAGAAGATGACGGGATTAAGAGATTAAAGACAGGCATAGGAAAACACAAGAGTATTGACTGGGGAAGTGATAAGTGTCCATGAAATCTTCACAGTTTATGTTCAGAGATTACAGTAAAGACAGGCGTAAGAAATTATAAAAGTATTAATTTGGGGAACTAATAAATGTCCATGAAATCATCACAATTTATGTTCTTCTGCCCCGGCTTCAGCTGGTCCCTCCGTTCGGTGTCCCTGACTTCCCACAACAAGATTATACATTAAATGAATGGGCATGGCAATGTTTCAATAAAACTTTATTTATAAAAAAACAAGCAACAAATAGACACAGCTCCATGATCCAAGAAAACCTTTTACAAAAGCAAGCAGCAAACCCAATTTGGCCCATGGGCTGTCTTTTGCTTCTTCCAACTGGCAAAGGAGAGCAGGGGGGTAGAAGACACCCACTGAAACTCCTTCACCCAGAGGGTCACACAGCACTTCCACATCTGTCTGCATGTTGCTGTCTAGACAAGAAGTGCGGTCTCTGGCTGGGCACTTTCCAGCAGCAGAGCTACGTTGTGGGCGGACAACATGGATCTTTGGTGATCAGATGGCCAGCTACCTCTGGGAATTTAGGTCCAGCTAACACCTACCGAGTGTCTCCCGTGTGTGGCAGCTTGTGTGCTCTGTCTGGGCACACAGGGGTTCAAAAGATGCTCCAGCCCTAGAGGGATCAGAGTCTAATTTAAATTGAAAAAGAAAAAGATCTTATTCCTAAGATTTCAGCTCTTTGTCTGAGGCTTTTACCTTTCAAACAGGTGCCCAAAAAAATGCCAGCCCGATTACAGGTGGCTCACATCTGTAATCAGGTGTGGGAGGATCACTTGAGGCCAGGAGTTGTGAAGGCCAGTCTGGGCAATACAGCAAGATCTCACCCCTACCCCTGTCACCACAAAAAAAAAAAAAAAAAAAAAAATTAAAAATTAGCCGAGCATGATGGCATGTAACTGTAGTCCCAGCTACTCGGGAGGCTGAGGTGGGAGGATCTCCTGAGTCCAATAGTTTGAGGTTGCAGTAAGCTATGATTGGGCCACTTGTACTCCAGCCTCAGTGACAGAGCAAGACCCCATCTCTAAAAAAAAGAAGAGGCAGAGAACTGGTAGAGGCTTCTTCACAGGGCAGGGGCCATTCTGTTTTCTATACTTCTATATTTATATATTCAGTATATATATTGAATCCTAGAGCTCAGTATAGGGCCAGGTATACAGAGGGGTGTCAGTATTTGCTGAATGAACGAATGAAATCATGACTCATCTGCAAAGCTGGAACCTTGAGGGTGAGTGCAGGACACTCTTCGTACTCGATGGGTTTAGAATCTAAACCAGGGAATCTGTCTTATTCTGTGCAATGTCAAAATATCAAAGGAGGATCATTTGTATCCAAACAGAAGAGTAAAAACTTAGACTCATCATGTAGACATTTGGTCTGTAAGAGGAATTCTGGTCCAGAAGACCTCACTGTAAGGATCTGTGACAGTAATAGCCACAGCATAGTACTATACAATTTTGTGGGGTTTTTGCGACGGAATCTCGCTCTGTCGTCCAGGCTAGAGTGCAGTGATGTGATCTCAGCTCACTGCAACCTCCACCTCCCAGGTTCAAGTAATTCTCCTGGCTCAGCCTCCTGAATAACTGGGATTACAGGTGTCTGCCACCATGTCCAGCTAACTTTTTTTTTTTTTTTTTTGGTATGTTTAGTAAGGACGGGGTTTCACCATGTTAGTCAAGCTGGTCTCGAACTCTGACCTCAGGTAATCCACCAGCCTCTGCTTCCCAAAGTGCTGGGATTACAGGTGTGAGCCACCATGCCCAGCCGTAATACTATATAATTTTTTGCAGCTTCTAAGATGCTCCTATACCCATGTGCTGATGTGAAACCTCATGCATGACCTTAGGTGGACAAGATAAGCTCCACTCTCCCCCTTTTACAGAAGAGAATACTGAAGCCCTGAGAGATAAAGTGGATCCCTCAAGGAAACTCAACTAGAAGGTCCTTGAACCAGGCCTGGAGGCCACGACTGATCTTGAATCACAGAGGTCCTACCCCTTCTCCTCGCCTGTACCTGCAGCTCTAGCTTGAGAACAAAGTAGCCAGTAAGTATGGGTTTCTAGAATTTAGCTCATGTTTAAAACTTTTTTTTTTTTTTTTTGAGACGGAATCTCACTCTGTCTCCCAGACTGCTGTGCAGTGGCACCATCTCAGCTCACTGCAAGCTCCGCCTCCCGGGTTCATGCCATTCTCCTGCCTCAACCTCCTGAGCAGCTGGGACTACAGGCGCCTGCCACCACGTCCGGCTAATTTTTTGGTATTTTTAGTAGAGACTGGGTTTCACTGTGTTAGCCAGATGGTCTTGATCATGTTTAAAACTTTTATATCAACTTGCATCTTCTCTGAAAAGAATTGGTCCAAGGCATGTGTGTATTTCAAATAAAAGGAGTTCTAATTTTGTAAACTTTATGAAATGAAACACCCTGAAGCATGTCTCACAAATGAGATTGAATTTACCCAAAATCAAGAGATGGGGCTGGGAGACACTCTCTTATACTCTGACCTCTGGCAAGCCACTTCCTCACTCGGGAGTTTATTCTCAGCTCTTACAAGGGGGTGGGAGCCCGGATCTCTGGAGTCTTTTCTCAACTCAAAGAAAAATGCTATAATCAATTATCTCTGGGCATTCGGCCAACATTGTTACATTCTCTCAATAACCCATTCTGTAGGCTTCAAGGGAAGGCAAAGGTATTTGCGGTTCACTGGAAGGAGGCCCGGGTGATCTCCCTCCAGGCCATGCAGGTGACCTCTGGACCTGAGTGTCCAGCCAGATAGAGCTGGGGGCATCAGGAAGGTAGGTAGGTTTCTGCTGAGTTTTCAGTTAAGTTGGTTGCCGTGAGCCAGAACATTGCGTAGACTCCTCAGATCCACATCACAAGCTGCTATTCCCAAACTATCACTTTGCAAGGACTCTGACCCTGGGCAACATCCCTTTCTCTTCATCTTCAGAAAGTGATAATTATTGTGATTATGAGCTATTAATGTAATAATAACTAGCAGGCAATGGAGTGGCCCAGGCAGTACCCTGGGCCTCTGCCGTCACACAGGGAGGGAAGCTGGGCAGCCAGTTCCCCATGAGCACAGAGAGGTGCACCTCCGGCTCACCCAGAATCTGCCCCAGCAGGCGGTGCTTCGAGTACGTCCTCTGCAGCGCCACGTGACTAAGAGGGGAGGAAAGAAATCCGGCCAGAAGTTGGGCTGGTGGGAATTTCCAAACGAGAGCCCGTGTGCTGGGAAGGACGCGTAGGACGGAACTTCTCAGGGGTTTGTTCTGAAGAGTAATGAGTGGCATGCCAAAGTCAAGATTTTTATTTCTTATTTTTCAAAAGCTGCATTGATGGGAACAAGCTCACAATACAAACAGTGGTGATTGCAATCACTCGCTGTTCCCATGGCAACAGACAAGATTAAAAGGGCAAACAACGAAGCTGGAACTCTCTTCAGATTAAACGCTCCCAATTTTAATTGCCAGGCAGCACGCTGACACATGGAGCCCCCCGGCTCGCGGTTTAACAGGATCCAAAGTTTCTAACTGGAGGCCATCCGGGACGACCACCTGGGCCCTCACTCCTCCCACCCAGAGCATGAAGCACAAGAAAGCATCAGGTTGCTCCTTGAATACCTCCAGCGATGGGGAACTCATTCCAACCGGCTGGACATGAAGGCTCAGTAATGGGTCAGTCTTAGCAATCAGGGGAGAAAACCATGAGGGCGTGGGTTCAGGCTGCTAAAATAAGAACCAAAAGGCAAAGGTTGATAATAGCATTAATTTTAATCAAATCTATGGTTTACGGAGGCATGGTTCTCAGTGTTCTACCCTTGACCACAGGGAGACAGCACCGGTAACTTACTTTCAGCAGATAATTCCTATGTGTCACACATGCAGGGCTAGTCAGTCTTTATGTGTGACCTCCCCTAACCCTTTCAACAGCCTGCAGCAAGCATTATTATAATTCCGATTTCGCAGATGAGGGGGCTGCAGCTTGGGGAGATTAAGGCCAAGGTCATATAACCAGCAGTGGCAGAACCAAGACAGAAACTCAGACCCATTCGACCTCAGAGCCCATGCTTTTGCTACCATTTTGCCCCTGGAGGAAGGAATCCGCTGGATTTGGAGACAGCTGCCTGGTAGGGGCAGGCAGTGGTGAGAAGGTGATGTCTCAGGGACCTCCAGTGGCATTGTCAAGCTGTTCTCTCTGAGCCTCCCCAAAAGGAAACTCTGGTCTTAGGGCTGCAGGCTCAGCTTGCCTCTCTGCCTGTGGCATCTGCAGGGTGACACTGTTACCGTTGCCTTCTTGAGGTTTTTCTTGTTTCCAAGGCTCCAGCTTTGCCAGCTCGAGCTTCCTTCTCCCCTGAGCCATGAGTTCCCTCCTCTCACAGCTGCCCGGCGTTTGATCAGCCTGGCTCAAGCAATCTCTGCAGGTTCGGGGAGAAGCAGACCTTTGGAAAAGCAGGACTGGAGATTCAAACTGTATGAGATCTGGATTGTCCAGAGGGAGATCCACGTAACGAGAATGGACAGGGGTGGCGGTCAGCAATCACAGAGCAAGGTCAACAGTGGCAAACGTTACAAGAATAGAGCGGGGGCATCGCTGCTGATGTTGAGAGAAGAGAAACATGGCTCTCCTCTTGGGAGATCCTGGAAGGCTTCTTGTAGGAGGGGGCCTTCTCAGTCACTCACTCCCTCACCAAGGCAATACCGACTAAGTCCCCACAGACACTCTGCTAGGGGCTGCGGATCTGAGGATGAACAAAACATGGTCCCTGCAGGCTGGAACTTATCATCTGGTGGAGAAGACAGTCATCTATTAAACCTGGCAAAAAGCGCCCTAAAGGACAAAAAGAGGGCTCTAGGGTTAAGTAAAGCAAAGCAAACGATCGTGTCTTGGGGGTTCAGGGGAACTTCCTAAGAAGAGTAGCACTGGGGCTGGGACGGGGATGCTGAGGAGGTGCTAGATGGATGAAACGAATCAGGAGGGTGGCACTGGAAACGGACAGCACAAGCCAATGGGATAATGCGGGAGCCCCTGGTGAGAGCACTGTTTACACGGAAGAGGGAAGAGTCAAAAGAAATCAAGAAGGGATAGTGCAGTCCCCCGGGGGTTTGTAACAGTAAGGTGCCCCTGCTATGCCTACATCGAAAGGAGAGAGCCTCTGAAGGGAACTGCAGGGAGAGAGGGCTGCTGGGACCAAGACATACAACCTGCCCAAGGCGGCCAGCAGGGGTGAAGCTGGGGAGGCAAACACTGACCACGCTCTTTTCCCCACCGTTGGATCGTCTGCCAAGGCCTGCCTCTGGCCAAACCCAACTGGAAGCCAGAAAGCATAGGATCGTCTAGATTAGGCTCACAGAGTCAACCTTGCAAGGGGCGGAGAGAAGTGGACAAGAATGGAGAGGCCCATGGATGCATCCAGCCCGAGGGAGGAGTGTGCACAGCCAGAGTGACCAGGTGCAACAATCTCTGCTCCTCCCCAAAACCCCATTAACATGACTGGGCAGACAAGGAGGAAGGAGAAAGGAGCAGCTGAGAGAATATGGCAAATGTGAGACAGGCGGGACAGTGACAACTGGCCCAGGAAATGAGAGAGAGTTCATTTCTACAGAAGCCTCAGTTGCTTTAGAGGGAAGATCAATGACAAGCAAATGTTAATCCCGCTGTGCCCCAGGAAGCTTCAGGAATTAGGGACATCTGGTAATGTTGAGGGTGGTGGCTCAGACCAAGGCTGAAAAAAGGAATTGGTGTCTCCCAGGTCTTGTCCTTCATCCCCAGCAGTCAGGGGCCTCACTTGCCCTCCCTGCAAGGTAGAAGCAATTGATTAGGGAATTGGACCAGGAGAGCTCCTGACTCAGGGATACGGGCACATCAGAGGGCCAGTGTGAGAAAGGATGCATCCTAAAGGCTAAGTTCTCCAGCTCCATCGGCTTGCTTGTTTGCCAGTCAAACACATATCTCCAAACAGGACACTGGATTATTTGTTTCTGGTGAAATAAAAGACCCATGAGAAAACCCCTACCAGATGCTGAAGTTGAGAGTCCCCCAGATGGCTGGGCCCCTGCTCCTTTATTCTACAGTAAAGCTCCTCACCCATCAACAAGCCTAGCCCACCTGCAGAGAGTCCAACCAACCTTTTAGTGTCTCGCTCTTAAATATGCATGGGTTGGTGAGAATCTCTAGACATTTGGGGAAATTTTTCAATATAAGAGACCAAAACAGACATAGATAGAAAAAATACCTCTGCTGAAATAGAGCCAATACAGGAAGCAAAAGGAAAACTTCAAAGACCTTATAATGAATATCCTCAGGGAGATTAAAAAAGAGATATTGTTCCCATGAAACAAGAACAAGATCTCATAAGACAGAGGCAATCAGAAAATAAGAGCTCTTAGAAATTAAAAATACAGAGGCCAGGTGCGGTGGCTCACACATATAACCCCAGCAATTTGAGAGGCCGAGGGAGGCAAATCACCTGAGGTCAGGAGTTCAAGACCAGCCTGGCCAACATGGTGAAATCCTGTCTCTACTAAAAATACAAACATTAGCCGGGCACGGTGGTGCATGCCTGTAATCCCAGCTACTCAGGAGGCTGAGGCAGGAGAATTGCTTGAACCCAGGAGGCAGAGGTTGCAGTAAGCTGAGATTATGCAACTGCATTCCAGCCTGGGCAACAGAAGGAAACTCTGTCTCAAAAAAATAAAAAGAAATTAAGTATACGGTATCAGTAATATGAAAATCAGTAGAAAGGTTTGAAAATGAAGTTGAACAAATATCCCAAAAATAGGACAGGAAAAAAGATGGTCAATAGGAAATAAAGAATATAAAATTGAGAATATCAATCTATGAGAGCCAATATTTAGCTGATAGGAGTCTCAGAGGGAACAGAAAAAAAACATAAGAAAAATGATCAAAGAAATTCTAAATGAAATTTTATCCAAATCAAATGACAAGTATTTCCAGATTGAGTGGGTTTACTGAGGGCCCATAGCAAAGAAACTAAAAGGCCCATCAAAGCATGTTACCATGTGTATTAGCTCATTCTCAAGAGACATACCTGGGACTGTGTAATTTATAAAGAAAAAGAGATTTAATGGACTTACAGTTCTGCGGGGTTGGGGAGGTCTCAGGAAATTTATAGTTACAGTAGGAGGGGAAGCAAACATGTCATTCTTCATATGACGACAGCAAGGATAAGTGCTGAGCAAAAGGGGGAAAAGCCCCTTATAAAATCATCAGATCTCATGAGAACTCACTCCCTATCACGAGAACAGCATGAGGGTCATCGACCCCATGATTAAATTACCTCCCACCTAGTCCCTCTCATGACGTGTGGGAATTATGGGAATTACAACACAAGATGAGATTTGGGTGGGGACATAGTCAAATCATATCACCATGAAATTTCAGAATATCAAGAATAAAGATTGCAAAAGCTCCTAAGAGGAGGAAAACAGTCACATACAAAGGGTCAAGAATACTAATGACTTTTGTATATGTTATGTATTGAATTGTGTTCTCCTCAAATTCCTATGTTAAAGTTTTAACCCCAATACCTCAGAAGGAGGCCTTATTTGGAAACAGTCTTTGCAGATATAACTGGTTAAGATGAGGTCACATTGGAGCAGGCTGGGCCCCTAATCCAATACAATTGGTGTCCTTATAAAGAAGAGAAATCTAGACACAGGCATGCACACAGGGGGATGCTATGTGAAGACGAAGGTAGAGATTGGGGTGATTCAGCAGAAGCCAGGGAAAATCAAAAAGAGCAGCAAACCTCTAGCAGCTAGGAGAAAGGCGTGGAACAGATTCTACCTTACAGTCCTCAAAAGGGACTGACACTGCTGACACCTTGATCTTGGAATCAGAGCCTCTAGAACTGTGAGACAATACATTTCTAGTTTTTTTGTTTTGTTTGTTTGTTTGTTTTAGTGGAGGGAAAACACTTGGATTTTTTTGAGACAGGGTCTCCTTCTGTCTCAGGCTGGAGTGCAGTGGAGCAATCACCTCAACCTCCTGGGCTCAAGCAATTCTCCCAACTCAGCCTCCCAAGTAGCTGAGACTACAGGCACACACCACTGTGCCCGGCTAATTTTTGTATTTTTTGTAGAGACAGGGTCTCCCTGTGTTTCCCAGGCTGGTCTCAAACTCCTGGGTTCAAGCAGTCTTCCCACCTCAACCTCCCAAAGTGCTAGGATTACAGGCATGAGCCACCACACCCAGCCAAATTTATGTTGCATAAACCAACCAGCTTGTGATACTTCATTACAGCAGCCCTAGGGAATGAATATATTATGTGAACAAATGAAGTGACCATAAAGAGCCACTTCAAAATTCTGAAAGTCATCTCTAATCTAGAATTCTATAACCAGCCAAATATCAGTCAAGTGTGAAAGCAAAATAAAGACATTTTGAGACATGTAGGATCTCAAAAAATAAGAATACCTACCATGCACCTTTTCTCAGAAAACTACTGGAGGATGTACTACACCAAACAAAGGAGTAGATCATGAAAGAGGAAGACTTAAGTTCCACGAAATAAGGAATATAACACATAGGAGGCAAAAAGATGTCCCAGAATTGCAACTGGGCAGGAAGCCTGAAGACCAAGTAGTCCAGACTAAAACAGTAGAATGTAAAAGGACCAGAATCAGAAGGAAAAACATTAAAAACAGAGACATTAACTAATTATTGACCATATGGAAAATAATATTGAGAAGAATTTTACAGTATCAAAGGAATATCTGGAAAACGTCACTGACTGATGCCTAGAAAATTCAGCAAATGCATTGTTGGATAATGATTTATTGAGCACCTTCTAGATGCCTGGCATCATTCTAAGCACTGGGAACACAGCAGTAAATAAAGCAGATAAAAATCCCTGCCCTCATGCAGCATATGTTCTAGTGAAGGAAATCAGACAATAATGGAAATAAGTGAAATCTATAGCATATTAGATGATCACAGTGCTACAGAGAAAAGTAAAATGGGAATGGGGATGCCAGGATGAGGTTTGAGGTTCAGTTTTAGATAGTCAGGGAAGGCACCACGGCAAAAGTCCTGAAAGAGGGGAAGGAGAAAACCATGCAGATACCTGGGGAAGCAAATGCATAGCAAATGCAAAGTTTCTGCAAAGGGAGCTTAACTGGCAGGTCAGGAAACACCAAGGAGGCTTGTGTGGCTGGAGTGGATTGAACCAGAGAAGGAGATTTGCATTGCAATAGAATAGAAGCGTGACATGATCTAACTTACCTTTTAAAACAGTCACTCCAGCTTCTGTGCTGAAATAGACTGTCAGGGAACAATGGTGGAAGTAGAGAGAGACCAATTATGAGGCAGATTGTAAACATCTGGATGGGAGTCAATGGTGGCATCGGCTAAGGCACTAGCAGTCAGAGAGGGTAAAAGACAGATTGTGGCTGTGTTTTGCAGGTAGAGGTAACGAAAATTTGCCAAGATTAGATGTGGAGTGTAAGAGTAAGCAGAGCATCAGAGGAAATTCAAAGCTCCTCGTCTGAACAGTTGCAGGCTGGAGTGACTGGTAGCTAAGCTAGAGAAAGATGCAGGTGAATATTGTGGGGTGATGGAGAACATAGAGGTTGTGCTTTAGGCATATTAACAAAGCTTATCAGACACCTGTGATGGTTGATATTAGGTGTCAATTTGACCGGATTGAAGGATGCCTAGATGGCTGGTAAAGTATTGTTTCTGGGTGTGTCTTTGAGGGTGTTACCAGAGAAGACTGACATTTGAGTCAGTGAACTGGGAGAGGAAGACCCACCCTCAGTGTGGGTGGGCACCATCCAATCAGATGCCAATGCAGCTAGCACAAAGCAGGTGGAATAAGATGGGATAGCCTTGTTGCTGAGTCTTCTGGCTTTCATCTTTCTCCTGTGCTTGATGCTTTCTCCTGCTCCTCCTGCCCTTGGACATCAGACCCCAGTTTCTTCAGCCTTTGGACTCTGGGACTTGCACCAGTGGCTTGCCAGGAGCCCTTGGCCCTTTGGCCACAGACTGAAGGCTGAACTGTCAGCTTCCCTGGTTTTGAGGCTTTTGGACTTGAACTGAGTCACTACCACCTTCTCTCTTCCCCAACTTGCAGACGGCCTACTGTGGGACTTTGCCTTGTAACCATGTGAGCCAATTCTTCTTAATAAACTCCCTTTCATATATAGATAGATCCTACTGGTTCTGTCCCTCTGGAGAACCCTGACTAACACAACACCCAAGTGAAGAATTTGAGGTCATTGCGTACAGAGGTCTGGAGCACAAGGTAGAGGTGTGGGCAGAGAAGGGAATATGGAAGTGATCAGTACGTTCTTGGTATTCAAAGCCACAGAGACAGGATGAGATTGAACAAAATAGAAAGAAAATGAAAACCCAAACAATTACGAGAAAAGAAGCCTCATCATAGCGTATCACTGGCTTGACAGTGAACAACAGTTATAGAGTCATAATAATAGAAACACAAGACTGTGACTTAACCAAAACTGTGATGTCACTGTGCTGGGAAGATGGAAAAATGAAGATGGAAAATAAAGGAAGAGCTGGGAGGTAAGACCTAAGAGTGCCAATGCCTGGTCTTTATACTAGAAAAGAAACAGATCGTGTTGGAAATCTGTCACTCAAGACTGGATAGTAAAAGATACACCTGGTTCAGAGCAGGCTGAAAATTGCCCTAAAAGAAAGCACTGCAATTCCCCTTCTGTGTGTGCTGAGCACCCTCAACAGCTCTGTCCAGACCTGTGGGTGGCCAGATCCCTGGAAGGAAAGCCAGGAGAGCTCTAGCTGGGTAAATGGCACATTTCTGGCAATGTGATTGTGTGTGTGCTGTAATTACTCAGCGATTGCAACTTCTAGCATTACTATTTAGGTAAACCTGTGTCAAGATGCTGTGTTTGTTCAGTGGCCTAATACCACTACTGGACACACAGTTGAATAATTAAGTTGGAATTCATGTTTGGATATATATTAAAGGGTGTTATTAGTCCATTCTTGCATTGCTATAAAGAAATATCTGAGACTGGGTAATTTATAAAGAAAAGAAGTTTAATTGGCTCATGTTTCTGCAGACTGTACAGGAAGCATGGCTGGGGAGGCCTCAGGAAACTTACAGGCATGGTGGAAGGCAAAGGGGAAGCAGGCAAGTCTCAAATGGCTGGAGCAGGAGGAGGAGAGAGAGTGGGGAAGGTGCTACACACGTCTAAACAACCAGATCTTGTGAGAACTCTATTAGGAGAACATCACCAAAGGGACAGTGCTAAACTATTCATGGAGGATCCAGCCCCATGATCCAATCACCTCCCACGAGGCCCCACCTGCAACACTGGGAATTACAATTGAACATGAGATTTGGGTGGGGACACAGATCCAAGTCATATCAAAGGGATACTTTGGTTTTAAACACACCCTTTCTTCCAGTACATGCTGATTGCCAGGAAGTTCATTCCCTAAAGAAGTACAACTTTTTTCCTGTGATTCTGTACTTTTTCAAGGCTACCAACAGTTCTACAAGAGAAAAATAAACTCCAGAACTGTCTGAAACAAAATGTTATTATGAACTGGTCACTCACTAAGATGAAGTGATGATGTGAGGTTTCAGATTTTATTAACTTAAACCATTTGGTAGATGGAATTTTTTTAATGAAACACAGACCTGTGACCCATTGAGCTTTGCAGGGATAATGAACAGGAGATAACTGACTTTCTTCTTCCACTCTGTTTTCCAGCTTCACGTATTTCTTTAAATAGATGCTCATGTTTTATTTAGCAATTTTGCTTTTCCTTTATTCAAAACCAGGATGGGCGTTCCTTCCCCAAGTGAATTTTAACGCAGCTGCTGCAGGCTGCAGAGTAAAACCCCACTGGAGAAAGATGCTCCATTAAAGTAAGATTGAAGCCAACATTGAAAATTGAGAGCTAATCTTTGTGTACCTTTCGAATGGATGCATTTTTTAAATTGGCAATTTGAAAAAGAATAAAATTGTTCAGAATATACAGTGCAATGGGAGAAAGCAGGTTGGGCAATATTATTTTAATTCTAATTAGATGCATTCCCCTGTTTGAGATTTACTTACAGAGCAATCTTAGTTTTAACAGACAGAAACGCTTATTGATGAATCTGATTACTGCTATGGATTCTTACTTGCCTTTGGCGGCTACAGGATGAAGCCTTACAAAATGGGAAGTTAGGGATCCAGGCGTAGTGTCCTTCTTCCTTGCTACCAACTGGAACTCTTGTGCCCAGAATGCAATGGAATTTACTAAGAAATGCTAAATAGCTGTTTCTCTCTCTCTCTTTCTCTGTCTCTTTCTCCCTCTTTCTAGAGAGAGGATCTTTCTTTCTTTCTAGAGACAGGATCTCACTCTGTCACCTAGGCTGGAGTGCAGTGGCTATCATGGCTCACTGCAATCTAAAATTCCTGGGTTCAAGCAATCCTCCGGCTTCAGCCTCTTGAGTAGCTAAGACGATAAGCGTGTGCTACGATGCCTGGCTCTTTTTTTTTTTTAAATGTATTTGTAGAGATAGGATCTCACTATGTTGCCCAGGCTGGTCTTGAACTCCCAGCCTGAAGTAATGTTACTTTAATTTAGATGTCCTGGGTAGTCCAAAGATAACTGGGAACTAATTTTTCACCATTTGAGGGACTGCTTGGAATTGCACCTGGAAGGCAACGATGTCATCAGCAGACAGCCCATGGCTTACCTATCACAAGGGTACCCGGATATTCTCATTCTGGAAGTATGGGGTCCTCTATGTGGGATTTAAATGGCTTTGCTGATCTGATTCTTGGCAATGTGAGTAGGAATATATGGACTGATATGGAAAGTATCAGTCTTGAGTAGTTTGAAAGTCAAGAATCTCATATGTTAAGGAGTAAAACATTTTGTAGGAGACCATTGAAAAATGGAAGGACAAGGATGAAGATACAGATATAAGCAGGATGAGAGAGGAAGGCAGAGATGTCATGTTAACTGAAGCATCTGTTTACATGGCCTATGAAGGAAGTGAACCCAGATAAGAGATTCACTGGGGGATGAAGCTCAGGCCAAATCCTCGGCCTTGGTTTGCCCTTGGGTGTTGCTGCCCTCTAAAAGCTGCAAGTGAAATGGAAACGAATCTGTCAGAGATGTTTCTCTCCATCTGAGGTCTGCTCTTTTCCCCCGAGACCATCACCTTCATATACACCACCATACTGAATTCGTTTTCAATGGCTATTCTAACAAATGTCCACAAACTTACTGGCTTAAAACAACACAAATGTATTATCTTATAGTTCTGGAGCTCAGAATCCCAAAAGGGGTCTCACTGGGCTAAAATCAAGATGTTGGCAGGGCTGCATTCCTTTCTGGAAGCTCTAGGACTGAATCTTTGTCCTTGTTTTTTCCAGCCTGACCACATTTCTTGGGGGAGTCCTTCCCATGGTGCCATCTCTCTGGTTCTCCCTTAACCTCTTCCCCTTTTAAGGACCCTCAGGATTATGTTGGATCCACCCAACATATATTCCTACCTTAAGGTCAGCTGATTAGAAAACTTAATTCCAACTGCTACCTTAATTCTCCTTTGCCATGTAACCTGCCCTACTTGCAGGTTCTGGGGATTAGGACATGGGCATCTTTGGGAGGCCGTGATTCTTGTCTACCATGGAGAATTCCAGTTCCTCAATAATGGGGTCTGGACCACGCCTCCCTCAAAGAAGTAGCTGAACCAGACATGGAGATGGGAAAGAGGATTTCTGGTGGCAAGTTCTACCGATGCTACTGACTGACACAGATGACTCTACCCATCTAGCGTCTCATCTGAAAGCCTAACAAAGGGATTCACCATGAAAAAAGAAAAGCAAGATGGTAAAAGGTGAACACGTAAAGAGGGTAAATGCACAAGAGAAGGATTTTTATTTATTTATTTATTACACTTTAAGTGCTGGGATACATGTGCAGAACGTGCAGGTTTATTACATAGGTATACACGTGCTATGGTGGTTTGCTGCACCCATCAACCCATCATCTACATTAGGTATTTCTCCTAATGCTATCCCTCCCCCAGTCCCCTGACCCCCCGACAGGCCCCAGTGTTCCCCTTCCTGGGTCCATGTGTTCTCATTGTTCAATTCCCACCTATGAGTGAGAACATGCGGTGTTTGGTTTTCTGTTCTTGGGTTAGTTTGCTGAGAATGATGGTTTCCAACTTCATCCACATCCCTGCAAAGGACATTAACTCATCCTTTTTTGTGGCTGCATAGTATTCCATGGTGTATATATGCTACATTTTCTTTATCCAGTCTGTCGTTGATGGGCATTTGGGTTGGTTCTAAGTCTTTGCTATTGTGAACAGTGCCACAATAAACACCCCCAAAGCCTTCTTCGTTCCTTTCAACACTGTGTCTCCCCATAATCAGGTGCAGAACATCAGACACGAATCAACATTCTTACTTCGCCTCTCTGAGCCTCGGTTTCCACATGGGTATGATGGGGGAATAACACCTGGTATTAGCAGGGTTACTGGTGATCCCCCTGTAAGAAGGCAAACCCGATTGGTTGAAGAGTTCAGCAGTTTTTGCACTATGTGCTACATTTATTATAGGCATTGGCTTCATTGTCCTGATAAGAGCCTTGATTTCCTCATCTGGAAACTGGGGATAATAATAATTCTCTACCTCATAGGGTGGGGAGGGCAGCTGGTACTTGCTTCTGGTAGGTCCCTTCTTTCAAACAAGTCACCCTCTGATGATCTGTCGTTGCCTAGTTGTCAATTTTCCGTCTCTCACACACACGCACTTCCCGGCCCCCTTCCTTCTGCCCACAAGCAGGCATGGACTTCCCCTTCCATGGTGGAGCATCCATGAGCCAATTCTCCACTCCCCTTCATTGGTGAGCTCCCCTAACCCACAGCCTCCACTGCTCACCACTCCTCCCTCACTTACCAATGTTTGCATTCTGTCTTTGGTCTGAAGCTAAGCTCCAGATCCCTCCCATGCCAACATGGCCTTGTAGCTCTCATTCTTCCTCACTTTTCCACGTTTGACTTGGCATGAGGCCACCTTCTCCTCCAGGTAAGACCACGCTAGGTCTTCAGCCTGACCAAGATCCCCACTGGATTCTGAACTCCAGTGAGATCAAGACATAATCTGTCTCTCCCCAACCTCCATAAACCCAGGGCCTAGGATCCTGGAACGCAGCAGGCTTTTAGCACCGCCCAACATGAATGAAGGGACAAATGAATTCATCCAACAGTTCATCACTCCTGGCCAGGCACGGTGGCTCACGCCCGTAATCCCAGCACTTTGGGAGGCTGAGATGGGAGGATCACCTTAGGTCAGGAGTTCAAGACCACCCTGGCCAACGCGGTGAAACCCCGTCTCTACTAAAAATACAAAAATTAGCTGGGCGTGGTGGTGGGTGCCGTAAACCCAGCTACTCAGGAGGCTGAGGCAGGAGAATTATTTGAACCTAGGAGGCGGAGGTTGCAGTAAGCCAAGATCGCACCACAGCACTCCAGCCTGGGTAACAGAGCAAGACTCTGTCTCTAAACAAATAAATAAATAAAATCATCACTCCCTGTAGCTGGGCTGATAAAACCTAAAATTCCACTCTGGTTCCCTTGAGGGAGATGTTGAGAAACCACCACATGCTGGTGAGGAGAACCAGCCAATCACGGAGCAGGCAGCTCTGTGAGATCCCATCGGAGACCTCTGGGCCCTATCTGTCCTATGTCCATCCCGTGAATGACCCACACATGTGGGGAGTGATCACTCATAAAGAAGGGGCCAAGGGTAATTGGACCTGCGTCTGCTCTGCCACAGACCTGCTGTGTGACCTTGGGAAAGGCCCATCTCCCACAGGGCCTGAGTCTCTTCTCCCTCAGGACCCGAGGCGGGCAGCCTGCCCACTTGGTTCTATGGGTGTTTTCCTTACTAAAAGGATGGGGGCCTGAACTCACCAGGGGAATCCTCAGTCAGATCACAGCCCCTGGGAAGTGGTGGGAAAGCAGGTGTTTGGAGGAAAGGATCAAGGCGGGCACCCTAAGACCCCACACCCGAGGAACACCGGAGTTCAGGCTTTATCCAACGTGCTCCCTCCTAATAGTTGGGAGGGAAAAGGCCTCTGGCGTCAGGTCAGAGAGGGAGACAGGCCATTTCTACTGTTCCAAAGAATAGAGAAGTGGGCTCCAGTCTGACAGACTGCAGTACGATGGGGAGGCTCTGGTTGCTGACTTCGTCCCTCCACCAACAAGAGCTGTAGCTGGCTTTACCCTGAATTACCCAGGAACAAGCACATCTTTCTACAAAGAGGACTCAATGTGCTAAATGCAAATTGCGATCCCAGCTTTGGCATATTGGACTCCAGTGGAGCCCCTTGCACTCTGTGTGTACCCACTGTACATAGGAGTGTATTGCCAGCCCAAATAATCCCGCCCTGCCATTGGAATCTATGCCCTTATAGGAGGAACGTCTCCCAGTCTATCCTACCACATCCCAAATAAAAGAGCAGGACTCCGTGACCTCGAGTGCCAGTATTCATCACAGCACACTAACTACTGTAACCAACCACATGAACGATCTCAAAAGATTGTATTGACTGGAAATAGTACAGGCTTTTCTCTGATTCGTGTAACAGTTTTAAGAGTAGACCCTCGGTAATCTCGGCACTTTGGGAGGCCAAGGCTGGCAGATCACCCGAGGTCAGGAGTTTGAGACCAGCCTGGCCAACATGGTGAAAATACATCTCCACCAAAAATACAAAAAATAAATAAATAAATAACAGCCAGGCATGGTGGCTCACGCCTGTAATCCCAGCACATTGGGAGGCTGAGGTGGGCAGATCACCTGAGGTCAGGAGTTCCAGACCAGCCTGGCCAACATGGTGAAACATCATCTCTACTAAAAATACAATAACAAAAATAAAAATAGCTGGGCTTGGTGGCATTCATCTGTAATCCCAGCTACTCGGGAGGTTGAGGCAGGAGAATCACAGGAACCCGGGAGGTGGAGATTGCAGTGAGCCAAGATCGTGCCATTGCACTCCAGCCTGGGCAACAGAGCAAGACCCTATCTCAAAAAAAAAAAAAAAAATGGAGTAGACCCTCGGGGGTCCAGGCTTTCTCCATGCTAGGTTTCCACCGTCTCACACAAAGGGCCTCACTGACACTTTGGCATCATCAGTCACCAGGTAGGAAGGAATTGAGCGAAGATCGTGCCATTGCACTCCAGCCTGGGCAACAGAGCAAGACCCTATCTCAAAAAAAAAAAAAAAAATGGAGTAGACCCTCGGGTGTCCAGGCTTTCTCCATGCTAGGTTTCCACCGTCTCACACAAAGGGCCTCACTGACACTTTGGCATCATCAGTCACCAGGTAGGAAGGAATTGAGCGAAGGGCTGCTGGGGCCAAGCCTTAAGCGGCATGCATCGCTTCCACACCCATTCTCCCTGCTGGTGCTCAGGCTCAGGGGCCCACCTAACTTCAAGGGAGCTGGGAAGCACAGGCCAGCCCTGTCCAGGGATCAAAGAAAATGGCTTTGCTGACCACTTATCTAGTCCATCGCAAGTTTCCTTCCACCATAGTTCCAGGTTCTCGAGCTGCTTTGAACGCTCCCTGGGAATAACCAAGCTTATTTACTCATCCTCCATAATGGGGGCTCCTCATTAAGGGAGGAAAGCAATTAAGTGGCATACCCCAAGAGGTCCCCACCTCTAAATCCCTAGCTAATCCTGCATTCCCATTCCGGCAGCTTTCCTGGGAAGCTGCTTCCACACACTGTCAAAAATTGGTTCCCATTGAGGGCAGCTGTTCTTAAATTAACCAAAACAAGGCTTAGAGGGGAAGAAACATTTGGAGAGACAGCTGATGGCTTCATTGAATCAGAGGAAGCCTCTTTGCTGCTGCCATCCCGCTGCCAAGCCTCTGCTCCCGATGGGCCAAAGGACATTTTTCATGTTCTTCCCTCAGATCTGAACCTGGGGCCGTTTGCAAGTCCCGGAGATGGGGGCTTCTGATGCTGGCCCCAAGAACGGACTGGGCAGCCCTGAGGGTCCGGCCAAAGATGCAACATCCAAGAACAAGAAAAGGCATTTCTAAGAGACAAATGCAAAACTGTCAGCAGGATGAGTACAAAGTTTTGAGATCAGTGTCACTTGCCTTGCTTAGAATTCCCCAAAGGGGTCCTGAAAAGGAGCTGAGAAAGAACTGAAGACTCAGTGTTGGCTGTTTGCAATATTTATTACAAAAAAAAGGACGTCTGTGAAAGGTCATGGTGTTCACACTGACACAGAGTATGCAGCAGGCTCCCTGAGGCTACGCATCCCTCACTCCCACACTGGCAGAAGCTACCAGGGCTACGAGAAGGCTGTGAAAATTTACTCTCATCTATATAGCCAGGAAGCGGAGCTTCTGCCAGAATACAGAGGGCACCTGAACACAGGACACCCAGAAGGTAATGGAAGGCCAGGACTGCTGGGGTGCAGCCAAGGGGTGTGCAGAAGTGACCCTAGGGTGGAAGCATGTATAATGATTCTAAGGACAGGGACCGGGCACAGTGGCTCAAAGCCTGTAATCCTAGCACTTCGGGAGGCCAAGGCGGGAGGATCACAAGGTCAGGAGATCGAGACCATCCTGGCAAACATAGTGAAACCCCCGTCTCTACTAAAATACAAAAAAATTACCTAGGCATGGTGGCATGCGCCTGTAGTCCCAGCTACTCAGGAGGCTGAGGCAGGGGAATCACTTGAACCCAGGAAGCAGAGGTTGCAGTGAGCCGAGATCGCACCACTGCACTCCAGCCGGGCAACAGAGCAAGACTCCGTCTCAAAAATATATATATATAAAAGCCGCTGGAGTGTATTGTCATGGTCAGCCCTTCAAGGGACCTTATGTGCATTGACTCATTGAAGCCTCTGACAACCCCTTGAAGTAGCAACAGTTATGATCTCTATTACCCAAATGAGGAAACAATTGCTCAGAGAGGTTAAGTAACTTGCACAAAAGCACACAGCTGGTGAGTAGTCAAACTGGGTTAGGAATCCAAGCCCACCCGATTCCAAAGCCCTTTCTGTTAGCATTCATTCTATTTTGACCTCTGATGTGGCCTTAGAGATAACAAGACAGGTACCTCCGAGATCACCTCTGAGGGAAACCCTGAGTAGCCATTATCACCAATGAGTAACAGCCACAGTCAGCTTTAATTTGACAACCAAACCAATGATAGCAATGGCCTCAATGTCCCATGCAAGAGGACCACTGAGGGACTAGGCACGATGGCTCATACCTGTAATCCCAGCACTTTGGGAGGCCAAGGCAGGTGGATCACCTGAGGTCAGGAGTTCGAGACCAGCCTGGCCAGCATGGTGAAACCCCGTCTCTACTAAAAATACAAAAATTAGTTGGACATAGTGGTGGGTGCCTGTAATCCCAGCTACTTGGGAGGCTGAGGCAGGAGAATCACTTGAACCCAGGAGGCAGAGGTGGCAGTGAGCTGAGATTGCACCACTGCACTCCAGCCTGGGTAACAAGAGCAAAACTCCATCTCAAAAAAAAAAAAAAAAGGAGGCAGAAGAGTCAGAGAAGGACATGTGACAACAGAAACCGAGGCTGGAGTGATGTGGCCATAAGCCAAGACATGCAGGAGCCTCTAGAGGCTGGGAAAGGCAAGGAACGAATTCCCCGCTAGAGCCTCCAGAAGGAATGCAGTCCTGCCAAGAGGACTAAAGTCAACCAATCACTGATTCCAGTCCCAAGTGATCCATTTCAAATTTCTGAACTCCAGAACTGTAAGATAATAAATGTGGGTTTGTAGACTTGTTATAGCAGCAATAAGAAACCAGCACGGGCTGGGCGCAATGGCTCATGCCTGTAATCCTAGCACTTTGGGAGGCCAAGGCGGGTAAATCACCTGAGGTCAGGAGATCAAGACCAGCCTGAGTAACATGGCAAAACCCCATCTCTACTAAAAACACAAAATGAGCCAGGTGTGGTGGCGCCTGCCTGTAATCCCAGCTACTTGGGAAGTTGAGACAGGAGAATCCCTTGAATTGAGGAGACAGAGGCTGCAGTGAGCCGAGATCATGTCACTGCACTCCAGACTGGGCAACAAGAGCGAAACTCCATCGAAACAAAGAAAAAAAGAAAAGAAAAGAAAAGAGAAAAGAAAAGGAAGGAAAAGAAAGGAAGGAAAGGAAAGAAAGGAAAGGAAAGGAAGGAAAGGAAAGAAAGGAAAGGAAAGGAAGGAAAGGAAGGGAAGGAAAGGAAAGGAAGAAACGAACTAGGCAGTGAGTGGCTGCAGAGGGCTGCCTAACAGAAGATCAGTGTATTAAATAGTCAGGACAGAAGACCCCACCGACCCAAGGAAGAAAGCTGAGGGAACAAAAGCCCTGACCCCACTCTCCTCCAGCCCCAAATCTCCCACGGGGGCTTCCATGGGAAGAACCCACTAGAAGCCAGAGGGAGCCATCGGTGTATCACCCACAGGATCATATTCCAGAGCAGGATGCAGGAAGGACGGTGGAGAGTGGATTGAAGAGACCATCGGGAGACAACCAGCACAGCACGGCAGCTTGACCAAACTCTTTGCTTGCTAACGTATTAATTATCCAAGAGGAAGAGGCTACATGAGAGTCTTGAGCCGGGTCCCAAGAAGGAGGAGCACGACACCTGCACTCCAGCTAGAAATTAAAACTCACCCTACCCTTAGGACAGAATCCAAGAAGACAGACACAGATCTGGGGCACAGCGGATGGAAATCCCCCCAGAGCTTCCCGGAAAAGGGGTCCTTCAAGAGCCTAATAGCCATGCTGGAGGTCAGCCAGCAGGGTGACCAACCCAGAGACCACCACCCCTCATCCTATCTTAACCACCCAATCCCAGCCCTGGCCATCCCTCCTCAATGCCATGCCCTTCACGGATGAGATTCTGCTGCGTACAGAGAAAAGCCCAGGGTTCCAGGCATCAGCTGGGCTGGCCATTGCTCCTAGTTTGGGCTCTGGCCAGCTGATACTGTCCAGTGTCAGATCTGGACATCCTCAGGCCCTGCCCTCAGAAACTAACATTTACGGATCAACTTAGTTCAAACACAGCCTCAACACTAGCCAATACGGTGACTGCAAATTAGAAAATGGTACCCCCTTCCTCGAAACACTTTCTTGCCATCTATTTGGAAGTTGTAGTAACTACACATAGCTAAGATAGATAACAATGAAATTGCAGGAATAGGGGGTGGAGGAGAGAGTGCTGGAATTGTTCAGTGCACAACCTGCACAACTGTAAGTGGCCGCCATTCCCAAACTCCCTCCACCATGTTAGGGGACTTCCACTGCACCAGCATCTTACGTGGGCCTCTTCTCTTCCAATGCTGCTCTCTTGCCGAAACTATTACAGTAGTCTCCAAATTGGTTTCCCTCTTTCAATGCAACCTTACACCTACCACAGAGTCATCTTTCTGGAATATTCATCTGATCACGCCCCTTGCCAGTGGAAGCGCTTCAGGACCCCTGGATGTGGTCCTGTTCAATCTTAGCAGCTTTTTCTCCCACGACTCTTGTCCTATACAGGTACATACTGGCCTCCACCTCGGCTCTCTCTGAGCCCTACCCTGGCCACAGACTCGCCCCATATTCAGTGCCTGCTCTGGCCTTCAACCCACATTCCAGGCAGGACAAATTGCAGGTCGGGTGCCAATAGCCCCTTCCCAAGTGAGGGCTGTGGCAACCTTGGACAATATGAGATGCCACTCTGGTCTAACTTCAACTCTCAGCCTCCCCATCCCAGCTGTGCCCTTACACTTTTTACCTCTTCTCCTGCCTGGGCCGCTCCCATTCGTCAGGGACAATGAGCCCCATCTGCACAGGCTGAGGATCCTTCTCGAGTCCCACGCCCCATCACCCCCAGCTCCCGGCCCCCAGCCCCCAGCCCTGGCCCCGGTCAGGCTCCCACAGGTGGAAGAAGCAGTTTCCCAATATAAGGAGGGCCAGTCCCCAGGTGTGCTGTCTCCGGTCTGGGCAGGAGTGGCAGCAGGGACCGGGCTGCAGTGTTCTGAGGACCATCAGTAATTCCTCTTGCTCAGAGACAAGGGCAACCTCGGTGCCTCCGTTCCAATCACCCAGAGAGAGGCTCACTGTGGCTGCATAATTAATACTCTCATTGGGGGTCACTCGACTCCAACGGTCCTTCAGGGAGTGTTGGGAGGTGGAGATATGACATAGGGGAAAGACAGGGAATGATGGGGTACGTCCCTGGGGTACATCCCTGGAGTTGCAGATGCTGGCCCTGGGAGGGCCATTCCCCAGTGTGGGAGGGGCTGGCAGAACAGGGCCAAGCCTTGGTGTTCAGGGCCCAGGAAAATGTTATCTAAGATGGAAATACACATCTATATCAGAAATTCGAGTCACCCCAAATTCAGCATGTCCCACCATGCTGGCTGCCTAGTCTTGCACAATCCCGTGACAGAAATACCACCCCAGCCAACAGGAGCCACCTGCTCTCTCGGCTTCCCTTCTGGAACCAGGGTCCCGCCACAGGGCTCAGGGACGGCCCCATGGGTACGCACCCTGGCTCTCCCCATCTGGTTGACAGTTGAGGGTGGGAAGGGGTTGGAGGAAGAGAGGATAGGACAGTGCCCCTAAGAACAGGGACCAAACCAGGACTATTTTGGGTTGAATTGTGTCCTCCCCACAAAAGATAGGTTGAAGTCCTAAGCCCTAGAACCTCAGAATGTGATCTGATTTTGAAACAGGGTCTTTGCAGAGATAATCCAGTTAAAATGAGGTCATTTGGGGGTAGGTGCTAACGCAATATAAGTGTCCTTATAAAAAGAAGGAGTTTGGGCACAAAGACAGTCACAGAAGGAAGACAATGTGAGCAGATACAGGGCGAAGACAGCCATCTACAAGCCACTGCACGCCTGAAGCTACCGGAAGACGAAGAGGCCAGAGCAGACGCTTACCTGGGATCTTCCGAGCCCTGGCGACGCCTTGATTTCAGACTTCCCATCTTCAACTCTGTGAGACAAGAAGCTTCTTAGTTTGTGGCTCTGTAACTGCAGCCCTAGGGCACTAAGACAAGGGCCCACCCAGGTCTCAGTCTGGTCTTGGGGCTCCCTCGCCAGAGGGTCCTAGGACCCATGTCCAGGCTCGGGCACTTACAAAATGCCAAGGAAAGGCCGGGCGAGTGGCGCATGCCTGTAATCCTAGCACTTTGAGAAGTCGAAGCGCGTGGATCAACTGAGGTCAGGAGTTCCAGACCAGCCTGAACAACATGGTGAAACCCCGTCTCTACTAAAAATACAAAAATTAGCTGGGTGTCTGGACGGGGGGAGAGGACAAAGACGACTAAGATGGCGCATTTCCGGGTTCTTCATCACCAACTTACCCGCGCGCGGGAAAACGCAGCCCGCGCCCGGGAAAAATACAGACCAACTGCGCAGGCGCAACATGGCGTCCGATCGAGGAAACCGAAACTTACCCGGTCGTACCTACCGAACACCCCCGACACGCCCGTGTCCCGCCTATTGCCTTCCCACTCCCAAGCCGTAGACAGAAAAGCCGCTCCCGGCAGCCGTGCGGCACGAACTTCCTCGGCCCCTCCTCATGTGCGGACCTAGGAACCTCGCCGGAGAACGCGGGAGCGACCCTCGGCCTCCACCGCCGGAGACAGGTGAACCTCCTCCCCCTTCCTCCTTCACATTGGCTAGCTAATACAGCTTTTTTTTTTTACCTTGCCTACTTGCCTCATCTCTGGCGCCTGCTCCAGTGGTCGCATAAAACAAATCACTGGGCATGGTGCCAGGTGCCTGTAATCCCAGCAACTCAGGAGGCTAAGGCAGGAGAATCGCTTGAACCCGGGAGGCAGAGGATGCAGTGAGCCAAGATTGCACCACTGCACTCCAGCCTGGGCGACAAGAGTGAAACTTTGTCTCAGAAAAAAAGAAAAGAATAGAAAATGCCAAGGAAGACTTTCCAAAGTGCAGGAGGCCCCTCAGGCTCAGGCCCAGGGAAGGATGCCCCGGCCTTGGTCTAAGGATGGGTAAAGGGTCAGG
This sequence comes from Mandrillus leucophaeus, assembly GCF_000951045.1. NCBI lineage: Eukaryota > Metazoa > Chordata > Mammalia > Primates > Cercopithecidae > Mandrillus > Mandrillus leucophaeus. The sequence continues at coordinate 2,661,654 of NW_012104920.1, read as the reverse complement.
CAATATTTCAACAGAGAAAGTGACATTGGCATCAATGGGGCCTCGTGACCACCTCCAGGGATGGTTCTCGGCCACTATCCCCCAGAACTTCCCATCCTTCGGGTGGCAAGCCTGACAGTTAGCAAAAAGACCCACCTCTCCGCAGCCTCACCTGGGACCACGGTAAGCCACAGTCCCAGTCTGCATGGGTCTAGGGGAGCTGCCCAGCCACAGGATGCTCAGTGCAAAAGCCAGGAGCATCCTAAGCAAACTGGGGCTGGTTTGTCCCCCTGCATGCAGCCTCGCTCTGCTCCCCGGGGCCTGCCTGCAGGAGATTCACAAGGAAAACAGTGCCAGCTCCTCACCCGGCAGTGTCTCCACCCCTTGCAAGTGACACAGAATCAGGGCTCCGTCCCCTTCTTCGCCCGGCAGCTCCCTAAGAGCCCTCCCTATATGCCCAGGTCACTCAAAGGGGTTAGGAGCTGCCACACCCCCTCACCTTACCCTGGAGGAGGTGTGGGCCCCACAGCCCCCAGGCTCTGCTTACTGTCCAGGTTCAGGTCACCCTCCTCATCCTCACCTCAACAGCCTGCTCTGCGGTGTCCGCTTTCCCTGCCTGTCCCCCTCGCCCACTCCCCACAATGGCAGGTCAGCCTCTGTGAATACAGGTCTGATCAGGCCACTCTCCAGCTAACAGCCTGCCCTGGTTTCCCATTGCTCTCAGGAAAGCAACCAGAATCCTCATGATGCCACCTCGGCCTTTGCAGCCACAAGCCTTCTTGAAACAAGCATCCTGCCCTTTGCTTCCGTCACTTCCAGTCCATCCATTTCCCAGAGAGGCCATCCCAGTGCTCAGGCCAGCGGGGAGGGGGGGCCCATTTCACGCTCCCCCAGTGCCCTGGGCCTTCCCACAGAGCCCTCATCGCACCTGCAATGGTGGGAACGATGGTGGCTGTGGCTTTCTTCAACGCACCAAGACGATGATTAATGACCCTCAGAGGAAGACCATCAGGATCACACCTCTGGTTGAACCCATGGGCTCATGGGCCCTTGCAGTGAGAGAACACACATTATGGCAACCGTGGGCGTCCCAGTAAGAGAGTGCTAGAAAGAACCTATCATCGGTTTGGACTGATGTTATATGCCCTGAGAGAGAAGGTAAGGGAGCAGGGCTTTGCTCTGGGTGGAATGCTGTCAAGAAGGAGGGATAACTGATTGGAGAGCTTAATCAATCTCATCCAGCTGGAGGAAGACCAGCCCACAGCTGAAGCTGCCACCAGCAAAGTAGTCTATTAGTGTCCCCATCTGCGCTATAAGATGTTGAATTAGACGATTTCTGAAGGCCCTTGCCCTTGTAAGAATCGAGGCATGTTTTTCAGAGAGAAACGGACTCATTGAGCCAATATTTCTGAGCCCCCGGAATGGGTCGGGCATACTTCTAGCTGCTGAGGATACAGCAGTGAACACAGCAGGCAAAATCCTCTGCCCTCCAGAGACTGTCATACTCTGTAAGAGCTGCCAGCCCCAAGGCTGCTGAGAAAAGACAAATGCTCCCCTACATCTTCAAATGATATTTTTACTGGTGGCAAGAGGAAAGGCGAGATTCTTTGTTCATCAGATTCTCGCACTAATGAGAATACCTGAAGTAATGGAGCAATTGTAATTAGGCCAGGAACTCTGCAGACTCGAAACTACCGTAAATAAGAATGCAGGTTTACCTAACCTTTCCATTAAAACCTCAAGCGGGAGAGGAATGGAGAGAGGCTGAGCAGGAAGCAGCCCCCTATCCCAAGCACTCAGAGGTAGTCAAAGTGACGCCTCACTCATGGACCCTTCCATCAAGGTGAAATTCAAGAGGGACGCTCCAGGTACAAAACTTGGCAAGCCCAGGGA
>NW_012104920.1:2647104-2659128 GCF_000951045.1 Mandrillus leucophaeus | reverse complement strand
TGGCCTGTGATGTGGAGTTAGGTGGCGTCCTAGAGAGACGGTCAGAGCAGCACTACAACAGACTGTGGATTCCATCACAAAGACAACTTGTCACCTGGTCCCCAGCTGCTCTTCCACACAAACACCATGCCCTGTGGTGGCTGTGGAACCTCCCCTCTCCACTGTTAAAACACACCATTGGCCGGGCACAGTGGCTCACGCCTGTAATCCCAGCACTTTAGGAAGCCTCGGCGGGTGGATCACGAGGTCAAGAGATTGAGACCATCCTGGCTAACATGGTGAAACCCCGTCTCTACTGAAAATACAAAAATTAGCTGGGCATGGTGGCGGGTGCCTGTAGTCCCAGCTACTCAGAAGGCTGAGGCAGGAGAATCGCTTGAACCGAGGAGGCAGAGGTTGCAGTGAGCCCAGATCACACAACTTCCGGACGCAGGCCCTTAGACATCACTTCCGGTTAGACCTTCTCCCAGCAGGTGGCTTTGCCGTGGAGGGCATCAACTGAGGCGGTGGGAGGCAGCCGTGCCCCAGGGGCTGGAAAATGCCAGCTCTAATAGCCATTTGTGGCATCTGGGCTTAAGTTCAAATTCTGCCCACACCCCTGAGGAGCTGGAGACAGCGTGTGTGTTCTCAGTCTCCTCAGCTCTCCTCTACTCCCTGCATCCTGGTGGAGATGTGATACCTGCTCAGGCAGGGTCTTGGCAGCCAATGGGTGGCTTATGCAAACGGAGTAGCCACAGAGGCAGAATGAAGATACGGGAGGGATTGAGGAACCAGCAAGGAATGGGGGGAGCCAGCGAGGACGAGCGGGAGTGGGAAACCATTGCTGTGCTGAGGCTGCAGGACCTGGGGCAGGCACTGCTTGGAGACCAGTGAGAGCCGTGGCCCGGGACACCTGCTGTGACCACAGGTAAAGAGCACAACCCTGGCCAGACTGCAGCCCAGCAAGGAGGGAATCAGAAAAGCAAATGGCCCAGCACCCTCCCCTCGCAAGCAGGTCTCCTGCTGCTGCCTCCTGCTGGCCAAACCCAACGGGAGGGCAGAGGGCATGGGAGCCAGGACATCTGTAGGCTGAGCCTGCAGGGCACAGACCAGCAAGGCAGAGGACAGATCGGCGACCCACAGAGACTAAGCAGCAGTGGAGGGCTGTATAATGCACCCTCTGAAAGACGCCCACATTTGAATCACCAGAGCCTGTGGATAGGTTACTTTTTTTTTTTTTTTTGAGACAGAGTCTTGCTTCTTCACCCAGGCTGGAGTGCAATGGCACAATCTCCACTCACTGCAACCTCCGCTTCCCGGGTTCAAGCGATTCCCCTGCCTCAGCCTCCCCAGTAGCTGGAATTACAGGCATGTGCCACCACCCCCGGCTAATTTTTCTATTTTTAGTAGAGATGGGGTTTCACCATGTTGGTTAGGCTGGTCTCGATTTCCTGACCTCAGGTGATCTGCCCGCCTCGGTCTCCCAAAGTGCTCGGATTACAGACTTGAGCCACCACGCCCGGCAGGTTACTTTCTAAAGCAAAGGAATGTTGCAGCTGTATTACATTAAGCTCCTTGAGGTGGGGAGGTGAGCCTGGATTACCCGGCAGGTGTGGGCAATGTAAGCACAAGGGTCCTTATCAGAGGGAGACGGGAGGGTGAGGGACTGGCAGAAGCCTCGTGATGATGGAAGCAGAGGGATGCAGAGTGGGAGATGCTCCATTGCTGCCTTTGAAGGGGCCACAAGGGGAAGAATACAAGCAGCCTCTAAAAGCTAAACAGGTGGGAAAGAAAATGGACTCTCCCATCCGGCCTCCGGAAAGAACACAGCCCTGCCCACCCGTTTTAGAATCCCTGACATCTGGAACTATAAGAGAATACGTGTGTGTTGTTTTAAGCCATTAAGTCTGTGGCATTTGCTGCAGCCACCATGGGAAACTATTACCCCTGCACAATGCCCAGGGAGGGAGGTGTCCCTCGGGCCACTCAGCCCCTTACTGCCGACCCAAATGACTCTCTGGTCTCAGGGTGTCTGTCAACTCCAGAGGTCAGTATGGTGGCTCCCAACTGGGAGCAAATGCCTTGGTTTGATTAACTAGTAACGATTCCTGAAGACATGCCAGGCCAAAGGGGGCTGCAGAACCCACACAAGCTTGTCTCATGCTGACCTTTCCAACTGCCCCCAGACAAAGGCTATTGGCATGCCCCTGATTGCTGCCTGATATAAGTATCACATTTTCTCCTTTTTTTAAAAAAATGCATCATGCCCACATATGAAGCATCCAGTGAAGGAGGCAGCACAGTGCAGGAAAAAAAAAAAAGAAAAGAAAAGAAAGCCCCATCCCAGACTCCTGGAAACCTGATGCTAATTCTGGAGCTACTGGCCCTCTCTAAGCCTCAGTTTCCCCATCTGTACAAGGGGTTGGGACTGAGTTGCTTCCAAGGACCTAGTTTGCTGGCAGCCTCATTCCATAGTTCTAAATGCCGCCTTCCCTGTCACCAGCTTGCCTGACCTGGCAACCTGCAGCAAGCGGTCAGGGATGGTCCGGGCTGATGGAGAACTGCCACGTTCGGAGCCCAAAGCGGCCATCTCCTGTCCTGGGGACCCGTCTGCTTGTTCTCTGCTGCCCCCTGCTGGCAACTTGAAAACAAAGGCTTCCAGCTGGATCTCAGATAAAGAAGCCGCTACCCCTTTCATTCTTTCCATGCCATGGTTTTAATTGACCCTGTTTTTAGTTCTTCTGGCAGTTTTCTCTGTTTCTAAGCAATGTTTAAATCAGTTTCTCCACCTGTCGATTTTACCCCAAGTCAATGACAAATGAGGATTTGATGCTCTGATCCTTTCTCATCCCTGGTACATACCCCTCCTTGTCTCCCCATTTGTGATAGTTAGATTTGGGGGTCATCTCTTGGTTATTTTTGTAACTTTATGCAGGACACTTAGACCTCTCTAGAATCCCACTGACTTTAGTGGTCCTTGACACCCAGGCAGGGAGCAAGTGGCCTGGTCACTTCTGGTTCCATTAACCAGGATTGTGGTGTCACTTTTTAAAATTTAAAATTAATTTTTGAAATCAAAGTCAGATATGCCCATGGTATAAAAAAAAAAAAAAATCCAAAGGGCACAGAAGAGCTTATGAATAAAAGTGGATTTCTCCCCTACCCCTGGAAAGAGAGGCCCTGAAACCTATTGCAACTGCCCGCCCAGACCTGGCCAGCCACGCCCTTCCTTTAGGCTGGTTTTCACGGAGCAGAAGGAAACCCATGCAGCAGCCAGAGCCCTGGGTGGGAGGCTGTCTGCGCCTCTCCCCGTGTCTGCCACCCACCTCCTCTGCACTAGGAAGATGGGGTATGGGATGTGGCAGTTTCTGAACAGTGGTTCTACTGGCCCAGCCTCTGCCTTTGGAGGATCGTAACAATAGGACAAGGGTCCCTGGGCACCCTCTCTCCAGGGTATCTCCCACCACATGCTATGGGTTTCCTAATCCCGATCCCCTTTTTCCTGTTTTCAGACATCCAGAGGCATCAGAAGGGGAGTTGTCCACACAGGATGAGCCAGACAGGACCAAGCCAGAAGGTAGGCTGCATCCGGGCCTCCGTCCTGCCGGGGAGCCCACAGGCCACGTTCTCACCACCAATGGGGGCGGGGGGGCCTCGCTGCTCGTTGTCCCCAAGAGAAAGGGTAGCTGGTAGGACAGCTACATTCAGACAATGGACAGGGCAAGGGAGACTGGGAAGTCTGCGGGCCACGGTCCCTGACCCCCAAATAATGCCTCTTGCCAGGCCCCTCATCTGTTTCTGAGCCACACTCAACTCTGACTGCCCAGACAACATCCAGGCCTTTCCCCACAGGCAGGGCCGCCAGGAGGTAGCAGTGGAGGTCCCTTGGCTCTCTGGCCCCAGCCTCCCTCCCTGTTCCACCTTCTGCAGCTCGAGGGACTCGCTGTGGCCTCAGGACACTCCTGCTTTGCTCCCTCTGCAGGCCATAACATCCCCTTCCTCTGACCTCTTCTGAAACCTCCTCTCTCACGTGGTTCCTTTATACTATGTGGCCCACTGGACCACTGAGCCTAATCATCCAAAAATTGAAACCCCTTTTCTTCAAGAGCAGGAAGGCTTACACATCAAACCTTCTAGTACGGCAAGAAAAAAGGAAGAAGAGGCCAGGCGTGGTGGCTCACGCCTGTAATCCCAATACTTTGGGAGGCCAATGTGGGCAGATCATCAGAAGTCAGGAGTTCGAGAGCAGCTGGCCAACATGGTGAAACCCCGTCTCTACTAAAAATACAAAAAATCAGCCAGGCACAGTGGCGCGCACCTGTAATCCCAGCTACTCAGGAGGCTGAGGCACGAGAATCGCTTGAATCTGGGAGGTGAAGGTTGCAGTGAGCCGAGATCATGCTACTGCACTCCAGCCTGGGCAACAGAGTGAGACTCCATCTCAAAAAAAAGAAAAAAAAGAAAAAGAAAAAAGGAAGAGGAGAAGCAGAGAAGAAAAACATAAAACACTGCCATGTTAAAATATACATTATCACTCCAGATGCCACAAATACCCTCATTCTGGTGTCCCAGGGGTCAGGAAATTGGAACCACAGACAAAGCAATGCAGTGGAAGCATTGCGCAGGGCCCAGCGGGGAAGCACGCCTACACGGCCACAATCATGCAAATGCTGTTTATTGGTTTTCGGATTGTAGAGTCCACCTATGGACAAAGCACAGAAGACTTAGTTTGGCTTACAGAACAGAAGGTAGATGTTAACAACAGGGATGATGGAAAAGTAAGGTACATCAGAACTTTAGGGATACAGTTAGCGCTGGGGGAACCACTGCTGGGTGGAGACAAGCTTTGGGGCAGAAGAGAAGCCCAGGAAGGCCCTGGCAGTTGACTACGTAGCCCTGGGCCGGATACTCCGTTGCCCCCCTGCCCTACCCCGCATACCTGGGTGGTGCTAGAGGATGTCGCTAGTGTGATAGCACCTCCTCGTACTCGTCCTTCTTTAGGGAAGACTAAGAGGAGGGAGAGAGTTGGAAGGGGAAGGTCCCAACACTGCCATGCTCATCAGACACAGAAGGAAGTCACCAGACTGAGGTAGGCGGTGGGGCTTGGACACCGTACTAACTTGAAAATGAGCTAAAACAGGGACGAGTGGAAGCAGCTTTTCCTAAGACACGCCCCCTAGGGTGCCACGTCAGTTTACCATTGCCATGGCAACACCCCGGCATACCGCCCTTTTCCGTGGCAGAAGTTACTACCCCTTCCCTAGAAAGTTTTGTATGCGCCGCTCCTTAATCTACATGTAATTAAAAGTGGGTGTAAATCTGACTGCAGAACTGCCCTGAGCTGCTGCTGCTCCCTGCCTATGGGGTAGCCCTGCTCTGCAGGGCAGTCACAGAGTTGCAACACTGCAGCTTCAATACAGCTGTTTTGGTTTTGTTCCTTGGTTTGTTTTGTTTGTTGTTGTTGTTTCGTTGTTGGTTTTTTTGTTTGTTTTTTCTAGATGAAGTTTTACTCTCGTTGCCCAGGCTGGAGTGCGGTGGCGCAATCTCAGTTCACTGCAACCTCCGCCTCCCAGGTTCAAGCGATTCTGCTGCCTCAGCCTCCCAAGTAGCTGGGATTATAGACGCTTGCCACCACACCCAGCTAGTTTTTTTGTATTTTTAGTAGAGATGGGGTTTCACCATGTTGGCCAGGCTGGTCTGGAACTCCTGACCTCAGGTGATCCACCCACCTCGGCCTCCCAAAGTGCTGGGATTATAGGCGTGAGCCACTGTGCCCAGCCACAGCTGTTTTCTTCTACCCTACCACTGGTGCTTGCCTTTGAAATCTTTCCTGGGGGAAGGCAAGAACCCTCTCAGGCTAAGCTCCAGTTTCGGGGCTTGCCCACCCTACATCAAGACCCACTAAAATCAGTGGGATTCTAGAGAGTTCTAAGTGTCCTGCATAAAGTAACAAAAATAACCAAGAGATGACCCCCAAATCTAACTATCACAAATGGGGAGACAGGGAGGGGTACCAGGGATGAGAAAAGATCAGAGCATCAAATCCTCATTTGTCATTGACATGGAGTAAAATCGACAGGTGGAGAAACTGATTTAAACAGATTACGTGGAAATAGAGAAAACTGCCAGAAGAATTAAAAACAGGGTCAATTAAAACCATGGCATAGAAGGAATGGAAGGGGTAGGGGAGAAAACCACTTTATTCATGAGCTCTTCTGTGCGTTTTGGATTTTTTTTTTTTTTTTTTTTTACCATGGGCGTGTCTGACTTTGATTTCAAAAATTAATTTTAAATTTTAAAAAGTGACACCACGATCCTGGCCAGTGGAACCAGAAGTGACCAGGCCACTTGCTCCCTGCCTAGGTGTCAGGCTGACTGTGGGTCTCAGGGGGGTCAGTGCTGCAGTGAGTGCCCTGGGGACAGGGGGAGCTCTGCGGGTGGCTCTGCAGGTGGCCCTGTGGACAGCTCCGCAGGTGGTGCTGTGGGGGGCTCTGCCGGTGGCTCTGCGGGAGGCTGCGTTGCTCCCTGGCTCAGCATGTTCCGGCAGCGCAGCCGCTCCTCCTCCTGCTTCTCCGCCATGCGGTTCTCCAGCAGCCTCAGCTCCCTGCGCACCGCCTTCTGCATGGATGGCTCCAGCTCCAGCACTTTCTGGAGGTCCGCCTTGGCCTCGGCCTCGTTCCACACCTCTGCGTGAGCCCGGGCACGCACATAGTAGGCCTTCACGATGCCTGTGGGGAGCAGGGAGCATCCAGCCGCAGCTCCCTGCCCAGCCTCAGAGGCAGCCCCTGCCCAGCTGGGACTCACCAGCCTCCAAGACCCTTAGCCCCGCCACGATCCTTAACCTCTTTGTGCCCCCGATCCCTCAGTTTCCTCAACTGTAAGATGGAGATGATGATCATAATGGCAGTACCTCCTTCTCTCCTTTTCAAGGCCCTGTGACTAATTTTATATTCATAACTTTTATTTTTCTTACAGACGCTCCCTAAATGAGATAACCTTCAGTCCCTTTCCCTGCACCTCCCCCACATGGTGATTACAAGGATTACGAGGATTAAACGAGATAATAAATGCAGAGGACTTGAGCCCGATGCACGCGCCAGGGCCTGGGTGGTGTTACCGTGAGCACTATTTGAGCGGTAAGTCAATACTAGTAGTACTGGAGGTGCCATATCCTCGCAACACCTGTACTAGTACCGGCATAATATTTTTCTCTATATTGATTGCCCCTCTTTTTTAAAAGCCTGTTTACTGTTCCACTGAAAACACAAGCTTGCTGAGCTTCCTGGGTAAGTGTTCAAACACACATTAAAATAAAGGGCCCCCACGCCAAGCACTGCCCATCCATCACCCACGATTCAATTACACACTCGGGGAAACTCGGCTGGGTGGAGACAAGGTTCGGTGCCCCGGTGGGGTGGAAAGAAAAGTCCAGGAAGGCTATGGCAGGTGTCTCCGTGGCCCTGAGCCGGGCCCCACCTCGCTGCCCACCCCTGCAGCCCCACACACCTGGGTGGTGCCGGAGAATGTCACTGGTGTGCTCCAGCACCTCGTAATACTCCTCCTTCTTCAGCAGGCACTGGCAGTAGTTGAGGGTCAGGGTGTTGATCATCTTCTCCAGCTTCAGCCACTGCACCTCCCACGGCTTCTCCTGCCCAGGGAGAAGGTCAGCCATGACCTCAGGTGGCTGCCCAACCCCCGCCCCACCCTGGCCGGCGCTGGGCGGGTCCCCCAGAGTCAGCCCCACTTCCCACCCATGGCCAGCGGCCTCTGACCTTGGTCTGCAGGTTCCTTAGGCAGATGATGGCCTCCTGGTACTTGGAAGAGGCCTCCTCGTAGCGGCCCAGCTTGAAGAGCCGATTTCCCTCTCCGTGGAGGACGGGCACCACCTTCATCTTCTCATGATTGCTCAGGTTCCAGGTCTCCCTCTGGTAATCACTCGGGGCGTCAACCTGGCCCGAGAGCTGCAGGTCAGTGAGGCAGGGACCCCAGGGGCCTGCACCCCATCAGGGACCCGAAAGACTGGACCCTGGCACAGCTCCCTGAAGTCATGCTTGCTGGTCAAGTGCATACAGACAAGGGAAAGAAGCGAAAATGTCAAAAACCCTGCCCTAAATCCATGCCTTTGTGCAAACTAGGGAAAGGTGCCCGTTCATCAAGACACTTCACTTCTAATATTCAGAAAATTGTCGTGAATACTCATTTTGTTAGAACAATACACTATTGCCATCTGCTGGAAACTTGTCATTATAGAAATACCGATGTACGATGTCTATAATGGGTACCTTGGAGGAGAGGCCGGTGCACCTCGTGCAGTGCACAGATCACGCAACTGTGACAGCAAGCCTGTAAAAGCTCTTGGTTGACACAGTTCTTATTTTATTTTTATTCACTCACATAGCTCTCAGGCTGAGCCTCAGTCTTGGCCATAAGCTGAATCCCGACCTGACCTTGACCCTGGCCCTAACCCTCTCTTACCAACCTGCAGACACGTGCTGTCAATCACTCTGGGGCTCTGGGTGGGAGGATATGGGGAGTTCCATGCAGCTTCTCCTGCTACTAGAGAACCAAGTCTGAACCCACAAACCACAGGAACCGAGGAGGTTATCATCTCCAACTCTCGAAAATGAAAGTGGAAGTAGATAACAAATAGAAGTAAAATGCCTCCAAAATGAAAACAAATCACATTTTTAAAAAGTGGTTCCAAGCGGACTTTTTTTTTTTTTTTTTTGAGATGGAGTCTCACTCTGTCACCCAGGTTGAAATGCACTGACATGATCTCGGCTCACTGCAACCTCCACTTCCCAGGTTCAAGCCATTCTCATGACTCAAATTCCCGAGTAGCTAGGATTACAGGCGTGCACCACCACACCCGGTTAATTTTTGTGTTTTCAGTAGAGACGGGGTTTTACCATGTTGGCCAGGCTGGTCTCGAACTCCTGACCTCAGGTGATCCAACCCCCTTGGCCTCCCAAAGTGCTGAGATTACAGGCATGAGCCACCACGCCCAGCACCAATTGGACCTTTCTTGTGGAAAAATCAGAGGACTGTCGTTTCACATTCGTATTGTCCCCTGGCTTATGAACCCTTTCTTGTTCTCTAAAGAGAAACAGGACACTGTCCAGTGGCCAGTGGGGTGGGGGTGCCCGTGATGCCCGCTGTCCCTCTCCGGTGCTGGCACAGCCCTCCAGCCCTGCCTACCCCGAGCCCCACCTGCAGCAGCTCGATCACAAAGATCAGAGGCTGAGGCTCCTTCTGCAGCTCGTCCAGGTCCTCGTAGCCCAGCGTGTGGTAGGCGAACATGTTGGCCAGCCCGCATGTGTGCACGTGCCACTCCGTGGGGTCCTTGCCCTGGGCCATCTGCCGCAGGCTCCGGGACAGGATGGGGTAGACCCCCGTGTGCTGTGGGGAGAAACAGATGGATGGCATCTGGGCTACCTGCTCAGAGCTAGGTGGGCCACAAAAGGCCTCCACTCAGAGCCCCTCCTGGCAGGAATCCTGCTCCCTCACTATGCCACTAATACTAACTGTGGTTAACTGTGTGCCAGGCAAAGCACTTCACACTGTTATGAGCCTCTTCAATCCTTACGACAATTCGAGAGAAGCATCATTATCCCCATTTTACAGATGGGGAAACTACAGCCCAGAGAGGCAAAGCAACTTGCTTAAGGTCACACAGCTAGGAAATGACGCAGCCAGGATTCAAACCTGGCTCCAGAGGCCATATGCTCTTAGCCTCCGGCTGCCTCTTCTGGCCCGTGTGGTCCACTGTAACACATCTCTGCCCCAAGGAAGCCCTGAGCTCCGCAAAGCCTATGACTCGCAGGAAGGGCAGTGTGGGGCAGTGGAAGGAGCAGGACTCCAGGGTCCAAGAGAGTCACTTTGGTCTCCTGGCAGTGCTGCAGGCTAGCAGTGACCCCAGGTCTCCGCACTTCTCTGAACCCCAGTTCCCTGGGTTGCTCCTGTCTGGTATTAGGGCTGCTGTAGGGATTAAATGAGACAGTGCAGATATAGGTCTGACTCATCACAGCTTCAGCCAGCACGGGAGCTGAGTTTGCCACCCTTGGGATGAAGGAGGGCTGGGAAAATCAGCCGTGCAGCCTCAGCGAGGCCCGCTGTATGTATGCTGGGCCTCAGTTTCCCCGACTAGGCTCCCTGAGAACCCATCTCCTTGGACCGGCTTCTGAGACGATCCAGCACTGGCTCCACATGCAACATATGACTTGAAGGGGCTGAAACTGTGCAGCGGTTCAGCTCTGCCTCCAGGTCACCAACACAGAGGCAGAGGCCACCCCGCCCGCCCCACCAGCCAGGATTAGCCCGAAATGCCTTCTGCCTCTTTGTGGAAGAGACGAGCAGATGGCTGTTGAGCCTGTTGGGATTAGAGCTGGACCAAGGGAGGGAGAAGCCCCAGAAACAGCTTGCTGCCAGGGGGGCCACCTCTGGCTCTGACTCAGCAGCCCCCAGCTCGGCACGCCATGGCCCCCAGCAAGCTGAGCTTTTGTGGCCCCAAAGCACACTGCCCTCACTTACTTATGTCGTGGCACTGGCTGCTCTGCATTACAATTGTTTAGATGTCTGCTTCTCCTCCAGAATTCAAGTTCCCTAAGGACTTGGGGCTTTGCTTATTTCATTCCTAACATACAGCAGGCCAAATCAAGTGCCCAGTGAATGTTTTCTAACTAGATAGATAGATAGATAGATAGATAGATAGATAGATAGATAGATAGATGAATGATAGGAGATAGATAGAAGATGATGGATGCATGCAGTGATGGAAGCCTGAATTATGCATGAAGATTGGTTGAAGGGAAAAATGGATGAATTGATGTCTGGGCAGGTGGGTGGATGGATAAGAGGTGGATGTGCAGGTGAAGAACTAACTCTAGAAGGGGTGTGTGTGTGTGCATGTGCACACAATCACGACAGCCATGGGCTGGGGTGAGGAGATGTGGGGGGCATGGAAAACTTGGGAAAACCCGTAGTTACTATGGGAGCAGTGGCTCATGCCTGTAATCCCAGCACTTTGGGAGGTCAAGGTGGGTGGATCACCTGAGGTCAGGAGTTCAAGACCAGCCTGGCCAACGTGGTGAAATCACATGTCTACTAAAAATACAAAAATGGGCCCGGTGTGGTGGCGAGCACCTGTAATTCCAGCTATTCAGGAGGCTGAGGCAGGAGAATCACTTGAACCCAGGAGGCAGAGGTTGCAGTGAGCCAAGCCCACACCATTGCACTCCAGCCTGGGCAACAACAGTGAAATTGCATCTCAAAAAAAGAAAAAAAAAGTGAAAAAAAAAAAAACCAGTTACCAGCCTGTGATATAGGCAATGCACTCATGTGACTATCAACATGGAAAAAGGAACACAGACTCCACAGGAAACAAAGAGCCATGCCCACATTATGGGAACGACAACAGCTTGTGGTTTTGCAAAAAACAAATCAATCAACTGATCAAGAATTTATTGACAGCCTTCTATGCACTCAGCTGTCATGTGTTAGCAAACGTGTATCCTATGGAGAGGGGACTCTTAGTGGCAGCCAAGCCTTGCCTCACGTATGGCATGAATCAAAGTACAGGACCCCCTCACTCTAAGCAAAGTCAATAGATATATTTTTAAACTAACTGAAATCACAAAGAAGCCAATTTTCTGAAGCCTTGACTTGATAAAAAAAAAATTTAAGATAAAAATATCAAAATGAAGAAAAACACAGGGACTGCTACAAAGGAAAGATGTTCAACAAATATTTGCTACATGAATGAATAAATGAATAACATGTTGAGTGGGACCACCTACTGGCAGAGGATGGTGCTGCAGCCCAGCTATATTAGACACTGTGAGAAACGTGTGCAGGATGAAGAGGGAACCAGGCATCTCACCCAGATCTTTTCCCTTAACTTGTTTGAGCCACTGCAAGTTATTTTCCCTTTTGGAGTCTTAAGTTTCCTCATTAGGAAAAATTCCTCATTTTTCCTAGAAAAAATCTCATATTTTTTCTAGGCTGGGCATGGTGGCTCATGCCTGTAATCCCAGCACTTTGGGAGGC
>NW_012104920.1:2641963-2646934 GCF_000951045.1 Mandrillus leucophaeus | reverse complement strand
TGGGCACCTGTAATCCCCAGCTACTCAGGAGGCTGAGGCAGGAGAATAATTTGAACCTGGGAGGCAGGGGTTCCAGTGAGCCAAGATCGTGCCACTACACTCCAGCCTGGGTGACAGAGTGAAACTCCATCTCAGAAAAAAAAAAAAAAATTCTAGCTCAAAATAATAGCTCTCATTTTTAATTGCTCTGTATTATGATTCACCCTCATATGTTATATCATGTAATCTCCAAAACAACTCCTTAACTTAGGGTTTTGTTTATTTATAAATGAAGGAATAGAGTAACAGACAGAAGACGGGACTTCCCCAGGTCATGCAACTAATGAACGACAGAACAGAGTTCAAACCGTAAAGGTCAGTGGCCTCTGACGAAATAATGAGTCTGGGTATCTGCCACCAATGGTGGAAGTCTAGGGGGAGCTTTGGAATAGATGGATCAGGCTGTCAACACCTAAACCCACCAATCACTCTTAACGTCATCGTAAGAAAGACAACCAAGTGTGATGTACTTCTCCCAAAGGGAAGTATATGGTACCATCCATGGCAGACTTCCGAAAACGAGAGAGAGAGAGAAGAATCTGAATCTTATCAGGTCCTCTTGACCTCACTTTCAATTTATCAAAAATGTGGGGAATAGAGGAGCATGTTAGACAATTCCATGGCAAAGCAACCAGGAAAATCAGAATGTGGGACTTCTACAGGATAAATGACCCAGTTTCTTCAACATTTCCGTGTTAAGGAAGAAAAGAAAAGGAGGTGGAGCTATAGATGAAAAGGGACTTGAAGGACGCATCAACAAAGCGCTATGCAGGGACTTTGGTTGGTTGTTGATTTAAACAAACCAAACTCATTCATTTATAAAGAATAAAAGAGTCAACCAAAGAAAATTTAACAGTGACTGGATATTAGATGACTTTAAGGAATTACTGGAGTTTTTAAAAGATTTCATAATGATATCATGGTTAAGTTTTTTAATATCCTCTTTTTTTTTTTTCTTTTTTAGATGGAGTCTTGCTCTGTCACCAGACTGGAGTTCAGTGGCGTGATCTCAGCTCACTGCAACCTCCGCCTCCCGGGTTCAAGTGATTATCCTGCCTCAGCCTCCTGAGTAGCTGGGATTACAGGCGTGCACCACCACACCCGGCTAATTTTTGTATTTTTAGTAGAGACGGGGTTTCACCATCTTGGTCAGGCTGGTCTCGAACTCCTGACTTTGTGATCTGCCCGCCTCGGTCTCCCAAAGTGCCAGGATATCCTCATATTTTAGAGATACAAATTTTAGTATTTACAGATGAAATGATATGGTGTCTGGCATTTGGTTTAACCAGGCAGGACAAGGAAGGGAAGTGGATGGGTTGGGAGATGAAGCAAGACCAGCCACGGGTTGATGGTGGCCAGCACGGGGTGATGGATGCTTGTGAGTTCATTTTTCTTTCTGTTGACTTTTGTATATGTTTGAAAGTTCCCACAAGAAACGTTGCCTAAGAGTCAGTGAGTTTTTCCACAAGGCAAGGAAGCTAACTTATAAGGGTAATTTACAGAGTGCTATAAATAGGAGGGGAAACTTGTAATGTGAGGAGGAGGGCAAAAAAAACCGTGCAATGTGAGGAGGAGGGATTAGACCAAGGCTGGTCTAATCATGCTGTATAAAATCTCCAGGTCTAATCATGCTGTATAAAATCTCCAGGTCTAATCATGCTGTATAAAAAGCAAGGAGTTGGCCCGGCATGATGGCTCATGCCTATAATTCCAGCACTTTGGGAGGCCGAGACAGTCCGAGGATTGCTTAAGCCCAGGAATTTAGGACCAGCCTGGCCAACATGGCGAAACTCTGTCTCTACAAAAAATACAAAAGCGAGGTGTAGTGGCGCACCTTAGTCCCAACTACTTGGAAGGCTGAAGTGGGAGGATCACCTGAGCCCGGGAAGTTGAGGCTGCAGTGAGCCATAATTACGCTACTGCACTCCAGCGTGGGTGACAAAGCGAGACCTTATCTCTCTCTCTCTCTCTCTCACACACACACACACACACACACACACACAAATGTGAGGACTGTGAAGTGGACCGGCTCACTCCTGCTGAGGATAGCCCTGCTCCCCACCAGCCAGCCAAGGCATGGGTCACCCCTTCCAGCCCTGTCCCCTCCATCTTCACATGCACAGTGGTGGGGAATAAGATAGCAGGATTGCCTTTGCAGAGCTTCGCTTGAGTCCCAGCTTTCCTGAAACACAGCAGCCCTGCAAAGCGGGTGGGTGAGCCAGAAGAGACTAGTCCCAGGGGACAGGCGCGCAGGGCCGACTTACGATGGTGTCGCACCAGAACTCGGCCACCTCGTGCACCCTCATGGAGGTGAGCAGGATCTCCCAGACCTCGAGCTTGAACATGTTCCCGATGATGATGTGCATGGGCTGGTCCACCTGCCGGCTGTCGTCGATGACCGTGCGCTCCTCATCACATTTCATGGTGCGGAAATGAAAGATCACCTGGTCACCGAGATGGTGCACTCCGCTCTAGACACACCGCTCAAGGCCCGGCAGAAGCCACCCCCTTGCCACCGACACTCAGGGCTGTCCCCAGGGTCAGCTCACTCAGTTCACCCCATCAGATGCCTCAGACCCCCTGAGCACCTCCACCCTGCCTGCACCCGCCAGGGAGTAGGGACCCACCCCCTCCCTACGGACCCCATTCCACTCCCCACAGTCCTGTGTGTCCGGAAGTCCTTCCTCAAATCAGCCCCGAGTTTTTTTGTTTTTGTTTGTTTGTTTTTTGTTTTTTGTTTTTTCGAGACAGAGTCTCACTCTGTTGCCCAGGCCGGAGTGCAGTGGTGTGATCTCGGCTCACTGCAAGCTCCACCTCCCGGGTTCAAGTGATTCTCCTGCCTCAGTCTCCTGAGTAGCTGAGCTGGGATTACAAGCGCCCAGCACATCCAGCTAATTTTGTATTTTAGTAGAGACGGAGTTTCACATGTTGGTCAGGCTGGTCTCAAACTCCTGACCTCGTGATCTGCCCGTCTTGGCCTCTCAAAGTGCTGGGATTACAGACGTGAGCCACCTAGCCTGGCCAAAGCCAGAGTTCTGTAGCCACAGACGTACCCTTCAGTCCAGGGAAGCCCAACAGACATTTGGGGACAAATACCAAGACCTCTGGGACCCCCTTTCTTCTCAACATTTAGGGCTCCAGAAAATTCCCCAAAGCCCTGCCCCTCGGCCCATGCTAAAGTCGAATCTGCAAAGTACCAAAAATGCCCCGTGACTGGGTAGACGCTGGGAGCTCCCCGGAGGCCCAGGGCTGGGGATGCCTGGCTGTTTTTTGGCAAAGCTGAAAGCTGTTGACAGTGCCTTGCGGCACACCTGGAATGTGGAAGGCGGCTGTAGGGGACCCTGTCCGCTCCGGAGGGGCGCCACTCACTCGGGATCCGGTGATGAAGTTTGGGAGCTCGCCCGTGCCTCCGTGCAGAATGGTTTTCTTGACCCCTTCCACGTTCAGGAGCAGAGCGGCGTCCATGGCTGCAGGAGGAAAGGCGGTGTCTGGCACAGGCGGGGATAATCTCATCTCCGGGGAAGACACTTAGGCGGCTGAGACTCTGGGATTTGCCCAGCCAGGAGGAGTGTGGGGGAAGGGCAGACGGTGGGGGCCGTGCCCCAGACGCCCCGTCTTCTCATCAGAGCCACTCGGGCCACGCCTGTGGTCGGCAGGCAGCCTCGCCTCCTATCCCATCCACCGCTCCGTCCAGTGATTCTGGGCCCCTGCCCGACACATGCCAGGGCTGTGCTAGGCTTGGATTTTCTTCCACCCCAAGAAGGAAAAAGGTCCGCTGAGCTTTCTTAAAGAAGACAGGGGGCCGGGCGCGGTGGCTCACGCCTGTAATCCCAGCACTTTGGGGAGGCCGAGCGGTCGGATCACGAGGTCAAGAGATCGAGACCATCCTGGCCAACATCGTGAAACCTCGTCTCTACGAAAAATACAAAAATTAGCCAGGCATGGTGGCAGGCGCCTATAGTTCCAGCTACTCGGGAGGCTGAAGCAGGAGAATCACTTGAACCCGGGAGGCGGAGGTTTCAGTGAGCTAAGATTGCACCACTGCACTCCAGCCTGGCGATGTGGAGAGAGGCCTGGAGGCCACTGAAGGGGAAAAGGTGGGGAGACCTGGGCTGGGCCCAGACTCTAAGCCCCCGAGGACTCCAGGCCAGCCGGGGTGGCAGCTGCCCTTTGCCATCCAGCCACCTTCCTACTTTCCCTGTTCCCCGTCCCTTCCCCAGGATCTGCCTTCAGGAGGCCCTGCGATGGTGGCCCAAGGGAAGAGGGGACAGATTTCTGGCTTGGGAGGGAAGGAAGATGGACAACGAAAGGCGTGGTGGGTTTGGGCAAAGTTGAGGCGCCCTCCCCAGCCCCGCTCCTGCCTCTCCTGCCAGGTCTGGCTGGGGGCAGGGTGAGTATCCCGTCCCCTTTGGAGCGCCTTAGCCCTGTGCTCTGGGAAGCAGGCAGAGTTTATTCAGGACCTCAGGGACGCCCTTCCCGGCTGGGAAACACAAATGCGAAGACCTGGTGTTTGGCACCACCGCGTGGCCAGTTCAAGCTCCTACACCTCCGCACCCTGAGGGCACTGGACTCACCGCCACAAAACCGTTCTCTTCCTGACACCAGGCTCATTGGTTGCAGGGGGAAGGGGTGCAGGACTCTGCTACAGGGAGAGATGAAAACACTGGACTAAGGAGGCTGAGGTAGGTGGATCACCTGAGGTCAGGAGTTCGAGACCAGCCTGGACAACATGCTGAAACCCCGTCTCTACTAAAAATACAAAAATTACCTGGGCGTGGTGGTGCGTGCCTGTAATCCCAGCTACTCAGGAGGCTGAGGCAGAAGAATCGCTTGAATCCAGGAGGCGGAGGTTGCAGTGAGCCGAGATCACACCAGTGCACTCCAGCCTGGGTGACAGAGCGAGACTCCATCTCAAAAAAAAAAAAAACAAAA
>NW_012104920.1:2632037-2641913 GCF_000951045.1 Mandrillus leucophaeus | reverse complement strand
AAAAAAAAAAACAAAAAAAAACTAGATTAGGCTGGGCGCAGTGGCTCATGTCTGTAATCCCAGGACTTTGGGAGCTAAGGCAGGTTGATCACCTGAGGTCAGGAGTTAGAGACCAGCCTGGCCAACATAATAAATCCCCATCTCTACTCAAATTACAAAACTTAGCTGGGCATGGTGGCAGGCGCCTGTAATCCCAGCCACTCAGGAGGCTGAGGCAGGAGAATCACTTGAACCCAGGAGATGAAGGTTGCTGTGCACTGAGATCATGCGGCTGCACTCCAGCCTGGGCCATAGAGTGAGACTGTGTATCAAAACAAAAAAAAAAAAAGAAAAAAGAAAAGAAAAGAAAAGAAAAAGAAGAACACTGGGGTAAGCCAGACACAGCTGAGTTCAAAGGGCTGACCCTTTCCTATATACTGACCTTATGGCCTTGGAGGTCTCTCGTTCTCTCTCACTGCATTTTCCCAATTGAAATGGGAAGACTGACGTCTCCTTCCTCCCTCTCAGGGGAAGTTGGGAGGGCTGCAGCAGTGAATGGCACCCTGAAATCTAGCACCCCGGAAAGTCTTCATCCCTGGAAGGTGGAAGGCCACAGAAAACCTTGCCCTCCTGCCTTCCATCCTTTCTCCAGCCACACGGCAGCCTAGAGAGGTCCGCACGCATAGGTAAAATGGATACTTAGTAAAACGAACACAGGAGTTCTTAAGAAATAATTTTTAGGCAGATAGTAAGGGTAAAGGTTCTCGGTGGAAATTTTCCTGCAATAGAAAACAACCCCCGAAACCATCTCTTTTCTAACAGAAAAGGCCGCTTAAAGGGCCAGGCTGGCAAGCCTCAATATGCAAATGCCGGCAATTAGAAACTGGGTTCACTCAGTTGGCGATTCCTGCTGTCTTTTCCCTGTCACCAGGTGTACTGAGTGTCATGGTCACCTCCAGATAACAGCATGTGTTCAGAACATCATGGCGACCCGTATTTGCATATTAGAGGGCTAAGGTGGGAGGGCCAGGATTTTTGCGGGCTATGTAAATTATACCTGGTCAAACCAATCCCCTGGGCCCTATGGAAATCAGACACCGCCTCCTGAGCCTCTTCGTGTCAGCAGCCACTTCCCACCACTCCACCCTGAGCAAGGGGTTTTCTCTTTGTTCAGATCTCCCCCTTCCCTCTCTCTCTGTATGGGGGAGCTATTCTCTTCTTCCTTCCTTCTTTCTTGCCTATTAAACTTTTTGCTCCTTAAAACCACTCCACGTGTGTCCGAGTCGTTAATCCTATCGGCGCAAGACCAAGAACCCTGGAGTTCCTCCAGTCATCAGAGCTGTATCAAAACTACAAAGAAAAATAAAAGTGTTTATCATGAAAGTCTAAGGAGAGAGGGAGAGCACACTCATCCCTCACAGGTGGCAAGTGTCTGCTTCTGGGATGCTGGCAATGCTCACCCTTGACCTAGGTGATGCTTACATGGGTGTTGGCTTTATAAGTACAGTAAGTCCTCACTTAATGTCCTTTTAGGTTCTTGGAAACTGCAGTCTGAAATGAAAGGACATACATCAGGTCCTCAAATAACATCCTTTCAATCAATGTCATCATTTTGTTATAATGTTGATGAGAAAAAAAGGTGGTTTCCTTATATGTCATTTCACTGAAAGTCAGTTTTGTTTTGTTTTGTTTTTTCTTGAGATGGAATTTTGCTCTTGTTGCCCAGGCTGGAGTGCAATGGAGTGATCTTGACTCACTGCAACCTTCACCTCCTGGGCTCAAGTGATTCTCCTGCCTCGGCCTCCCGAGTAGCTGGGATTACAGGTGCCTGCCACCTCGCCAAGCTATTTTTTTTTTTTTTTTTTTTTTTTTAGTGATGGGGTTTTGCCATGTTGGCCAGGCTGGTCTCCAACTCCTGACCTCAGGTGATCTGCCCGCCTTGGCCTCCCAAAGTGCTGGGATTACAGATGTGAGCCACCACACCCAGGCTAAAGTCAGTTTTCAAACACCTATTGACAGCATTAAGTAAGGACTCACTGTATTCATGACACTAGATTTTATGTCTTAGGCAGTTTTCTATCAGTGATATAATTCACAATGAAAAAGATCCAATTGTGTCTCTTCTCACACTTCTTAAAACGCTCCCACTGTTTCCATTGCTTCCCTTTGTAGAGGGTCAAAGGGCACACATACATTGCAGAGACGTTTAAACAGTAAAACTGATAGATGTAGCCTGTGGTTGATTGGGGGAGGTGGGGGCAAGAAGAAAAGGGGATGTTGAAGCTGACACCAGGGGTGTTGGTTTCCCTGCTGAGAAGAATGATGATCGTTCCTGGTCTGTGCCTGGGCTTGGGCCACAGGCTACAGACTGATGCCCCAGAAACCCTTTGCCTGCTGTCTTAGTTCATTCTCTGTGATTGTAACTGAACACCACGGAATGCATAATTTATTTTTTTTTTTTTAAAAAAGACATTTGTTTAGCTCATAGTTGTGGAGGCTAGGAAATCCAAGAGCATGGTGTTGGCATCTTGTGAGGGCCTTCTTGCTACATCATAACATGGTGGAAGGCATCACATGGTAAGAGGACAAGAGCATGCACATCAGCTCAGGTCTCCGTTCCTCTTCTTGTAAAGCCTCCAATCCTATCACAAGGTCCTACCCTGATGATGTTATCTAATCCTAATTACCCTCCAAAGGCCCCACCCATAAATATCATCAACATATGAATTTGAGGATTCAGTTTCCAACAAATGAAATTTGGGGGACACATTAAAACTATAGCCGCTCCCAAACCAGTCTCGTCATGGACTTCATTAAAATGCCGCTCTAATAACCCACTACCCTCTTAACATTCAGCAAAGAGTTGCCACCACCTTCAGGACAAATTTTAAGCTCCTTCTCTGACCTACAGACCCTGTCTCTTGCCACCCCATCCCCTACCTTCAGCCCCTGATCTCAGCCCTACCCTTTTTGTCCAGACTTTCCCCAGTCCTAACACTTGGCAATGCTCCAGACTCCCAACCATTGGCCCACTAGCTCCTCCCTTCAAACACCACACATTCAGGGAAGACTACCCTGACCTCCAGCTCCAGTCAATCTCCCCATCCCCCTTGTACCCCCTGTCACTTCTCCCTAGCACTGCACATTCATGCTACTTTACCCAATTGTAATTGTTTACAATAATGTGTTTAATGTCTATGTCTTCCATCAGATTGACAGTTTCAGGAGGTCAAGGAAACTAGTGGAATGTTTGCTCTTGGACAAAGAGCCCCTGGATAGCAGGGCTGGAGCTTCTCCTTTATCCCCCTCCCCAACAGAGGCAAGAGTGATGCTGGGATTCCCTCCCCCTCCAAAAGCCTCCACTAGGAACACGTGACTGGTTTCTCCTCCTTACCAAGAACAGAAGCCCCTGTACTGACCTCTGGACTAGGAACCTGTTTCTCCTGAGCACAGCCTCCTTCCCTCCCTCCAGCCACCACTCCATGCAAGGCAGAAGGGAAAGGCTTCTCATTCAGAAGAAAATGTTTCTTCCTCCTTTACTTGTTGCCATGGAGACTGTTCTTCATTAACCTGACCTGCCAGTTACCATTCTGAGTGAGGGAAGAGGATGGAAAGCTCCAAGCAGGGAGGGCCTCTTTATGCATGCATGCATTCATTGTGTCACCCCAGATACTTGACAAAGCTGTGTAATCTGAGGGTAAGAATTCAGGCTTTGAAGTCAGTCACTGGATTTAAGCTCCAGTTCCGACATTCCACACGATCTTGGGCCAGATATTTCACCTGTCTGCATCTCACTTTTGTCATCTGTAATGGAAATAAAAATAGTACCTACTTCATAGAATTGCTTGAGGATTAAGAAAGAATAAAGAAAGTAAATGCACTTAGCAGAGCGTCTGACACATGGTGAGGGCTCAAAAAATATAAACTATTATTACGGATGCCTGTGACATGGCAGGCACTGGGGAGGCAAATTGTGATAAGACGCTCTGGTTTGAGAGACTTTGCTTGTTTCTAAGTATTTCCCCTTCATGGACTCTTTCCCATACTTTCAACTTAGTCTTCATAGAAACAACAACCCTTTCTTTTCCCCCTTGGATTTCATTGGTAAAAGACATCAATTAAATTCCTTAATTACAGTAACAAATGCAACTGTTACAAACAGGTTTGAAAACCAGCATTTCTGACTGTTGATAAACAACTTCACTAGGTTGATAAACAGCATCACCTAGGTCAAGGGCGAGCATTGCCAGCATCCCAGAAGCAGACACTTGCCACCTGCAAGTGATAGTGTGCTCTCCCTCTCTCCTTAGACTTTTATGATAAACACTTTTATTTTCCTTTGTAGTTTTGATACGGCTCTGATGACTGGAGGAACTCCAGGGTTCGAGACCAGCCTGGCCAATGTGATGAAACCCTGTATCCACTAAAAAATGAAGGACAGGCAAACTAGAGCAATATTTTGCAAACCACAACCCATACCCCATTAGTGACTCTTGTAAAATGAATATAGTGGGTTCAAACTTCAAACTTGAACCTTGAAGTTTGAATCCTTGGCCCTGGTGTAGACTAACTGAGTGAAATTTGGGCCCAACCAAATTCTCTATTCTCAGTTTCCTCATCAAGTGTAGGTACAATGAAGGTGTCAGTCCATTTTCTGCTGCTATATCTGAATACCACAGACTGCATAATTTATAAAGAAAAGACATTTATTTAGCTCATGGTCTGGAGGATGGGAAGTTCAAGAGCATAGCACTGGCATCTGGTTGGCATCTGGTAAGGGCCTTCTTGCTGTGTGGTAACATGGCAGAAGGCATCACATGGTGAGAGGGCAAAATCGTGCCTGTCAGCTCAGGTCTCTCTTCCCGTTCTTTTTTAGCCACCAGTACCATCATGGGGCCTACCCTGTTTTATTTTATCTAATGCTAATTACCTCCCAAAGGCCTCACCTCATCCAAATACTGGATGCTGGGAATGGTAGGTGGAAGGAAGGAATAGGAGAGATTTGTTAAAAGACACAAAGTTACAGCTAAATAGGAGTAATAAGCTTAGTACTCTATAGCACTGTGGGATGACTAGAGTGAACAATAATATACAGTTTCAAATAACTAGAAGGAAGATATTGACTGTTCCCAACACAGAGAAACGATAATATTTGAGATGATGAATATGCCAATTACCCAGAGCTGATCACTCTACATTATATGTATCAAAACATCACTGTGTGCCCCATAAATGTTTAATTATTACTTGTCAATTTTTAAAAATCTTTTTTTAAAAATTACAAAGTAGCTCATACTTACAAAATAATATATGTACAGGTATGTGTATACACACACAAATATAAATGGATACATATAAAATTACATACATATATGGTTTAAAGAATAATAAAGGCCGGGCAAGGTGGCTCACGCTTGTAATCCCAGAACTCTGGGAGGTCAAGGCAGAAGGACTGCTTGAGCCCAGGAGGTTGAGACTACAGTGAGCCATGATTGTACCACTGCATCTCAGCCTGGACAACAGAACAAGATCCTGTCTAAAAGGAAAAAAATAATAAAGAGGAAAGTAAACATTCATGTGGCCACCACCCAGCCTACAAAATGGAACATTACCTTTGAAGTCCTTTGAGCCCTTTCCTCATTACATCCTCTTCTCCTGCCACCCTTCCAAAAAATGACTACCTATTTTATTTTGGTGTTTACAATTCCTTTGCTTTCCATAATAGCTTTGTCCACAAATGTGTGTGCATATTCCTAAACCATATTGTTTAGTTTTTTTTTGTGTTTGAACTTATATGGTTGTCATACTTTATGTTTGTCTGCATATTGCTTTTTTTTAAATCTACCATTATATTTCTGACATTCACTTAAGTTACACCATCTGGTTACAATTCACTTATTTTTCAATATTGTATAATATTCTATAATTTGAATAAATAACAATTTATATGTCTAAAAAAAATGCCACCGATAGCCAGGCGTGGTGGCTCTTGCCTGTAATCCCAGCACTTTGGAAAGCTGAGGCTGGTGGATTGCCTAAGGTCAGGAGTTCGAGACCAGTCTGGCCAACATAGTGAAACCCCATCTCTACTAAAAATACAAAAAATTAGCTGGGCGTGGTGGCGGGCGCCTGTAATCCCAGCTACTCAGGAGGCTGAGGTAGGAGAATCGCTTGAACCCGGGAGGCGGAGGTTGCAGTGAGCCGAGATCGCCCGGCTGCACTCCAACCTGGGCAACAAGAGCGAAATTCCGTCTCAAAAACAAACAAAGAAATGCCACCAATATACGAATTTGGGCATTACATTTCCAACATGTGAAATTTGAGGGACACATTCAAACCATAGCAGAGGGTCAAATCAGTTAATAAACTGCAACACCAGTACCTGCGCATACTAAGGGCCATATACACGTTAATCATTATCATCATCCTTTCTTTGGAAATCACTGAGGCCAAAGGAGTGGGTGAGACCACCCAGAAACGAAGAGGGCTGAAGACAGTCTTTCAAGAAGTCAGCATCTCAGGCTCTTGTGCGGGAGAGGTAACAAAGAAACCAGCCGGGGGACTGGGCAGCACAGCTCTGAGGTCACCGAAAGGAGAAGGATGAACTTCTATAATGGCTGATTGTGTTTGGATGCTAAGGAGAGGAGAGGCAGGCATTCCGCTGAGAGAGGGAGGGATGCGTGGGGCAAGGCGGGGACGGGGAGCTGGTGTAGGCGGGAGGAGGGCAGACGGGTACTCTGGTCTATCCCCGCTTCCAGGACGCATCTTCTAGGCGGGGCGGAGCATGAAGGGCGAGTATGGGGAACTCAGGGACAGTGTCTTGTCACAGGAAGGGAGGGTCAGGAGGGAAATTGGAAAGAAAACGTCTCTGGGAACCCAGGGCTCCGCACTGCCAGGCCCTGGCGCCTTCGGACAAAACCACTGAGCAAGAAAGAAAAGCCAGACCCCTTGGCAGGATGGACAGGGTCCCTGCCCACTGCGGGGCCTGGGGCCTGAGCCAGGAGGCCTAGATCCCAGGACCTCCGCCTCCACCCCATGGATCAGAGCAGCCTCAACCCTGTGCGCGCTCCAGGGAGGGGACCCGGCGTGCGATGCGCGGGGGCTGGGCGGGCAAGGGCGGTGGCCCGGGCGGGACGCATAATACAAAGCCCGGAGCCACGAGGCTGGCGGCCGGGAGGGGGCCGGAGAGATGAATGGGGACGGCCGGGCCAATCCGAGCGCAGCATTTACAGCCGCGACAGAGAAAGCCAATCGGATCCCTGGGGCGGGGCGGGGGCGGGGACAGAACCAATCAGCTGTGAGGACGGGGCCTGGGGCGGAGCCGCGCAGAGTTTCAAACCGGCTGTGGTGGGCGAGGAGCAGCTGTGCTCGGGGTGTGATCGGCGTTGGTGCTGTCGGGTGAGTGCGGGCGGGGCACAACAAATTTTGCTCTTGTTGCCTGGGTGGGTGCAATGGCGCGATCTCGGCTCAAAACAATTTTTTTTGTTCAGAGGGGAGGGCATCAGGTTCGGACACGCACGGCCTGTGGAGGCGTCTGGGTACTACAAGCGTCAGATCAAAATCGGTGCTTCTGGTGGGAAGGCCGGGATCTGCGTGGGGGCGCCAGAAATGCTGCTGACCCGAGACCTCTCTTCCAGGAAGCATCCTCCTTCCCGCACCCACACTTGCCAACTCGCCCGCTCCCCGCCCGCCCTCGCCACCCCGCTGCATCCCATCTCTTCCCCTGTGTCCAGGGTCTCTGTGGGGCCTGGAAATGGGGATGGGGAATGCCTTGCTGACCTGCTTTTTTGCCCTCCTCCCCAGGGTCTAGTGGACAGAGAAGACTCTTGGCCAGACAAATGGCTTCTCGGTGGCAGAGCATGGGGACCTCTGTGCGCCGGAGATCTCTCCGGCACCAGGAGCAGCTGGAGGACAGCAAGGAGCTGCAGCCTGTGGCCAGCCATCAGGAGACCTCTGCAGGGGCCCTGGGGTCTCTGTGCAGGCAGTTCCAAAGGAGGCTGCCCCTGAGAGCCGTCAACCTCAACCTCTGCACAGGCTCCTCCTGGAAACGCCTGGAAACCCCAGAGCCAGGTCAGCAGGGCCTCCAGGCTGCAGCTCGCTCAGCTAAGAGCGCTTTGGGTGCCATGTCCCAGGTAATACTGACAATACTAACCATCTTTTTTATGGAGTGTTTCCTTGGTGCCAGACAGTTCCTGCCCTCAAAGAGCCTGAAGAATATAGACTCCAAGAAGACAGGGATTTTGGTTAGTTCACTGCTGTTTCCCCTGCACCCCAAATAGTTCCCGGCACATATAGGCGCTCAACAAATAGTTGAATGAGTTAATGAAAACATGTCTTGGAAGAAACAGATGCTCACAATACCAGGTGATAAGAGCTGTACGTGATAGGAAATTGCAAGCAAGTGGCCAATCGCGAGGGCTCGCCAAACACAAACTTAGCCGGTGAAGGCTTCCTAGAGGAGATGATTCCAGAGTTCACCCAGGGAAGCAAAGATCAAGGGGTATTTAGGGTAGGAGAAATAGTGCAAATCCAGAGCCCCTCAGGTCCAAGCCTAGAGCTGAGGGAAAGCAAGGTGTACTGCCAACTCAGCCGTGTACCCCTGAGGACAGCCAGAATTGCAGTCTGGGTATGAGCAGAGGACAGAGAGCAAGGTAGAGCCGGGAGAAAGGACATGAAGGAGCTTAGACTCTCCCAGGAATGATCAGGAGTCTGGAGGATTCTAAACAGTGGAAAGTCTGGTCTCATTAGCATATTAGAATTTGTCCTTTATCTACGTGATGGAGAATGGAATAGAAGCAGAGGTGCTCCGGAAGGAGACTAAGGATCTGGACTTGCAGGGGATAAACTTCCGGAGCTGCTGAGAAGGTCAGTTAGAGGGGATTTGCTGTCAAATGAGAGGTGCTGGCAGGAAGATGTCCTTATATTGGATGTAAGCGTCTATGGGCCCTTCAATCGATGCATCTTTAAACCCAGAGCTGGAGGTGTAGATGTGTCACTTAGAAAGGACAGAAGCCATTAGGATGAACGGATCTCCAGAGAGAGGACTGGGGGCTGCAGAGGTTTCTCCTTGGTGTCTCACTGGGAATTCTGAAGACAAGAGAATTCTCCAGAAAGAGGATGGCGCTTTCTGGACCCTCTGCAGAGAGTTCTCTCAGCCAAATGTTAGTCCTTATTTGGAAGAACTTTTGGATTGTTTTTGCCACCCTCAGGGATCAGAGAAATGAAATGAATTTGTCCAAGGTCACGTAACTCATCAGATTTAACCTGGGCTGGGCTCCAACCCCTGGGCTCTGGCTTGCCAAGGCAAAGACAGTCGAGCTGATGAAGAAGAGCCTTCACAGCCGTCACCCAGCTGGTGTGAAAGGCCCAAGAGTTGGGGCTTGGTCCTATGTGCAACAAGAAGCCATAGAAGGGTTTCGAGCAGTTGAGTGTCACAGTCAGAACTGCCCTTTAGAAGGATCACTATGAACCACTGTGGAGGGTGGATAGAGTGAGTGAGACCCGAGGCAGGAAGACAGGCGCTCTCCTGGTGTGCAGGGGGTGCTGGGCGGGGGAGCCTGCTATACTCTGGACCCTCTCCTTCAGTCCCGGGGTCAATCTGTGTCTGGAAAGAGAGTTTGGACTTAGACAAACAGGCTCCAGGCACCAGGGGGGTCCTCCTGTTGCTGACTGCTGCTGTCATGTCCAGGAGCTCTGAGCTGGGTCCCTGCCGTGGACTCATTCCACGAGCAGTCATTCACATCCTTCACCCTGCAGACTAAACTAGCCTGTATTTACAGGACACTTGGTGGGTCTAGGGATCGCTGGTAGGGTCTGGAGACCAGGGTAGTTCACCCTTGGGCTTTTTGTTGTTGCTTGTTTGTTTTTGAGACAGTGTCTCACTCAGTCACCCAGGCT
>NW_012104920.1:2624010-2631882 GCF_000951045.1 Mandrillus leucophaeus | reverse complement strand
GTAGAGATGGGGTTTCAGCATGTTGGCCAGGCTGGTCTCGAACTCCTTACGTCATGTGATCCACCTGCCTCGGCCTCCCAAAGTACTGGGATTATAGGCGTGAGCCACGGTGCCCGGCCTCACTTTTGGTTGTGTCTGTGCTAACCTTTCCATTTGCCTGTTCCAGAGAATCCAGGAGTCCTGCCAAAGTGGCACCAAGTGGCTGGTGGAGACGCAGGTGAAGGCCAGGAGGCGGAAGAGAGGAGCACAGAAGGGCAGTGGATCCCCAGCTCACAGCCTGAGCCAGAAGAACACTCGGCTGTCTGGAGCCGCCCCTGCCCACTCAGCCACAGAGCCCCGGGAGAAGGAGCATCACCACCTCTCTGCCCGGATGGGCTCACGTGCCCACCCATCACGGCGGTCAAGGCGGGAGGCTGCCTTCCGGAGCCCCTACTCCTCAACAGAGCCCCTCTGCTCTCCCAGGCAAGTGGGATAGTGCCTCACCCCGGCACTGGTGACCTTTTAGCCTGGGCACAGTCCCTGCTCTCTGACCTCCCAGATACCAGCTGGGTCCCAGGGGCTTCTTGGCACCTCCTGTGGCTACCTGGAGCCAGGGGTACCCTGAGCAGCGTCATATCATGTTATAATTATTCTTACTGTTAAATGTGTGTCCTGCTTTAGCAGATATCCAGTGCGTGTATTTGTTCATTAGAAAATGAGAAAACTGGCCGGGCACAGTGGCTCACACCTGTAACCCCAGCACTTCGGGAGGCTGAGACGGGTGGATCCCCTGAGGTCAGGAGTTGGAGACCAGCCTGGCCAACATGGTGAAACCTCATCTCTACTAAAATACAAAATTGGCTGGGCGTGGTGGTACATGCCTCTAATCCCAGCTCCTTGGGAGGCTGAGGCAGGAGAATTGCTTGAACTCAGGGGGTGGAGGTTGCAGTGAGCCGAGATCGCGCCACTGCACTCCATCCTGGGTGACACAGTGAGACTCTGTCTCAAAGAAAAAAAAAAAAAAGAGAAAACAAAACAACTAGATTCCTAAGGATTGTATTTCAACTTTCCGGCTGAGTTCTAGGGGGAAATGGAGTGTGTTAGTTAAGGCTGTATAGTAGCTTTGGGCTGTTGAATTTTTCCCCAAATTTCTTTGAGGGCTAGCATCTTTCTTTAGTCTCATAGGAACCTTAAGCTGTAATTAAGGTAGGCTCTGTTTGTCCCGTTTGACAGGTAATGAAACGGAGGTCCGGAGGCTTTTGGTGATTAGCACGAGGGCCATCCCGTAGGAAACAGAGGAGTAAAGGCTGGGGTCCAGACCATCTGGGTGTTCTGCCCCACCGATCAAGCTGGCCTGCCCTGCAGAATTTTCTAGTTCTCAGACAGGCCCAGCAAGTGGCCTGGCTCGGGGGAGAGGGTGAAGCTCATCCCAGTCCACAGTCCCTCGCAGCTTCCTATTCCCATCTCGGGGCTCTCAGGGAAGGCTGCCTAGCAGCTGCCCCTGTGTCGTGGCAGGTGGTCACCAGGATGCATGTAAGTGACCAGGTGGCTCTTTGCAAACCTGGAAGCTAAAATAAGGCTTGTGTACACTTCAAAAATACTCTCCACATCTGTGTTCTGACCTGGTTCCGCCCCCAGAGCTAGCAGAGGACCTGAGAAAATCCTTCAGGACCTTAGTTTCTCTGTAAAGAAAGAGCTGAGCTGAGCTCTGACACAATCCCACTTACCCAAGCCTCCTGGTGAGCCCACAAGCAAGTTTTGAAGCCACCTGGAGGGCTGAGGCTCAGTTTCCAAGTGGGGACGCTGCAAAATCACTTGCCCATGACCTTGGCCTTGTGGATCTTGATCTTCTCTCTGTTTGTCGCTCTGAGGTCACTTCCACCCGCCAGGGTCATCTGGGCCCACAGACCAGACCCCGGTACTGGGTTGCAAGGGGCTCCTGCCAGGAGTTTTCAGCTAGTCACTGGTGTGGCTTTTTCTTTCATTCAGCGAGTCTGACAGTGACCCAGAGCCTGTGGGGGCGGGAATTCAGCATCTCCAGAAGCTGTCCCAAGAGCTAGAGGAAGCCATTATGGCGGAAGAGAGGTGAGTTGGCATTCCATACTTCAAAGTGAAGTGGCCGGCAGGGCCCCTCCGGCCATCTTTGTAGGCAGGCGCTGGTTCTGCGCTGACCTGCTGTGTGACCCTGGCCAGTCTTTGCCCCTCTCTGGGCCTCAGTCTCCCTCATCTCAAACATGAGAAGGGACAAAAACCTGGACTGGGTTGATGGTAAAGGATGCAGCCTGAATGTGTGTGGTCTTCTGGGCCTTGGGCCCCCACGTTTGTCCATCATTTGGAACCTCACACGTGGCTGGTTCCCGAAAAGCCTGCCCTTCCTCCAGAACTGTCCGTGGCTCCTCTGTGCCCTGCCTGCCTGTGGAATAGGGAAAAGCAACCTGACTGCTATGGAGCTCCTGGTGTCTCTGCTCATGGCCCCATCCTAGGGGCAGGGCCTCGGTTGTGGATCTCCCCTAACTTGGGGCTATTTCTCCATTCCACTTGTATAATGGCCATGATGGGCTCTAAGGCGGAGCCCTGCCAGCTCTGTGTGTTGGAGGGCCATATTCCTACCACGTTTCCGGGTCTGATCTTGTCTAACTCAGGCTGAGAGGGGCCCACTCAGAGCCCACCACACCCAGTGGCATCAATCCCTCCCCTTCTCTCTAGTGGTGACATCATCTCTCTCATTCATGACTGAGGAAGTGCCTGCAGGTAATGCCCACCTCCCAAGCGTCTTTCTCACTGTCCTCCTCCTCCTCCACCTCATGCATGAGCAAGTTAAAGAAAAACCCACAGAGCTGATGGGCACAGCAGAGTAGGTAGGACCCGCTTGCTGCTTGGAGCCAGAGCTGCTAACCTCACAGACCCCATCATTAACAGCATGCCAGGGGCCCCGAGTAGCTACAGCCACCTTCCAGCAGCCCCCACCCCACAGCGAGCAGGGAAAGGTATCCCTACTTCTCCGACCTTAAGCACAGTGACAAAGGCAGCTGTCTTGCAGGAAACAAGCCCTGTCTGACCGCCAAGTCTTCGTACTCAAGGATGTCTATGCTTCCCCATGAGCTTCCCGGAGGAAACCCCCAGGAGTTGTCAGTACCCCCGGGCCACTGCTAACAAGCACCTAACAAGGGGCCCAGAGCCCCCTGCTCCGGCCACATCTGGACCCATCAGTGACTGCCTGCCATAGCCTGAGAGTGTCTTGGGGAGACCTTGCAGAGGGGGAGAATTGTTCCTTCTGCTTTCCCAGGGGACTCTTGAGCTTAGAAACTCATCGTACACTTGACCTTGAGCCTTCTATTTGCCTCGTCTATAACGTGAAGTGCTAGCCTCAGAGGTTTGAGAGCTCTTAGCTGTGTACCCAGGTGTCTGGTTTTTGGGGAGTCCCCCGCAGAGTCACTCACCCACCGTGTTTCTGGTGCCAAGGCTCTTGGGGGCCCCATTGTCATCCCTGCTTTCCCTACCAGGGACTCGGAGGGAGGCATAGGAAATATTTCCAGGCTTCCGACCCTGGGCTCACAGGTTTCTATTTATACGCTCAAGGCGGAGTACTGTGGGTGTGCCGGGAGGGGTAGCCCTGTTCAAAAGCAATTTCTGCCCTTTGTAAATTATTTAAGAAACC
The DNA here is from genome assembly GCF_000951045.1 of Mandrillus leucophaeus. Classification (NCBI taxonomy): domain Eukaryota; kingdom Metazoa; phylum Chordata; class Mammalia; order Primates; family Cercopithecidae; genus Mandrillus; species Mandrillus leucophaeus. Next base: position 2,628,245 of record NW_012104920.1, on the reverse strand, counting down.
TGCTTTGTCGTTGTATAAGAAACCAGCGTGTGACTTTCCTAGATGACACTGCTTTCTCATAATAAAGACTGCTTGCATTTGACATCTGTTCCATTTCACCGGCCACCTCCAACCTTCCCCGCCCTCCCACACCACTCCGGGCCATAGATCTGTCATTTGTGGTCTCATTTGTGGCCCTCATCCACCTCTGCTCTGAGCCAGTCTGCCCCCAAAACCCATCCCAGGGAGAACATGTATAAAGGGAAAGGCTTCTCAGCTTAGTTCGGACGCAAACACACCGTAAAGGCAAATAAGGTTTTTATTTAAGTGACAACATTTGAGAGCTAAAAACCAGCTCACATCAAAATCAAGACCAGTTGTAAAAATCTTTTAACTCCATAATGCTGTTTTTGTCTTGTTAGAAATCTGATATCTTACATTAGCGTTTCTAACGGATTTTGTACAAGGCAGCCATAAGGAATATAATAAACCTTTTTCACCACAGAACCGTCTGTCACAGATAATACTGAAAGTTACACACTTAGGAACAGTCAGACCACAGACAGGGTCAGACTGGCTGCCACCGCCAAGTAAACAAATAGAAAAGGACAGCGGGGTCCGAGGGCGGGGGTCCCTGTGCAGGAGTCACCCTCCTCTGGCCTGCCCCTCCTTGGGTCACCTGCTTCTCCTTTGCCCTAAAGAGGGTGGAGTCAAATTCGGATTTTCCTCCCAACTGCCTGTTAGTTTCTCAACAAGGAGAGCAGAGCCCAGATCAGGCCTCAGTGCTTGGACTTCACCCTAACTATGATTTTTAAGACGGTTCCCCCAAGCCTGGAAGGAAAGGAAGGAGGGAATGTTACAATAGGTTTCCAGGGCACTTGGCACCCAAACCCCCCCCCAGATGGGATTCGGTGGGAAAGGTGGTTGATTAAGGCGGGGTCAGGGCACCCCTCCCGGGGCTGCACCTGGGCTGGGGGGGAGTGTGAGGATGCAGGGGACCCACGTGCCTCATGAAAGACTCCAGGACACAGGAATGGGTCCCAAAGGGGTAAAAATACAGTTTAAAAACCGTGAACTCCAGCCTCGTCTCTTCCAGAGAGCCCACCGCCGGAAAACTCTGGAATACTGGGATTCAAACACATTTGTTTGCTGTAACCCAGCACCCAGACAAGAGGACCATTCATCCCAGTGCGAGAAAGGAGTCTGTTTTTTTAAAAAAGAAATATTTTACGGAGCTCAAGGGAGCCGTTGAACTCTTTTGGAAAAAAACCCACGACGCTGGAAGAGCAGGTCCTGGGCTAAGGACGCACCCTGAACCCTAACAGGGCAAATGATACAGGAGGGTGGCAGGCAGGCCCTCGGTCACGACAGCCGCCGGATCGGGAAGAACAAACATGCCACGCAAGAAACAAGGAGCTTTGGTCAGGCGGGAAGATCTGTCTCCAGCTGCTGGAGGGCAGGCATACCAGAAGCTAGAAGAACTCTCTAGAAAACAGCTGGACTGGGGGGGGGTCACAGAACTACTCAAGGAGAGGCAGCGGCACCCGCTCCCGAGAACAACACAACTTGGTTCTTTCTCCAACTTAACTGGACGGACAAAACTGAAGAAACCACTAGTATAGAAAGTGCATATGCATTACACAGTTGCTGTGAAAGCAGTACTGAAACATACGTTGTCTCGCCACTAAACAGAACCGCATCTACACACATTCACACACACCAACTACAGCTCCAGTTGTTGTATTCACAACCTCTCACTGTACACCATCAGCATCTCATGTGTGCATCGTCAGCCAAAGCCCCGATCTTCCTACCTGCTTGCTGCCTGGACCCAGAGCTGCTTCTAAAACAAAGGGTCAAAACAGGTGGCCGTCCTGCTGGGTCCTGTGTCCCAGCTCTGACCCCAGAGCCACAGAATCCTGGTCACACTGACTTCAAATTCCCCAGGGATCCTGGCTCATGTACTCTCTCTCTGTCTTCCTCTCTCTCTCTCTGTCTTCCTTTCTCTTTCTCTCTGTCTTCCTCTCTCTCTCTCTGCCTTCCTTTCTCTTTCTCTGTCTTCCTCTGTCTTCCTTTCTCTTTCTCTCTGTCTTCCTCTCTCTCTCTGCCTTCCTTTCTCGCTTTCTCTCTCTCACTCTTTCTCTCTCCCTCTCTCGCCTAGCCTGGGGTTCTCAGGGAAGAGGGAATCTAACTGGGAGCAAAGTACCTCATACTAATTATTTTATCATTTCAGTTTAATCGGTGCCTTCTGCAAAAAAGAAATGGTAGAGTTTTCAAGAATCAGACTAAATCTGCCCAAGTTTAAATCAGGATATTTTTGGGAAGGATTAGGGTTGAGGTGGTTATGCCATATGAGCTGGTGCCTTTGGAAAGCCAGGAACTGTGAAATGTTAACGGGGGGATGGGCACCTGTGAACCGCCAGGAGACAGGATCATAGAGGAGGCTGAGGCTGAGGCTGAGGCTGAGGCTGATCCGCACTCCTCCCCACAGACTCGCCAGCAGCCCTGGGCTTGAGTGCAGGATGCGGCACTGGAAGTAGAGCAGAAGAGCTGGCAGACTGAAGACACGTTTCTAGGGGAGAGAGCAGGGATGGACGCTAGGAGCCCAGACCCCTCCAGCCCCAGGAGGGCACCCAATTTGCCAGGCAATTCACAATGGTGGTGCCAGCCGCCCCCGTCAGCAGTGTCATGGGCTGCATGGGAGCCGCGAGAGGTAGACATTGAGCAGAAGCGACACTGAGCTGATACAGGTGCCTGCTGTGTATACACACGTCTGGGCCCTGGGGCAGCCTGGCTGAAATTGCTGGGACCGGCCTCAGTGGCAGCCCATGGGGGCTCAGCGGCCACCTGGGCAGCCTCACACAGCAGGTGTGGGCCTGGGCCAGGGAGTCGGGGTTTTCCAGGATGCAGGAAACCAGTGCCCAGGCCAAGGTTCAGCAGCAGGAGGGCCTGAGCAGGCTTTAGGGGCCCCAGAAGGGCCAAGTCCTGCCAACCTCAGGGGACTACCCAGGAGGAGGTTATGGGCACAAACTGAGCAGCAGGGGACAGGGAAGAGAATACAACAGTTGGAGCCAAACTTCCAGGAACCCCTAGAACCCTGGAATCTCAGCTCTATGCCTCCAGGAGCCAAAAAAGATAGAAGGGTCCTGGCAGAGCTGGGGTTATGGGGAGCCAGATCACTAACCTTTTGGCAGGAGATGGAGGTGGGTTGTCCCTGGGACACCCGGTTTGAGCATCAGTGCAAGGCAAACCAGCTGCGCCTCTCCGTGGAGTAGGGGTCCCTTCTCAGCCCACCCAGAGAGGCTCCTTTAAGAGCCCCTCCTTTCCAGCCCACCCAGACGCCCTCTCGCAGGCTGTGTGAAAGGTATGGGTCACAGGACACGCGGAGGGACCTAGGCCTGAAAAGCCTCAATGGGCCAAACTGCAGGACATCTTGTGAGTCAAAGACTCACACCAATCTCAGCTAGGGGGACTTCTCCAACAACAGAAGGAAGACGGGGCCCAGAGAGGGCAAGCAACCAGCTCAGGGGCTCACAGCCAGCCCAGCTGAGCCAGAGCCCAAGGCTGCAGCCTCCCAAAGGAGGGCATGAGGCAGGGCTCCAGGAAGAGGAACCCCTGGCCTCCAGGGCCACAGGGAAATGGTGAGGACACTGAGGACAAGGGGGGGTTGGGGACAATGGACAGCTGCAGGACAGACCGTCAGCACCAGACCCCACCCCCCGAGGGCTGTGGACAGAGACCGGGGATGTGCTCTCACTCCCAGAAAGTGGCCATCTTGCTGTAAGAGCGCCAACCCCAAAATGGTGATCCAGGACCACAGGGAGGGCGGGCACAAATGCCACTCACGCCTCCACAAGACAGTCCAGAGGCTGTGCCTGCCAGCGGCGTTTGGTCCCGAGGCTGGGGCTGCCCCCTTGAGGGCCTGCCTAGCTCGCTGTGAAGCCTGGGGACGCAGGAGGGTGGTCGAGTTTGCCCAAACGCGCCAGCTCCGGGCCAGCCTGCCCCCAGGATGACACAAACATGAACCCGGACTTGGGCCTGCAGTCGCAGGCACGTGGGAGGCAGCAGCAGCTGCACCGAGACCCCCGGATCTCACCTTGTGGCAGCTCAGGGAGCCCCCCCGGGGTGGGGCAGGATCCCTCCCCACTCTGGTCGGACACTGCTGGACAGACACGGGAGGGAAAAAGCAGGAAAACGCCTGTGTCGGGGAGAGGGGAGCCCCCTCCCGTCCCTGCAGGCAGCCTGATTGGGCCCCC
>NW_012104920.1:2608682-2623282 GCF_000951045.1 Mandrillus leucophaeus | reverse complement strand
GGGAGAAGAGGGGAGGGGGAAGAAGGGAGGGGGAAGAAGGGAGGGGAGGGGAGGGGACAGGCGTCAGGTGGAGGGCAAGGCAGGCCCCTGATCTGATCCTGTCCCCATCATTTCCCAGGAACACTCTATGGAGACACCTCCAGCTTCTCCGAGGAAGCCCGGGGAAGCCGGGAGCTCTTTAGTGTTCCAGAGTCCCCATCCCGCTTTGAACAACCATGCATCTCTACCTGTACCCGTGGGTCACACCAGAGTTCTCTGGATTTTCATTCCTATTTTATTTTAATCAATTTATTAGTTTATTTATTTGAGACAGGGTCTTACTGTGTCGCCCAGGCTGGAGTTGCAGTAGCCCAGTCTCAGCTCACTGCAGTCTCAACCTCGCCAGCTCAAGCAATCCTCCAGCCTCAGCCTCCCAAGTGACTGGGACCACGGGTACATGCCACCACGCCCAGCTCATTTTTTAAATTTTTTGTAGAAACAGCATCTTGCCCTGTTGCCAGGACTGGCCTTGAACCCTGGGCTCAAGCAATCCTGTGTATCAAAGCACCGGGATTACAGGCATGAGCCAGGGCACTTGGCCTATGGGTTCTTGAGGGTGGGGAAGCACCCATCCTTGTCACTTGGCTCACTAGAATTCTGCAAAGTCCCTCCCATCATGCCACCTGCCTCTCCATGCCTCTTGTCACTTTTCTGAGCCCCGCGGCTGCCCTCCTTGCCGGTCCTTTCGGCTGTGCCCAGAACCTGGCTACGCGATATGTGGTCCACGGACTCTGGCAGCATCACCACCACCTGGCCCCTTGTTAGGCAGAGCCTCGGGCCCTCCCCCCGCCCCAGGCCTATGGAATCAGAATATGCATGGCAACAAGATCTCCAGGTGATGCCTGGGCACTTTAGAGTTTGAGAAGCGGGCCCTGAGTTCCCAACTTGGAAACGCCACCATCTCCAGACCCTCTACCCGCGGGTCACTCTTAGGCACTGCGTACTTGACATGCCCCAGAGGGAGGTCACCTCCTTCCCTTCCGCCTGCTGTGCGATTCCAGTAGTGGGCACCTCCTACGTGGTCACCCAAGCCACAAACCAAGGCACTGTCCTCTGCCTTCCCTTTCTCTCATCCTGCACATCCATCTGGGCATTACCAAACCCAATCCATCTCCTACCAAAAAATGCCTCTCAGACCCTCCACTTTCTCTTCAGCTCCCTCTCGGCTTTTCTTTCCTTCCTCTGAACCACCTTCCGCCGACAGCCTGAGGGAGCTTCCTGAATCACACACCTGCTCATCCACTCTCGCAGAGTCCCCACACAGGCCATCGTGGCTGCACTGACCGTTCCAGCCCCCTCTCTCCCCTCCCGGCTCATGTCCCACGCAGCCAAGCTGAGTCACTGGCAGTCCCAGAATATACATGTTCTTTGTCACCTCCTGACCTTGGCTTTTGCTGCTGCCTCTGCCACAAATGCTCTTCTCAGTCTCAGGCCCTTCCTGGACCATTCCTTCAAATTCCAGAAACCCAACCTTGCCCTGGAGTCTGGGTCCCTCTCCAGGGCCCCGCAATTCCCTGAGCCCCCCATCATACATCATGGCACTTGCTACACTCCACTGTCACCAACTGCACGTGTGCCATCTCCCCACTACACTGAAGTTCATTGCATCCGACTCCACTTGGGATTCTCTCCCTGAACCACACAGGCCCTGGCCCGAGGCAGGCACCCCGAAGTGTTTGCTGAATAAATGAATGAGCCAATGTGGGAATGGACAAATGAATGAATGAAGTGCCCACTCCCTCCATCCATTTCCCTGACCTCCCTCACAACTCCCCGCCTCCAGCCCCGCCTCCACCCACCTGGCACTGGGTTTGGTACTTCTTGGTGGACCTGCCCACGATGAAGATCTGGGAGGCAGGCAGGCCCAGCACGCTGTACACAGAGATGTCCTTTGTGGAGCCGTAGGCCGCACTGATTTTGATGAAGCACTGAAACACAGGGCAGGCACGGAGGGAGAGTGAGGCCAGCCTACCTCTTGGAAAGCCTTCCCGGGCCAACCCCAGGGAGCCCCCGCTTGGGGACCCTCTATGGGCACTCTGGTAGACTCCAAGCCATGGGGCCACCCTGTGTCAGGAATGAACCCCCAGAGTGGCTGCCCCTCCCTGCACCCCAGGCCCATCCCAGGACTCTGCCCGGTAAACAGTCGTGACCACACCATTTACCGGTCCCGCCTCCAGCAGTACGCTCAGGTTAAGTAATGATGAAGCCAAACGTTCCTTTGTGGATAAGGAAATTGAGTTCCAGGTTTCTGGCTCACAGGGCCAAGACTGGAGGCCAGTTCTGCCTGGCTTCTGATCCTGTATCATCCACACCGCTCCACGCTGCAGCTCGCCGTGCGCCCACTGCCTCCCGCTGGCTGGTGTAATGACTGTCCCACCCCCCGCCCCCCAGAATCCCCAGTTCAATTCGGAGAACTGCACAAGGTCTGCCTTGCTCCAGGGCACTTCCAGACCATCACCGTTCCCTCCTCTCCCTGGGATACACCGGATCAAACTGCCTCCTCCTGTGAGGTGCTGGCCACCCAGCTGCCTCCTGTCCCTGTCATCCTCTTTTTCTCCCACTCACGCTCCTCTGAAGCCACTGGAGACTGTGGTCCTGGGTCACAGCTTTCCTTCCTCCCAATCCCCACCATCGCTGGAATGAGCCACAGTCAGAGTGACGTGAGGGATCTACCACCTCCCACCCCGCCTCGCAGCTTTGCACCTTCTTTCACGTCAGTGGCCGTCACTTCCGGAACCGAACTCAGAACCTGCCCCTCTAACTGTGAACTTCCACAAGTCCGCTGCGCCCAGGGTTTCTGCCCCCTCCCTGCCACGTCTCCGCCAGCCGCCACCTGGCTGCTCTCAGCCTCACCGACACTTGTGCTTTCTGCACCAGCCCTGCTGCCTCACCCCTTCCTCATCCTGCCTGAGTGACCCGCAGCATCCCTGTGTCCTCTGCCTCCACCCCAGATTCTCTCACCTCTTCATCCTCCCACACCCGCCCAGCCAAATCTCAGCCCTGGAAATTTTCCACTATCCGCCTTGTGTATTTGTATACGCTGCTCACTGAGAGCTGCTAAAGAAACACAGAGCCACACAGCTCTCACCCTCCATCTTCTTCCTGTCCTTCCCTGAGCCCTACCCTGTCCTGCAGGTGGCTGCCTTCGACGCTGGACCAAGGAGACGGCTTCCTCAGCCCGCTGTCCCTCACCTCAGTGGTTGGTGTATTCCCAGCTGACTCAGAGGGTGGAGCAGCGCCTCTTCGTCTGGCCCTTCCACCTTCTCATTCACCTGAGATCACTCCTATAACTGGGATCCTCTAGCTCTGGGGACCCTGCCTGGCTGCCTCATGACCCTCCCAGCTGACACCCACCTTCTCTGCTCCTCTCCCTACTACTTTTGCCCCCTTATCCTTCCGAATTGTCTTTTCCTCACAAGGTCATCTGGTGGCCAACCTTTGTCTAGTGGACAGTTCTCAGCACCCCACACCCTTGGCAAGAGGGGCACTATCTCCTTGAACCCCTCTCCTACCGATAACTGTAGCCTCTGTCTCCTGGCCCTCCTCCCCCTCACTCTCCTCCTGGTTCCTCAGCCGCTCCTTGTGCTGCTCTCAGGGGCCCAGCACAGCCCCTTCTCATGCCTGGCCTCCCCTCTCGTGGCTCCGCTGATCCGTCCTGTGCGTCTGCTTCCCAGTCTCCACCTGCAGCCCAGACCTCCCCTAAGCCATATCAGGTCCCATGGTCGTATCAGCCTTGACGTGTCCACAGCTGAGCTCATCTCCCTCCAGCCTGGTCCTCCTCTCGTGTCCCCTCTCATTCACTCACTCATTCATTCATTAATTCTACCAACATTTATTGAGTCCCTACCACGCAGCATCATCACCCCCAATCCAGAAGCTATATTGGTGAGCAGAACGGACAGGCTCTGCCTCCATGGAGACCATGGAGACCTGGTCAGGTGTGTAGCACCTGGATCCCTCCTGGTCACCCAGCACGAGCATCTTAGAACTCCTCGCTCTCTGCGTCCAGCCATCCCTGAGTCCTGACTATTCCACCTCCTAATCCTGTCCATGCTTTTCTCTCCATCCCGTGCTCATCATCGCCTGGATTATGGTCTTCCTGTGTTTTGCTTGGGCGAGAGCCCCCTAACTGGCCTCCCTGCCTCTGGTTTCTCCTGCCAGTCTGTTCTCCACACAGCCACCAATGGGATCTTTGTACACGCCAAGTTAGACAGGACCACTTCCCTGCTTTAAACTGTTCCGTGGCTCTCCATGACCCTCAGCAGAGAATTTGTGATCTTGGCCTGGTTTCCACCGTTTTCAAGATCTGCCAGGTTTGGGCCCCTGATGACCTCTGAGGGCTCAGCTCCCACTTGCCCTGGGTCTAACCCTGCCTGCACTTACCCCAAGCCTGGATGCCCGCAGCTCTGAGAACGTCCCAAGCTCTCTCCTGCCTCCATGCCTTTGCACATGCCGTTTCACTGTCTACCTGACAAAAACTCATGCTTCAAGACTCAACTCAAAATTTACCACCCTCCTAGCAGCCTTCCCTGCCCTCCCTGGACAAACTGAAGTCCTTTCTCCTCTGTTTGCTAAAAGGGCCTTTTTCAACCACACACCAGTAGTTGTCAATTGACATGTCCTTCCTCCTCTAGATCAGGGATTTGCAGACTTTTTCTTTGAAAGACCAGATAGTAACGATCTCAGGCTTCGCACTGTGTCACCACTACTCAATTCTGCTGTTGTACTGCAAAAGCAGTCATAGACAATACGTACACAGATGAGCTTGGCTGTGTTCCAATCAAACGTTTTCTATTTAGAGACATTGAAATTCATGTAATTTTCATGTCATGAAATATCATTCCTTTGATTATTCTCTCCATCCATTTGAAAGTGTAAAAACCATCCTTAGCTGACCAGTCACAACAAAACAGGCTGTGGGCTGGGTTTGGTCATTATATATCAACGCCTGCTCTGCTCTAGGTCAGGGATTCTTGATTTATTTTTCTGTGCATCAGAATCCCCTGGAGGGCTTGTGAAAAGGTTCCTGAGCCCCTCCCCAGAGTTTCTGACTGAGTAGGTCTAAGAGGGTGGGGGGCGAGGTGGGGCAGAGAATTTGCACTTCTCCTGAGTTCCCTGGTGCTGCTAGTGGGAACCACAGCTTTGGTCACGGAAAGCACATCCGGGTCACAGAAAGCACATCCGGGTCATGGAAAGCACATCTGGGTCACGGAAAGCACATCCTCTGCCCCCCTGGTTCTGTTTGTCTCTGTGCAGCCCCAACAAGCACAGAGTAAGGAACACAATCGCCATTTAAATGTCTACTGGATGAATGGCCAGATGTAGAGACAAGAGTCAGGAGATAAAGGACGAAAGTCTGACTCAGATCTAGGGCAAGTCGCTGCAGCCTCACCTTTCTCCTCTGTCAATGACGAGACTAATAACCTACCTCACAGGGCTGCTAGAGGACCCACCAGATCCACGGGAATGGGATTTGTAGACTGCACATCATGAGGCCCCACCCCGGGGGAGGGAGGCAGGGAGTGGTGAAGAGGAGGGTTGGGCTCTCAAGTTGTGGAGGCCCCGCCCCTGCCCCGAGCTGGCCACTCACCTCCTGCATGAGGTTGCGCAGGAAGATGGCCTTCTGCCGCAGCGGGTCGTGCACCAGCCCGTCCGAGAAGAAGATCATGCCCTGTGGGAAGTTGTGCTGGGACAGCCACGACACCACCCGCTGCTTCTGCATGTCCGGCCGCCCCGTGATGTAAAGGATCATGTAGCCCAGGTCCTGCCAGTGCCTGGCGAGACGGCATTAGAAGGGTCCAGCCCTGCCCAGTGCAGGCCACCCGATGCCCAGAAGCCTGCCCTGACCATAGCTGCCCTCCTGAGATGTCAGAGGGACGAGTCTGAGGCGTGCTAGGGAGAACAAGGGGGATCCCGAATCCCCTCTCCCGGTTGAGCCCTGGACATCTCCCCGGATGGCCTCCAGGTGCTGCAGGCCCACATCCAAACTCATCTCCTCACCCCTGACCCCTCTGCTCACAGCCGCTTCAGAGCCAGAGACAGGCGCCTTTCATTCCCCCCTGTTCCCTGTGCCTCCCTCCCTCCTCCTCCAGGAAGAAAGCCTTTCCGTTTCACCAGGCCAGACTCTTTACACCCCCGTCCCCCAGCCCTCTCACTTAAGCCCTGCTTCTCATCCTCAGCCCGGGCCCCATCTCTCTCCTGGGCCATTACAAAAGCCTCCTGGTCGGCCTCTTTCCCTGCACCCCCGCTCCTACCCATATCTAACCTGAGCCCTGTAACCCTGGGCAGATTACTCAACCCTCCCCAAGCTCCCAGGGTTTCAGTTGCCCCCTCTGCAAAACGGGCATAATAATATGAACTACCCCACAAGGTTGTCCTAAAGATGAAAGGAATTAATCCCAAACATGCGTAGCAAGGTGGTGTGCTTGGTGTGGCTGGCTTTATTATTATCCTCCACAGTGTTTCCATGGTGATTTCTGTATATCACAAATCTAACCCCAGCACTCCTTTGCCGAACAGCATCTCCAGCTCCCCAGCACCCTGAGGTAGAGCCTCAAGGCCTCTCTCTGCCTCTGTGGCCATGCCCCTGCTCTGCCCTTGCATATGGGATCCCCCCAGCCCACCCAGAGCTGCTTTGCGGCCGCTGGACAAGCCCTGGGCTTTTCTGCTACATAGCTCTCCCCTAGACAGCCCTCATGGCTCCATCTCCTGATATTCACATCTTCCATCTTTCAAGACCCCCCTTCCTCCAGGAAGCCTTCCCTGCTTCCCAGGCAGAATCAGCCTCTTTCCTCTGTGCTCTCACAGCACTGTGGGATAGCTCTCTTGGCTGACTTCACGCAGAATCCTGGCTGCAAGATGTCAGATAAGCCCAGACCTGGTTGGGCACCTATATGGCACCTGCCACCAGAACAGGCTAACAGAGATGGGGAGTTCTAAACCTGGGTGATGGTCTGAGGGATCTGGGGATGCTTTACACTAATGCAGGGGTACAGGGGTCACCTCAGGGATTCTGGTTAGTTCTGACGTGGGGCCCAGTGATATGTTTACGAAAAGGGGAGTTCCTGACGACTGTCGAGGTTTGGTCAGCACCATGTGGCCCTTGGAGCCCGTGGAAGGCAGTGGGAGGACCACGGACCCCCAGAGAGGAAGGACCACAGCCTCCCCTTTCCTGTAGTGGGAGGGGGACCATGATGCTGGAGGGATTTGTTGTAAGGGCAACAAACGACCTAGCCCTACAAGGGGAAGGTTGGCCCCCTGAAATGGGCTTGAGCCTGACTAGGCCTGTTCCTACGGAGCTGCTGGGCATCTCGAGGGCAGCAGTCTCCCGGGAGCCCAGGAGCCAGGCCCGTCTTCTCTCCCCAAAGCCATCACTGTTACTGGGGTGAGGGAGGGCAGTCTCCAGCCCCCAAGAACTTCCAGTGCCTGGCATCTGTCCTACTTTTGAGGTTCTGATCACTTGGAGTCCTGGGTTACACTTTCTCATGCCTGTGACTCATTTTCCCCACCAGACCCTGAGTTTCCTCCAACTTAAGAGCTCACTCTGCATCAGTGCCCAGCACACAGCCTGGCCACAGTGGGCCTCAGAAAGGGATGGATGCGTGCATGAGTGGAGGGAGGGAGGCAGGGAGAGAAGGAAGGAGGGAGAGAGAGAGGGAGGGAGGGAAGAAGGAAAAAAGGAAGGAATTGGGAGGGGGAAGAAGGAAGTGAGGGAGGGAGAGAGGAAGAAACAGACAAGCTGAGGTCTAGAAAGCAGGAGAAATTTTCCCAAGGACACTCAATAAATTACTATTGGAGGTAAAGCCAGGGCTTCCCAGCTCGCAGCCCCAGAGACCAGTAGAATTCCTGGAGCAAATCAGAAAAACAACATATTTCCCCAGGGCTGCTGGCTCCTGCCCCCCAGGGAGACATATCCCTCGCGGAAGGTGGCACTCACCGGACAACGTCCACTGCACCCGGCCGGACCTTGGGGTCGCTTCCCATGATAGACACGCTGGCCGCAAAGGACCCATCAATGCTGAACACGACGCACTCCATGCCCCGGGGCAACACCGTGAGGTAGCTCATGGCACAGGTCTGGTCGCCCCTGAAAGAAACCTGCCTATGGTCAGCCGTGAGGTCAGGGTCAGACGTTAGCCAGAAGCCAGAGGTCAGCCTGTGGCTGCAGTCAGAGCTCAATCTGGGTCAAGGTCAGAGAGCACCTGGGTGGCATCTCCTGATGCCACGGCTGGTGACCTCTCCCATCCACTTCTGTCCATGCAGATAGAGATGGGGGCCCAAAAAGAACCCCAAGGGGCCAGGCACGGTGGCTCACGCCTGTAATCCCAGCACTTTGGGAGGCTGAGGCAGGCGGATCACAAGGTCAGGAGATCGAGACTACGGTGAAACCCCGTCTCTGCTAAAAATACAAAAAATTAGCCGGGCACGGTGGCGGGCGCCTGTAGTCCCAGCTACTCAGGAGGCTGAGGCAGGAGAATGCGGGAACCCAGGAGGCGGAGCTTGCAGTGAGCCGAGATTGCGCCACTGCACTCCAGCCCTGGTGACAGACCGAGACTCCGCCTCAAAAAAAAAAGACAAAAAAAAAAAAAAAAGAACCCCAAGGACCCTAAATTCTAGACAGGCCTGGCTGGAAGGGCCATGGAAATGAGAGAAACCTCCCTGAGAATGGCCCCTGGGTCTTACCTGACGACCATCTTCACAGGATAGACGCCGACCCCCAGGCGCCGGGGCCGCGGCACGTTGTATGTGATTCGACCGCTACTGTTGGTGATCTCTGTGTCCAGGTGTACCCAGCGGCCTGAGGACGGCTCGGCCATTACCAGGATGTCCACCTGTGGCAGTGAAGGGGTCAGGGGATTCCCTGAAGGCTGAGGGGCTACAGGCTTGGCAGAGGGGCTGGGCAGGGGCAATCTGGGCTGAGGTCCCTGCCTGACATTCCCTGGCTCCTCATTCATCCTTGGATACTCTGAGCCCATCCTTTCCTCCTTGCTCGCCCCTCCCGGCCCGCCCAAGCAGGTGAGTGACTCCTGGCCCTGTGCTTCCACCCCAGGTAGCTCGGCCCTCCTGACACCCTCACCCCATATGCCATGTGGCTCCACGAGGCACCTGGTGCAGGTGGACTGGCTGAGGAGGGGAGGCCCAGCCCCGGGTACCTTCTCTCCAGTCAGAGCCACCATGTCGAGGGGACCGTACATGAACCGCCCCACCAGGACCTGGGGGCCATCTTCAGCAGCGATCACATCGTTGGCCCGGTGATTAGCCGTGACATTCTGGAAGGACAGAAAGAAGCTGGCTCAGTCCTTGCAAGGGAGGCTCAACCTTGCTTTATCATTGCAGTGTGCCTCAGACTGGCTGGAGGCATATCAGCCTGCTGAATCATGTCTCCCTACTAACTTCTGCTAGAGTTTCAGAGATGTGTTCCCAGGGAACGTGGGAGAAAAACAGACCGTGAGTCCCCCAAACGCTGTCTAACATGAGTCCCCCAAAGGCGCACAGGGCTTCCTGCCATTGTACGTTCTCTGCTTTTGTTTTTTTGTTTGTGTGTTTTGTTTTATTTTTTGTTTTTTTGTGTTTTTGAGACGGAGTTTTGCTCTTGTTGCCCAGGCTGGAGTGCCATGGCGCGATCTCGGCTCACCGCAACCTCCGCCTCCCGGGTTCAAGCAATTCTCCTGCCTCAGCCTCCCGAGTAGCTGAGATTACAGGCGTGTGCCTCCATGCCTGACTAATTTCATATTTTTAATAGAGACAGGGTTTCTACATGTTGATCAGGCTGGTCTCGAACTCCTGACCTCAGGTGATCTGCCTGCCTCGGCCTCCCACAGTGCTGAGATTATAGGTGTGAGCCACCGCGCCCGGCCTGTTCTCTGCTTTTGACTCTGCTTGGCCCTGAGGGGACAACTGGCCTCACAGCCTGTCCTTCTCTTCTAGATCCCCGAGCTGGAAACTGCCTTTCTTTGGTTTTTTCTTCTACATCACGGCGCACATCCAACGGATATTTACTATCTGTCTTTTTTTTTTTTTAAAGATAAAATTTCAAATGCACAAGCGTAGAGAGAGAGAGAAGAGTGTAACAAAGCCTCGTATTCCCGACACCTGCTCCACCACTTAGCAATGAACTCATGGCCATCCTGGTTTCATTCTTCCCTTGCCCAATTCTCCAGCCTTGGCCCCAGCCTCGCCGGGATTATCCTGGAGCAATCCTGGATGCTGCATCATTTTATCTGTGACTGTCTCAACCTCCCTATTCTCCTTCACTTCTGGTTTCAGTTCATTCTGCAGCCTGTGTTGGCCCCGACCAGCCCCCACTCCCAGCCTGGCCTCCAAGACCCTAGTCTCTCAATCTGGTGACCATTCCTTTACTGTGTTGGCCACATTGTCGTCTCTCCCACAACGATATCGCCTGGATGCTGCTAACAGCTTCCTAATGGAGCTCCTTACTCAAAGGCAGTCCCTGCAACAGATCCTCTGTCTTTATAAAGCACAAATCTATTAACACCCTCCCGGGCTCCCCAGTGCCCTCTGGGTAGAGTCCAGATCCTGAGCTTAGCTTTCCAAGCCTTGCCTGAATGACCTCTTCAGTCTGTCTCCTGCTGCTCCCCATCCACACCTTCTGGTCCTTTCTGCCAGGCTCTGCAGCAGCCTCCAGACCTTTGCTCACACCGCCGCCCCGCCCCCCACACTGGCTCTAGGTGCCATCCCTGGCCCTCTTCCCCCACATTCCAGCCCATTCGTTATGACTAGACTCAGCGTCATCATCGCCAAGAAACACTCCTCGGACTCCTCAAAGACATGTTCTCAACCTCCTTTCGATTCCCACGCATTTTAATTCAATCCAACAAATGTCTGCAGACACCTCATCTGCACGGGGTCCCTGAGATAAACTGGAGACACTCAGCCAGGTAGGGGACGCAGGCCCCCTTACAGGTGCACTGTCAGGGGAGAGGGAGCAGCTGGTTCATGAATATAAGCACCTGAAAAGATCCGGCATCACTAGTCATTAGAGAAATGCAATCAAAACCACAATGAAATACCCCGTCACACCCACCAGAACGACTAGAATCAAACAGACAGATGATAACAGGGGTTGCTGAAGATGCGGAGAAATCAGAATCCTCATATATTGCCAGTGGGAATGTGAAATGGTACAGTGACTGTGGAAAACAGTCTGGCAGTTCCCTATACGATTAAACATAGTTACCATTTGATCCAGAAATTGCACTTCTAGGCATATACGCAAGAGAAATGAAAACATAGGAGAAATGAAAGACACAAAAACTTATACACGGACGTTCCTAGCAGCATTATTCATAGCAGCCAAAAGGTGAAAACACCAGCGTGGCCAACATGGCGAAACCCCATCTATACTAAAAATACAAAACATAAAAAATAAAAATTAGCCGGACATGGTGGTGAACACCTGTAATCCCAGCTACTCAGGAGGCTGAGGCAGAAGAATCACTTGAACCCGGGAGGGGAGGTTACAGTAAGTTGAGATTGCACCATTGCACTCCAGCCTGGGCAACCGAGCAAGACTCCGTCTCAAAAAAAAACAAAAACAAAAACAAAAGCAAACAAACAAACAAAAAACAAACAGGTGAAAACAACACAAATGTCCATCAGGTAGTGAATGGATAAGCGAAACACAGCATCTCCATACAACGGGATATTGTTCAGCTTCAGAAAGGAATTTCTGACACAGCGACCACGTGGATGAACCTTGAAGACAGTGTGCTAAGTGAAACAGTCAGACACAAATGGTCACATATTACATCATTTCATTGAAATGAAATGTCCAGAATAGGCAAATCTGCAGGCACAGAAAGTCAGTTACTGAGTGCCTGGGGCAAGTGAGGGAGTGTCAGCTAAAGGGTACAGAGCTTCTTTTTGGAGGTTATGAAAAAGCTCTAAAACTGACCATGGTAATTGTTGCACACATCTGTGACTATACTAAAATCCACTGAATTGTACTATCTAAATGGGTAAATTATAGGATATGTGGATTTTATCTCAATAAATATGTTTACCGAAAAAGAGTTGGTTCATGAAGGATTGATCTCCTTCTACCTTTTAGGACTGTTCTTGGGGTCCATGTCTGGCCTTTTCGCCAGACTGGAGGTACCTACCATAGCGATGGTTGTGTCTGTACAACCCTATGCTCCACTCTCTACCAGAATGACTGAGACAGAGCAGGCACTGATGATCGTTTGCTGGGTGAATAAATAAATGTATGTACCTCAAACTCCTATTCATCCTTCAATACCCCACAGAGGAGCCTCTTCAGAGAATCCCTGAATGATTTGCCCTGACAATCCTTCTTTCCATAATTGTCTTAATCTGTGCCTTCCTCTATCAAATATCACACCAGGCCATACTCAATGGTAACTGAGACTGAGATCCAGGACTCTTTCTGATTCAAGTCCACATCTACTGTAGCCTGGCATATAGCAATTGCCCCATAACTGGTATCTCCTCACCAACCCTAGTGTCTTGGACCCCGGCCCTCAGGGCTCCTGTGGAACCAGGCCTTGGGGAAGCAACTCACACCCCTTGCAGCTGCAGCGCCTGGGCCTCATCTGAGTGTGAGCCCTGGCCTGTCTGGGTGCTGAGCTCCCAAGCCGAAGTGCTTACCTGCCATGCGGACGCCCCAGCCCCCAGGCCAGCCCCACCTCCCAGAGGACGCAGTCCCAGCCGCATGCGAACTGAGCACGCACGCACCCTCAGCTTGACCTGAGTCCGCTTACGAAGCCACTTCTCCCGAGGGTTGGCGGGGCTCAGCGCTGCGGGGTCCAGGCGGGCGCTCTCCTTGATGTTCACGCTCTCGTAGCGCATCACCTGGCCAAGAGCCGAGCAAGGCCCCGGTCAGGTCTTCTGGCTCCTCTGCTTCCCTCCCAGGGTGTCAGCGCCCACCAGCTGTGGCCAGCTGAGCCCTGCCCCTGCCACCCCCCAACCTCACAGCCTGGAACCATCAGGAGGCTGCAGACCCCAGCACCTGTGTCCCTGCATTCGTGTCCTGACAGCTGGGGCCAGAGCAGTCTCCCAGTTGGCTCTCTTCCTGAGAGAAATCTCTGCCCCCCTGTGCCCAAACCTGGCAGCCACCTCTATCTGTCCCCACTCTCTGCCCTCCCTCTGTTACAACAGGTGGCCCTTCCTTAAGGCCAGCTTGAGTCCTGATCCCAGCCCCTCCTCCCTTCTTGAGGACATTGCTCCAGCCATGCTCCCCTGTCAATCCCGCAGCGCTGATCAGACTCCCTCTGCTAGATCACTCTCCTTAGCATTCAAATACGCACAATATTGCCCATCTTTAAAAAATGCTCTCTTGGACTCCTCATGCCTCTCCAGTGACCGCCACGTCCCTGCTGTCCTTCACAGCGGCACTCACAGAGGACTTAGCCCATACACTGTCAGCTCCTTCCTCACCTGATCCCTCCTCCACCCACTCCAGTCAGGCTTCTTCTCAATCATTATACGGAAGCCATTCTCGCCAAGGCCCCAGTGACTCCCACCCCACCTATCTCCGGGGTCCTCTCCCTGCACTCTCTGGGTGCTCCAACCTCACGGATGTCCTCTTCTCGCCTTCAGTGGCTTCTCCTCCTCTTCCCGGGGGGGCTCCAGGACTCATCTCTGAACTGCCCTCTCTATAGGAGCTCCCTCGGTCTGGCACCCATCACCAGTTTTAAACGCCACCCAAGCTCTGATGACACTCACATTTTTCTCTGGAATCCTGATGTCTTCTCTAAGCTCCAGACTCCTCTGCTCCCTTCCATCCCAGCACCTCAGAGGCATCTCACACTTCACATATGCAGACCAGTGGTGGATGTGCCACGTGGGGCACAGGTTTGGGCTGGAGCACCCTGGCCTGGGTGCCACTGGCGGGGGACCCACTTCCAGCCTAGCACACTCTCTCCCACCCCCAAGAACCTACAAATAAAACTCACTTTCCTCCGTCCCCTGCCCAGCCCTGCTCTTCCCCACGTACAGGAATGGTCACTCAAGTGAGAAACAGGACGTTCTGGGGTCCCCTCTTTCTCCTACAATGCGGTCATCCGCAAGCGCTCGCACCGTAACGCAAATCGTGCCACTCTGTGGAAATCTTGCCTTCACTCCCTGTCCTAGTCCAAGCCTCCTCTCTAAGCTGGACCCCTGCACTGGCCTCACAACAGGCCTCATGATTCCTCTCCTGCCCTGAAAACAGCAACCTCAGCCTCAGGGTTTCCTTCAAAAAAAACAAGCCTGTTGCTACTTTTCCCTTGCTCACAGCCCTGTAACGGCTTCCCATTGAACCCAATATAAAACCATACCCCCAACCTTGGCCATCGCGGCTGTTCATGAACGTCATGACCCCTACCAGCTCCCCAGACTCCCTCCCGACCAGGCTGTCCTTCGGGCACCGGCCTTTCTGCTATACCTTCTGTTCTGCAGATGAGACCACTGAGACCCAGTGGGGAGTGGGAACTGACTACTCCAGTCTCCAAGTGGAAACACTGGGACATTCTCCTATGTCGTTTATATTTAATTTTCGAGAATGTACCATACCATCAGTCACCCAGGAGCCAATGTCTTTA
>NW_012104920.1:2585668-2608632 GCF_000951045.1 Mandrillus leucophaeus | reverse complement strand
GCTCTCCTTGATGTTCACGCTCTCGTAGCGCATCACCTGGCCAAGAGCCGAGCAAGGCCCCGGTCAGGTCTTCTGGCTCCTCTGCTTCCCTCCCAGGGTGTCAGCGCCCACCAGCTGTGGCCAGCTGAGCCCTGCCCCTGCCACCCCCCAACCTCACAGCCTGGAACCATCAGGAGGCTGCAGACCCCAGCACCTGTGTCCCTGCATTCGTGTCCTGACAGCTGGGGCCAGAGCAGTCTCCCAGTTGGCTCTCTTCCTGAGAGAAATCTCTGCCCCCCTGTGCCCAAACCTGGCAGCCACCTCTATCTGTCCCCACTCTCTGCCCTCCCTCTGTTACAACAGGTGGCCCTTCCTTAAGGCCAGCTTGAGTCCTGATCCCAGCCCCTCCTCCCTTCTTGAGGACATTGCTCCAGCCATGCTCCCCTGTCAATCCCGCAGCGCTGATCAGACTCCCTCTGCTAGATCACTCTCCTTAGCATTCAAATACGCACAATATTGCCCATCTTTAAAAAATGCTCTCTTGGACTCCTCATGCCTCTCCAGTGACCGCCACGTCCCTGCTGTCCTTCACAGCGGCACTCACAGAGGACTTAGCCCATACACTGTCAGCTCCTTCCTCACCTGATCCCTCCTCCACCCACTCCAGTCAGGCTTCTTCTCAATCATTATACGGAAGCCATTCTCGCCAAGGCCCCAGTGACTCCCACCCCACCTATCTCCGGGGTCCTCTCCCTGCACTCTCTGGGTGCTCCAACCTCACGGATGTCCTCTTCTCGCCTTCAGTGGCTTCTCCTCCTCTTCCCGGGGGGGCTCCAGGACTCATCTCTGAACTGCCCTCTCTATAGGAGCTCCCTCGGTCTGGCACCCATCACCAGTTTTAAACGCCACCCAAGCTCTGATGACACTCACATTTTTCTCTGGAATCCTGATGTCTTCTCTAAGCTCCAGACTCCTCTGCTCCCTTCCATCCCAGCACCTCAGAGGCATCTCACACTTCACATATGCAGACCAGTGGTGGATGTGCCACGTGGGGCACAGGTTTGGGCTGGAGCACCCTGGCCTGGGTGCCACTGGCGGGGGACCCACTTCCAGCCTAGCACACTCTCTCCCACCCCCAAGAACCTACAAATAAAACTCACTTTCCTCCGTCCCCTGCCCAGCCCTGCTCTTCCCCACGTACAGGAATGGTCACTCAAGTGAGAAACAGGACGTTCTGGGGTCCCCTCTTTCTCCTACAATGCGGTCATCTGCAAGCGCTCGCACCGTAACGCAAATCGTGCCACTCTGTGGAAATCTTGCCTTCACTCCCTGTCCTAGTCCAAGCCTCCTCTCTAAGCTGGACCCCTGCACTGGCCTCACAACAGGCCTCATGATTCCTCTCCTGCCCTGAAAACAGCAACCTCAGCCTCAGGGTTTCCTTCAAAAAAAACAAGCCTGTTGCTACTTTTCCCTTGCTCACAGCCCTGTAATGGCTTCCCATTGAACCCAATATAAAACCATACCCCCAACCTTGGCCATCGCGGCTGTTCATGAACGTCATGACCCCTACCAGCTCCCCAGACTCCCTCCCGACCAGGCTGTCCTTCGGGCACCGGCCTTTCTGCTATACCTTCTGTTCTGCAGATGAGACCACTGAGACCCAGTGGGGAGTGGGAACTGACTACTCCAGTCTCCAAGTGGAAACACTGGGACATTCTCCTATGTCGTTTATATTTAATTTTCGAGAATGTACCATACCATCAGTCACCCAGGAGCCAATGTCTTTACGAAGCCCATTCTCTGGTCACGTCACTCCCCACTCACGTAGGTGCTGCAATGCCTTCCCCATGCTCTTAGGATCAAGGCCAAAAGCTGAACAGGGTCTGCAAGAACAGCCTCCTCTCCAGCTGGAGAAGGGCGGTACCCCCTCCCGGTGGCTGTGGGCAGGCCCACGACTGCGCAGTGGTACCTGTCTCAGGATGAAGGCCACCACGTCCGTGGACTCCCAGTAGCTGGCGTGGAAGAGGTGGGGCAGGGCCACGGTGGGGAAGGCCGTGAGGACATCAGGGCAGTACAGGGCGTAGTCGATCCTCTTGCTCCCCCACCACTTGGCTGTGACTGTGGGTCGGAGAGGAAGGTGAGGGTGTGTGGCCAGCCCAGGGCCTCACTCGAGGGGCAGTGGGGTCTCCCATTGCCCAGACCAGTGGTGGATGCGTCGCGTGGGGCACAGGTTTGGGCTGGTGCACCCTGGCCTGAAGGAGGCCTGGGGAATGCGCTGCTCTTCCTCTTTCCTTCTCAAAACCCTCCAGCCCTCCGCTAAGATGTACGCAGCAAGCCTGTGCCCAGGAAGGAGGGCCAGACCCACAGAGACGTCCACAGTCTCACCCAGGGCTGCCGCTCAGTGGCAGTTCCCAGTGGGCTCTGCCTGAAGTCGGGGTGGAGACTATGTCTGGAGGGTTCAGGACTTCCTTAATGGTCAGAGGTCAGAGCCCTGCCCAGGTTCAGAGGTCAGGGCTCTGTTTGAGGTCAAAGCTCAGACCCTGTCAGGAATCAGGGGTCACTGCTCTCTTCAAGGTCAGAGCTCTGATTTGAGGCAGGGTCAGCGTTCAGGGCTCTGTCCAGGGTCAGAGGTCAAGGTTCCTCCAAGGTCAGAGCTCAGTCTGGGGCCAGAGTGAGGATGTGGACCGATGCTGGATCTCCACCAGCAGACGCCCGGCTCTCTAAAGGCAGAAGCAGACCCCAGGACTTCCTTCACCCTCTCCCCACCCAAGGACCTGCCCTCAGCAGCTCTAGCAGTGACCCAGCAACCACCCAGAGGAAGGTTCCCCTCCCCCGAGTCCAGGCAGGGCCCCAAAAGGACCTCACTCACTGCGGGAGGCTCCCACGGGTGCCATACTGTCCGAGGACTCCGAGCTTTCGCTGTGGGAGCTTCCCTCGCTCATCCTCCGTCCTGGGCGCCGGAACCTCAAGGCCTGGCGGGGTGAGGCAGGGGCGTCCGGAAGTGGCGGGCTGTCCCGGGAGCCGCCCTCCAGGAAGAGGGGGCTGTGCGTGTGTAGGGCATCAGCTGGAGGGGGAGTTTCAAGGTCAGGCTGAGTCACGTGTCTCCAGCAGAGCTGCCCACTCAGTGCCAGCCCTGTGCTAGGTGGGAGGCTGGGCACTTGGAAGAGCCAGCCCTGGCCCTGCTCACTTGCCAGCCCAGCAGGCACCTGCCCCTCTCACTGTGCCCACCCCACCAGCCCCCTGAGCCTGAAGGGACCCCGTTGCCACAGCACATCGCCACATTTACCTCCCTGCAGCTGTGAGTTACGCAGAGTCCCAGCCATCACCTCTACCCCCAATAAAGCTGCAGAGGGAGCCTCTGGGACATTGCCCCAAAAGCACCAGCTGAGGTCCCAGGAGTGACTCACAGCCATGTCCTCTCTTATCCAACTCCTCCCCTGCGCCACAAAGGATTGAGGCTGCCTCTGGAAGGGAATGGGGACTCCTGCCGGAGAGCTAGGATAGCCTCAGGGGAGGGAGGGGAGTCCCCTGACCAAAGAGGGACCTGTGGGGGAGGGGGTTTCCAGCCCAGCCGACCTAGTGAAGCTCCAGGAAGGCAGGGATTTGGAAACAAAGGCTCCATTGAATTAGGGGTGAGGAAGGGATGGTTTTTAATCCTGAATCAGCCCCAAGCACAGCTCCCCCATCCCTGACATAAACCTCTGAGCAGGCTTAAGCTAAACGTCCTCAAGTAGGGCGTGGAGCCAAGGCTCCGATTTCTAAGCTGCTGACTGTCCATTACAGGCCTCCCATCGATGACACACTCGATCCATGCCCGGATCACCCCACTTGACCCTGGAGGCCACTGGCTCTTCACCAAACCACCTGCCCTCACTCCTTCTGTTCTCCCCACCTAGAAGATCTCAGTCCTCATCCTCTAGCTCTTCCCCACCTGTCCAAATGCACCTCCCCTGTCTGGACCCTAATCAAAGGCCACCTCTTCCATCAAGCCCACCAGGATGGCACACTTTCTGCCCTACCCCTCCAGAGTCCAGGCCGGGCACTCACAAATAGCCTGGAGCACGGATCCCTGGACCTGCCATCAGGTCTGAAAGCTCAAGTGTTACACCAGCCCTGGCCACAGGAGTGCGTCCGGGAGCCTGTTGGGGGACAGAGCCTGGGTCTCTGAGCCCCAATATGCCTCAGACGGAGCAGGTGCTTAGCACAGGTGGGCGACTCTGAAGACAGGGGAGTCAGCTAACCTTCTGTTCTCACAGCCCCTGCTCAGGTGAGCTCGCGGAGAGCTTGGAGGGGCTGAACGGACTGGGGCCCCACCTCCAGCTCAGCACACTCTCTCCCACCCCCAAGAACCTACCGAGGAGGAGGGACTGCCCATCGCCCAGTGGGAACCTCTGGTAGCGAGGCACGCTGACAGGCGGCACCAGGTGGAACTTAGGCTCCAGCAGTGGCTCAAGCCGTGAGGCAGAGGGGTCGGCGCAATGGAAGAAGCTGTAGACCTGGCTGCAGGCAGGACGCACCTGGAAGCCTGGGGTGAGTGGGAAGACAGAGGGAAGCCCCTTTCTAGTACCTGCTCCCTGGGCCCTAGGAGGCTCCCTGGAGTGTAGCCTGGAGTAGCCTACTCCCCTCTCAAGAGCCTCCCCGGGCTCCCTGCTCCCCACGGGAACAAAGCCGTTACGTTCAGTTTGTCTCCCCACCCAGGAGTGCAGTGATAGGCACTCAGCACTGCAGCCGTGGTGCACAGCTGCCCTTCCTCAATCAGGCTTGCAGCTTTCCTTTCTCTGTGCCTTTGCTCAAACCATCCCTTCTCCTTGCGGGCCTTCCCTCCACCATTTCCATGGGGCAACTCCTTTAGATTCTTCCGGTTTTCACTCAGTTACCACCTGACCTAGGAAGCCAACCCAGGTTCCTTCAGGCAGGTCAGCTGCCCCTTCTGCAGGCCTCAGGGCTGTAAACACTCAGTTCCCAGGCCTGCTGCTGCAGAGTTCCAGGTTTGCCAGAGTTGGTGGAACACGTCTCCCATTGACCAGCAGGTGTCTCCACTGAGGCCTCCACCTCATCGGCGGGCCTCCCTGTCCTTCTAGAACAGGGACCGGACCCTTCAGCATCCCGGAAGCCCTAGGGTTCACTAGTGACATTAAGGGCAGCCATGGAGTTCTGCCTCCGCACCTCCATTTCTACCAGAACTCTTCCCACTTTATCTGTTCCATATCGTAGTTCAGCAGTAAACTCTGGCCAAAAGCATGGATCTGTGGATACCCAAGGTGCCCTGCAGCCTCAGATGGTCTGTGCTTCAGTCCTTAAGAGTCACGGCTACCCTCCCCACCCCCATGCCTGCTGGTGCCAATCACCTGGTGTGTACATTTTAGAGGAGCAGGAAAAGGCATTCAAGGTTGCAGGTATTAGCTTAGCCGGGCGCAGTGGCTCACGCCTGTAATCCCAGCAATTTGGGAGGCCGAGGCGGGCGGATCACTTGAGGTCAGGAGTTCGAGACCAGCCTGGCCAACATGGTGAAACTCCATCTCTACCAAAAATACAAAAATTAGCCAGGCGTCATGGTGGGTGCCTGTAATCCCAGCTACTAAGGAGGCTGAGGCAGGAAAATTGCTTTAACCCAGGAGGCAGAGGTTGCAGTGAGCTGAGATCGCGCCACTGCACTCTAGCCTGGGCGACAGAGTGAGAATGCCGTTAGAAAAAAAAAAAAAAAGGTATTGAGTAGAGCAAAGGCACTTGCAGTGGGCTTGGGGCTATGCGGGGGTGGGTGGTGGGACCAACCTGGCAGTCATGTCTGCCTCAGTACAGGAGAAAGAGAGGGTGGGAGGCAAGAGGGTGAATATTCTGTCTTCTCTTCCCCATAGGGCATGACCGCCGGACAATGGGGCCACAAAGAGCCAAGGGCACTTGATGTGGAGTGAAATCCATCTGAAGTTGCCTCACCTTCGTCCTGTGGTCCTGTGTCGGGAGGGAAGCGGCTCCGCTCTCCCTCCACCCTCTCTCCTCTCTTTCCACCTATCCCAACTCTGTGACCCTCCTGTCCCCATCCCCGACTCCACTCCCCTCATTCCAAGGCCCTGACACGGTGGCCCCAGTGACACACGGGCACCTCAGGCCCCCGCCCACACCATCCCTACCGTCCAGCCCAGGCAGCACCGTCCTCCGCATGGCCAGGACCAGGCCCAGTGGCGAGCCAAAGAGGAAGAAGTCGGACACATCGAAGTCAAAGCGGCCCAGGCTGACCTCGGGGAGCTGCGGCCCCGCCGCCGCCGGGGTCTCAGACTCATCCTTTAGCACGCTGGAGTGGATGCTGTGGAGGGAGGAAGATGCAGGGCAGGGCAGGTCAGGGAAGGACCGAGAATGCGGGAGCGTTCACTCAGCAGCACAGCCTGAATTCTGAGCACGGAGTGCCCAACCCTCCATCTCTGGGACGGGGCTGAGAGTGCACACCACCCACAGTCAGCACTGGCCACCAAGGCCTGGCTGGTATTTGACTAGAAAAGGAATCAACAAACTTTTTCTGCAAAGGGCCAGAGTCAGTATTTCAGACTTTGTGAACCGTGTGGTCTCCATTGCATCTAGTTAACTCTGCCGTTGCAGCACGAACGCGCCCATGGACGGTGATTAAATATGCATGGCTTGGATCCAATACAATGTTACTTACAAAAACAGGATGAGCACCTGGGGCGCCCGAGCATCCTACACACCGGCAGGCCTGCCTCATCACGCTGGCTTTGTGATGGCCACGCTGAGGATTCCTGCACTGTGTATCAGACAAGCCCGGCCTGCCCAGCACCCAGCTGGCTAACGTCAGTTCTGTTCTGCTGGCATCAGGGCTTTCATCCTAACTCCCGTTCCAGGCAACCCGCAGACACAGATGCAGACAGCTTGGTCTCCCCACCCCCAGCCCCAGCCCACAGATGAAGTAGAGCTTAAGGAGAAAAATGTGAGACACACAGAATTCCAACCCAGGTGCCCACTGCCGCGGGAAGAATCCGAGTTACGTTCAGCCACAGACCCAGAGTAGGGCGCTGAGAATCAGAAGGAAACCTGGGCACCTTCCTTACCTTCCAGCCAGCATTAGCTACAGCTTAAAGTGAACCGATTAACTGAATGCAAAGCAACTAAACTACTTGAGTTACAGGAGAACAAACTCTAGAAAGAGCCATTGAAATCGTGGGGACAAGGGCCCTACCCTCGGGAGTGAGCGAGTCGCCAAAGCTGAATCCTCAGTCCCCACGCTCCCTCCTGCCTCTCGCAGTGTGAGCATCTCACAGTGAGACGATGACTCTGATGTTTAACAATACATATTTCATGTACAGCGTGGTCCCTAAACACACGCCAACTACTTAATTGCCAGAGAAACCACCATCTGTCCCTGCACCAGAGGGGAAAGCTGGCTGTGTCAGACCAGCTCCTGGAAGCCTCCAACTTCTCGTCACTCTCCCAATTTGGGGCTCTCCTAAAGGATTTTTCAAGGATGAACCAGGAATGTTGAGATTTTTTTTCACCTTGCAAGCCTCACTAGAAGGTAGCTGCTTTTCTGAAGGATCATCTGTCAGCAGGGCTTTAAACATTCAGCGATTTCAATGGGCAGAGCCTTTGACCTAGTAACTCTTCCTCCAGGAGTCCATCCAAATATAATCACCCTAATATACACACTAATGTTTATGCACAAAAATGTTCACTGTAGGGCTATTTATACTGCTAAGGAATTGGAAATAGCCAAAATGCCTAATTATAGGGATTAAGTAAACTGATCTCCATTCACTCGATATTATATTGCCATTAAGAATATTTATCAAGTATTTTTAATTATATCAGGAAAAGATCACAATGTAAAGGGTTTTTTTTTTTTTTTTTAAGTAAAACGATCTTAAAAGCATGTAGAAGGAAATAGTCTCAATGTTCACAGTGAGACGATTGGCTTCCTCTGGGTGGTGAGATGATACATTTTCCAAATGTTGTAACGACCTCAAGGTACCACTTGGGTAAGGAGGAAGGAGAAAGAAAGGAAGAAGAGCGCCGAGGCGCAAAGGAAAAAGAAAGAGGCTTTCCTTCCAATTGGGGTCCAAGTTCAATTAATTTGTAAGCTGAATTAATGTGCAGATAATGTGTTTAGCCCATGTTGATGAACATGTCTCTTCTAGAAAGTTAAAGGGTAGGCAGTTCTGTAGAGGAACCTGCCTGGCCCACAAACAAAAGTGTGTTGGATTAGAAAGCACTGAACGTGGGATAGGGAGACCAGAATGACGATCCCAGCTCTTCCGTTACTGGCCGCGTGACCCCTACTTGGCCCTCTCTTTCCCTGTGAGAAATAACAACGCACACCTAGGGTGACTCACAAAAAATAGTCACAGCCGTTATTCCACCAGGTTCTTAAAACCATGCAGTGAAGCAGGCTGGGCAGCATTTATCTTTTTGCAGAAGAAAAGCCGAGGCTCAGAAAAAGACGACTGTTCCCAGTCTCTCTGCAAGTCCGAGCAAGGCAGGGACAGGGACCAGGTTCCAGAGTCTCAGTACAGGGCCGATGGCAAGTAGCCTCGGTCCCTCAGTGCAGGGCCAACGGCGAGTGGCCTCGGTCCCTCAGTGCAGGGCGGACGACAAGTGGCCTTGG
Source organism: Mandrillus leucophaeus (assembly GCF_000951045.1). Classification (NCBI taxonomy): domain Eukaryota; kingdom Metazoa; phylum Chordata; class Mammalia; order Primates; family Cercopithecidae; genus Mandrillus; species Mandrillus leucophaeus. The sequence goes on along the minus strand of NW_012104920.1, from coordinate 2,600,045 downwards.
TCCCTCAGTGCAGGGCGGACGGCCAGTGGCCTCGGTCCCTCAGTGCAGGGCCGACGACGAGTGGCCTCGGTCCCTCAGTGCAGGGCAGACGGCCAGTGGCCTCGGTCCCTCAGTGCAGGGCGGATGGCCAGTGGCCTCGGTCCCAGCATTTCAATGCTTATCTGTGGGCCCCCACGGAAGGGCCTGGGACATATGACTGGTCACAGCCCTCCCAGTTGACTCTGAGCCAAGGTCTTCTTGCTTCTGGGTGCTTTGACAGAATGCAAGCAGGGGACAGGGAGGGGCTACCTTGAGAGGAAGGCATGATGCTGGGTGATGGCCTCGCAGTCATAGGTGGAGGAGTCGCTCTGTTTCCGTGGCAACGGCCTCTTGGGCTCCTCATCCTCCAACCCACTGGAGATGTCAATGTTGCTTTTGCTGAGACGCTTGCTGCTGGCCAGACTGCAATCTTCCTCCACCGCAACTGGGGTGTCCTTTGGGACCGAACAGGGGACAGGAGAAAAAAGGACTGTTGTCACGGGAGACTCTGGGGCCCTGTCTCCTCCACTCAAGCACAAACCAACCCCTTCATCCTAAGATGTGAGGGGCTACCCTTCTTCCAAAAGACACAGGAAGCCATGTCATAATCATGGTAGGATTTTAGGCATAGACTCTCTCCCGCATCCACAGGATTGACATTCCCGCTGGGACGCTGGACGGCTGTCGAAGGAGCCAAATCCAGCTCTCCGGGCCTCAGTTTCCACACCTGTCATAATAATCCCCTGCTACTCTTATGGGATTAGGAATACACTTCTTCTTTTTCTTTTTTTTTTTTTCTTTTTTGAAACAGAGTCTCCCTCTGTCACCCAGGCTGGAGTACAGTGGTACGATCTTGGCTCACTGCAAACTCCGCCTCCTGGGTTTAAGTGATTCTCGTGCCTCAGCCTCCCGAGTAGCTGGGATTACAGGCGCGCACCACCATGCCCGGCTAATTTTTGTATTTAGTAGAGACGGGATTCCACCATGTTGGCCAGGCTAGTCTCAAACTCCTGACCTCAAGTGATCTGCCCAACTCGGCCTCCCAAAGTGCTGGGATTACAGGCATGAGCCACTGCGCCCAGCCGGATTATGATACACTTCTTTGTAACCTGGATGTCATGGTGCCAACGTGAAGAACCAGCACTGTCTCCCTGAGGGGCAGGCCCTACCTCTGTGGGCACAGCCCTCCCGCAGTCCTGCCCCCCAGCCGTACCTGGGTGCTGCTGATGCTCCCCTTCCGGCTGCTGCTGGCAGGGCTGTCCCCTGAGGGCCCCGCACTGTAGCAGATGGCATCGAAGGCCAGGAGGCCCCCCACACAGTCCCCGATGAGACATACCTGGAAGAGATGCAGCTGGGACTGCAGGCCTGCCCATTGCTGGTCCCTCACCCCACACCCGGCCAGAGCAGTGCTGCCTCCTCACAGGAGAATGAGAACTCGTTCTTGGGAGGCATTGAGAGAGCCCAGTTGGCAAACTGGGGGGTCAGGGTTGACGTCGGCCCAGGTCAGCCCAAGGACGGGGAGAAGGCTATTCTCAGGGGTCAGACTTGGGCTGGAGAGCAGCATGGGCTCAGAATCAGAACTCAGACTGTTGGCCTCCATTTTTCCATCTGTAAAATGAGGGCAAACTCAGAGATCTCAAAAGCCGACTTTGAGCTCAGAGGCTGATTCGAGAACAGCCTGGCCTTGGTCTTTTCAGTAGATTCCAGCCTCTCTCCCAGGCAGGGGCCGGAACGGGGCAGGGGAGAGGAGGGGAGGGCGGGCTGTCCTACCTGCCCACTGAAGCCGATCCCATCGGAGGACTTCAGGAACTCTCTGTAGACCTGGTTGGCTCGCTCGATGACGGTGGCGACAGCGTCCTGGTACTGCGGGGAGGAGATGGCCAACAGGGGAAGGGCGGCCAGAGGGACGTGGTCCTGGCTGCTGCTGAGGCAGCCCTCATCATGGCTGTAGGGGTTCAGGCTGCAGACAGGGGGCCCAAGGTGAGCCCAGCCAGGATCGGGCAGGTTGGCAGGTTTGGGGCTGAGAATCAGGCAGAAGAGAGCGCATACTGGCCCGGAATTGGGCTCCCGGGACCCTTCAGGAAGACCCAGGCGGGAGCCTGGTGACACAGAACACAGGCAGTGTAGGGAGGAGAGGGGAAGAGGATTCAAGCCTACACTGACTCCCTGTGTGTCCTTCCTGTGTTGGCCATGGGTGTGGGTCCGGGGGTCCCTGTGACTGTGGTCTCTATTGCCGTCTTCTGCATGGCCCCAAAGGACACCCCAATCATAGAGGAAGAAGTCAGCTGAGGAGTCAGCTAGTGTGGAACATATCATCATGGCAGACTTCCTGGAGGAGGTGGGGCTTGAACTAGGCCTCATGGAAGGCTTTGAAGAAGCTGGGAAAGGAGGAGACAGGGCATGCCAGGCTTGGGGTTCATATGTTGGCCACAGCTTGGAGCTGAGCACATGGCTACAGACATGATGTGTTCACTGTGTCACTGGGAGAAGATCAGAGCTTTCATTAGCTTTGCAGAAAGTTCTGTGACCCCAGAGGGGGCTGAGAGCCTGCCCAACAGTGTCCAGTCAGCAGACTGTCCAGACTTTGCATTGGTGCCCTCAACTCCCTACCTTCCCACTAGGAAATGCCTCCCTCTCTGGGCAGCTCAGACTCACTTGAGACCAGTGCCTCCGAGTCACCTGCCCCTGCCTCTGCCCCAACCTCTGCTTCTGTTCCCTGGGGCTTCCGACCCAGGTGCATTGTTGGACCTGGCTGGTTAGGAAGGACCATAGCGGGAGGCTGGGAACTCTCCACCCCTGTCCAGAGCCTGCCCTTCCCCCTTAGCCCAAGCTCAGGCTGATGGAGCCCAATGCAGATCCCACTGGCACTCGACAGAATCTGGGGCAGGTGACAGGGCTCGAGCACTCTCAGCAGGTGGCAGAGTCCTCGTGGTGTACAAGGTTGGCCCTGTCAGCCATTCCTCATCTCCAAAGAACACAAATTAGAGGAAACAGGCCTCGATTGCAGCGGAGAGATTTTAATTAGCTGAGAAAGAGCTCCCTCCCAGCCGTGATTACGGGGTGATGAATGGCCCTGGCAAGGAGCTGCCTGGGGGAGAACTAAGCTCCCTCCTGCCGGCCCGCGAATGGCTGGGCCATCCGTCTTCCTGGAGATAGAGGTGACCCAGCTCTGGAGGTCAGATGTCCTGGGGACAGGTACAGGGGTTCCTGAGATGGATGATGAACTTGCACAGTGAAGTCCTGGACTGGCAGAGGGACAACGGAACATGCTATGCCACCAGCTAGGCAGTGAGCAGGTGTCAGAGATGCAGATTCCGGGGCACCTCCCTCCTGAATCAGCCACCGCCCGGGGGAGGCCTGGACATCTCGCAGTTTAACAAGAATCACACCAGGGATTTGGGCAATTAGCCAGGTTGCGGAATTACGGACCTAATCTCCTTCCTTCCTTCCAACTCTGATGGAGATCTGCCCGCAATTCCTGGTGGTGTCCAAGGAATGCAGATAAATCAGAGTCTCTGACTTTCCCCCTATCCAGAGGGGGAAAAGGAAGGCCCAGGGAAGGGAAGGGGCTTGCCCATGCTCTCTCCCGACCAGCTGGAAGCTCCACGGCAGGGGACTCTGGCCCTCCCCACACGGAGCCCTCCTCAGAGCCACATCTGACTGAGAACAGTGGCTCCCATTCTCCTGGGGAATCGGGGGTGCGGTGTGCCCCACACACCTGGCACTCTGCTAGGGGCCTCTTCGCACCTTCCCCAGCTCCGGAGCCCCAGGGTATGAGGGCCCTGCCTGAGGGCTGGGCTCTGCAGCGGCCCCAAGTCTCTGGCAGGGTCCTGTGAGGGGGAGAGGCAGAATGGAGGTGCAGAGGCCTCCCTCCTGCCCCCGACTGAAAGTTCTCAGCTGCCAGCCCCAGCGATCTGCCAAATACCTACAGGATTTGGGCCCTGCAGGCATTTGGGTCATTTTTTACACATATGACTGCTGAGAATCCAGGTATCCACCCGGCCCCAGGCACTTACTTTTAGCTAGTTCAACAGGACAGGTAGACGGGGAGCACTGCAGTCCTCAGGGCCTGGAGCAGTGGGTGGAGCTCCCAGAGGCCCCACACCCTGGAGGTCCCCTCAGTTTGTCCCCCACAGGTACCAGGGCCCACAGTGGGCAAGGATATGCCAGCGTCAGCAGTGAGCAAGCTACCCGGCGCTCAGCCAGCCCTTCTGTGCACACATCCTTCCCTCCTTTCTCCCCACCAGCTGGGTTCCCTACTGCGAGCTGGAAGTCTCCCTCCCCAGCCCACTCTCCACCTGCAGAGAGAGCCCCTCTTCCAGCCAGGAGGAAGATGATGTGAGTGACAGCTAGCATCCCCGAGGCTGGCATCCCCATGGTTAGCATCTCCGAGGCTGGCATCGCATGGCTAGTATCCCTGAGGCTAGCATCACATGTCCAAGGCTGGCATCCCCATGGCTAGATCCCTACAGCTAGTATCCCCAAGGCTGGCATCCCCATCGCTGGATCTCTAAGGCTGGCATCCCTATGGCTAGTATCCCCAAGCTTGGCATCCCCATAGCTAGTATCCCCGAGGCTAGTATCCCCATGGCTAGATCCCCACAGCTGGCATCACCAAGGCTGGCATCCCCAAGGTTAGCATCCCCAAGGCTGGCATCCCCATAGCTAGTATCCCCGAGGCTAGTATCCCCATGGCTGGATCCCCACAGCTGGCATCCCTAAGGCTGGCATCCCTATGGCTAGTATTCCCAAGACTAGTATCCCCAAGGCTGGCATCCCCATGGCTGGATCTCTAAGGCTGGCATCCCTATGGCTAGTATCCCCAAGCTTGGCATCCCCATAGCTAGTATCCCCGAGGCTAGTATCCCCATGGCTGGATCCCCACAGCTGGCATCCCTAAGGCTGGCATCCCCATGGCTAGCATCCCCAAGGCTGGCATCCTCAAGGCTAGTATCCCCGAGGCTAGTATCCCCATGGCTGGATCCCCACAGCTGGCATCCCTAAGGTTGGCATCCCCAAGGCTGGCATCCCCAAGACTGGCATCCCTATGCACTTTCTACGTTTTGGACACTGTGTTGAGTGCTTCACACACATTAGCACACAGACTCTTCACAGCCACCCTGAGAGGTTATTTACTAAGGCTACCTTCATTGTATAGATTAGGAAACTGAGATAAGGAGAGGTTCAACACGTTCCCCTGATCACACAGCCAGGATTCAGATCCATGCGGCCTGAGAGCCCACACACTTAGCCATGGTATGCAAACCCAAAAGTCACTGCTCCAGGAAGTCCTCTCTGGCCTTTCTCGGAGAGCCCACAGTGCCCTGTTCCTCCTCCATCACAGCACTGTGATATCATGAGGTAGACAGATAGATCAGATAGATAGATAGATAGATAGATAGATAGATAGATAGATAGATAGATAGATAGACAGACAGACAGACAGAGATAATGGATGGACGGATAGATGGATGGATAGAGTGATGAGGATGGATGGATAGATGGATGGATGGATGGATGGATGGATGGATGGATGGATGGATGAATACCTAGATAAATAGAATAGAGAGAGAGAGAGAGAGAGAGAGAGAGAGAGAATAGATGGATAGGTTTGTCCAAAGTTCCTGGCTCCCGTAGCCGTTGTTATAATGTTGGGGCATTTAGGCCTTGGAAAACAGAATCAATCTCTCTCTGTCTCTCTCTCTGACATTCTCCTGCCCTCCTTTAATTCTCTCCCCAGGCAGGAACTTCCCCCCACCTTTCTGTCTTGGAGCTGGCTGTGAAGAAATTCTCTGACCTCCCTTGTCGAATTGAGGTCAAGAGACCCTCGTTTCAGAAGGGGTCCTGCCCCATACCGAGGAGGAAGGAATGCTGTGGAGAGGCCAAGAAGCATCTGAGCAGACAGGCCCTGCGGGGTTTCCCCACTTGGTCTGAATGTCAGACCCTTTTTATCCAACCACATATCTACGTTGTCAGTCATGCCTGGCCAATGACACCTCCATTCCAGAGACAAAAGGACAGGAGAGCTTCCAGAGACCTGAACGTGTGGAGGTTTCTAGAGGCCGGCACACCTAGGGAAGCTCCACGCCCCTTCTCCCATTCCTCACCTTATGCCTCTCTTCATCTGTATCCTTTATAATAAACCAGTAAATGTGATTCAGCATTTTCCTGAGTTCTGTGAGCCCATCTAGCAATTAATTGAACCTGGTGACAGGGTTGCGAGAACCCCAGCTGGAAGCTGCGCTGTCAGCAGTGCAGGTAAAACAAACTGGGGCACGGTATCGGTGTCGGAAGTTTGGGGCAGTCTTGTGGGACCAAGCTCTCACCCCGTGGATCTGATGCTATTTGCAAGTAGACAGTGGCGGAATTGAATTGCAGGGCACCCAGCTGGTGCCCACAGCAGAACTGACTGCTGTGTACGGAAACAGCCCCTCACATGTGGCCCCGGAAGTCTCCTGTGTTGACTGTTACGGTGTGAGAGCAAAGGAGAAACACCATTCGTGTTTTTCAGATTCCTACTTGGCTGCAACTGTGTGGCTGAGTTTGACTCCTGTCTCCATGGGCTGGGCAACCCTAGGGGAAACTGCTCAACCTCTCGACACTCAGTGTCTTTATCTGGGCCAAACAGAGCAGGCTTGTTGAACACAGGAAGTGGCTCAAGATTTCACAGGACCCCAGCACACCCAGGCAAGGCGGAGGACTCTTCCCAACACCTTCCACCAGGGATGCTTGTGTTTCATCAGGATCTGACATCCTGGAGAGTCCACCTGCCCATGGGGTCCATGTTGTGGGGGAAGCCCCTCCACGTAGTCCCCCAACTAACCCCAACCAGTCCAAACAAGCAGAAATGGACTCACTGAGAGACGAGCGAGAAAGCCTCAGAGCAGATGGCAGGACAGGGGACGAACTTGATGAGGATGTGGCCCAGGGCAGCAGGGAAGTGGGCTCGTGTGACCTTCTCCAGCACGGAGCTGAAGGTGTGGATGTCGGCTGCCTTGCAGGACGGGTCCCCGGCGCCCGTGTCCAGGATGTTTCCCCCGTGCAGGACCAGCAGGAGGACATGCGTCTTGCAGGAGCGCTGCGGGCAGCCTTCCTGAGAGCCAAGGCGGTTGGGATACAGAGAGAGAAAGGCGGCTGGGGTAGGGGGAGGTACACAGGGACACACACACACAGGGATGCACACAGGGACACACACGCGCATGCTCACACACACGGGGAGACTGAGGCCAGAGAAGCAGGCACTATGTCCAGCCTGTCTTAACTGCAATCTGAGGAGTAGTCTCAGCTCGAATACTCCCCGCTGTGTGACAGAACCTCGGGGGCATTCAGAGTGAGGGAAGGACACGGGCTGCCAGGAGGGGTGGCAGGGCAGGAAGAGTCCCAAGAGACGCTTCCTGTTCATCGGGAACCCAAAGCCCAGGGAAGGACACGGACCCACCCAGGGTCACACAGCAAGTCAGATGAAGAGCTGGAAGAAAATGAGGCCGCCTAGTATCCAAGGGCACTTCCTAAAATCCCGGCCTCCGAGGCGGGCCCAGACGCCCTCCGAAACCCAGCCCACCTCGCTGTCTTCGTGGATCTCGATGCTTCCCTGGGCCGGGAACCTCTGTCTTCTCAAGGAAACCCGGTACAGTTCTCCTGCAGAGGGAAAGGAGGGCTCAGCATCCTCAGGTGATCAGACACTCCCTGGGCCCAGCTGGCCCTAAAGGTGAGGCCTTGGCTTACATCATAGGTGAGCTCAAGTTAGTTAGAGTCTGGAGCTAGGAAGAGTCACCCCATCCAGGCCCTGCCTCTGAGACCCACACAACATGAAGCCCTTTCTCCTCACAAGGAAAGGGAGGGTGGCAGAGTGAGGCCGTCGCGGATGGTGCTCCTGAAAGGAGGGGCTTCCTCGAAAGGAACCAGCCTGCGTTTCTCCACCACAGGAAGCAGCAAGGCTGAGTGCCACCCGACGACTTCCACTGCCAGTTACGGACGGACGGCGATTTGAGCCAAGCCGCCCGCTGAGAACAACTCGAATTGCTGGTGTGATGGCAAATTGTATGCACCCTCTCTTGACAGGGCTGAGAGGTGCCCAGAGAGCTGGTAAAACACACTCTCTGGGTCTATCTGTGAGGTGTTTGGGGAAGAGGTTGGCATTTGAAGCAGTGAACGAAGGCGATCTGTCCTGCCAAGGCGGGTGGGCACCGTGCAGTCCGTGAGGGTCTGAGTAGAACAAAGTGGTGCAGGGAGGGAGGATTCACTCTTCTCAAGCTCAGACTTCCATCTCCTGCCTCACACATCAGCACATCCGCTTCTCCGGCCTTGGGACTTGAACTGGGATTCATGCCATTGTCTCGCCTGGTTCTCCGGCCTTTGGGCTTAGGCTGGAACTACGCCACAGGCTTTCCTGAGCCTCCCAACTTCCAGACAGCGGATCAGGGAACCTCTCAGCCTCCATCATCACAAGAGCCAGTCCCTTATAATAAGTCTCTTTTTTCTTTTTCTTTTTCTTTTTTTTTTGATGGAGTTTCACTCTTGTTGCCCAGGCTAGAGTGCAATGGTGCAATCTCAGGTCACCGCAACCTCCTCCTCCGAGGTTCAAGCGATTCTCCTGCCTCAGCCTCCCGAGTAGCTGGGGTTACAGGTATGCGCCACCACACCTGGCTAATTTTATTTTTAGAAGAGACGGGGTTTCTCCATGTTGGTCAGGCTGGTCTCAAACTCCTGACCTCAAGTGATCTGCCCGCCTTGGCCTCCCAAAAGGCTGGGATTACAGGCACGAGCCACCGTGCCTGGCCAATAAGTCTCTTTTTATACATCTGTGTATATATCCTTTCAGTCAGTTTCTCTAGAGAACCCTAATACAGCTGGATAAATACTTTTAAAATACATGTATATGTATGTGTGTGTGTGTGTGTGTATGTGTGTGTGTATACATATATACATATTTGAAGTTATCAGAGAGATAATAGAGCCCTGAATTACGGGACCACTTTCTAGGGAAGGCAGACTCCCAGAGAGGTAAGGTCAGCATTTGAAACACTCTTGGTATCCCCCATGAGCTTTAGGGTAAAGCTTGCCTTTGCCAGAAATCTCTCCTTGCTCCTCTCAGCAGCCTGGGCTCAACAGCTCCTCCTTCAAGAAGTCCTTCTTCGCTTCCAGCCCTCCCTGAGCTCTCATTTCCCTCACACAGAATTCAGTAAACCACAGCCATGGACCAAATCTGCCCCACTGCCTGTTTTTTGTAAATAAAGTTTTATTGGAACACACTCAGGCTCCTTCATTTACAGATTGTCTATGGCAGGCGGCTTTTGTGCCATAGGAGTGGAGCAGTCACAGCAGACACCTTACAGCTTACAAAGCTGGAAATATTTATTATCTGGCCCTTTCCAGAAACGCTTGTCAACCCCTGATCTAACACCTACGCCCCTGAATGTCATGACATTGGACTCCTGGGTGGAGACACTTCAAAGCATCCAACGGCCACCCCCGAGCCCCCACCCAAATGATACCTGCCGCTCTGAGGACTCCTTCCTGCCTCCAGGCTGCCTTCAGCTCCTCTCCTTCCTCTCCCGTGAGATGGATGCTACCTCCCGTGTGTGGCTAAAACCTACAGCCAAGCTGAACCACCTGTTTGTCTTCAGGGAGGAGGAACTGGCTCATTTCTCTCTTAAAGTCGCAGGTTCTAGATAAAGATGGTCCTTGCCTTCTTCACACCCCCCGCACCCCCACCACAGCCTGCTGCTCCCCTCTAGGAGTCACGTCTGGGGAGGGTACTTCCGGGGGCTTTGTGGGCAACGCTAGGCACCCTGTCAACATCCCCTCACCACGACCAGCCCCAGCGGAGGGTACCTCTACAAGGAACTGCACATGAGAAGCTTTTCTCAGCAGGGAAGAGCATTTCTGAAATATCCAGTCCCCCCAGACACAATCCCAGTCAAAGGGTAACTGCTTTATGAGCTCCGAGCTGCCCACACAGACAGGAAATCGTTTCCTAAATGCAGGAGGAGGGAAAACCCATCCTGGGGCCCGGCTGTGCCCAGCACTTCCTAGTTCTTCCCACTGGCTCAGCTCTCCTGCCTAATTTCTAACTTACTAAAGACGTTGCCCTGGGCTTGGCTAGAGGAGACCCAGGCTCTCCCCTCAGGACAGGATGATAACACAAGACAACAGTAATGGCTCAGCTTTATTAAGCACTTATTATGTCCTGGGCGCTATGTGCTTTACATGATTCATCCTGTCTGGTCCCCGCAATTTCTCTCTGAGTCTGAATGGTCTTGTAATTAGCCCCATTTTACAGATGAGCAAACCGAGACTCAACCTACGTCACCTGCCCCAAGTACCTTAAAGGTTCAAGCCCAGGTCTGCCGCTGCCAGGCCCGTTTCCACCCCATGAACTAGCACCAGGAGGGAGATGGTCTGAGTGTGGCTTCCCTGAGACAAAGCGCTCATGCTTCATGGTGTGTGCAGCTGTGTGTGCGACTCTGGGGCAGGCTGTGAGTCAAGAAGAACAAGGAGTGACGGCAGGGCTGAGGTTGGCTCTAGGGCTGGGAGGAGCGTGGTTAAAGCCAGGGACCCTGGATCACATCTGAGTTCACCTGAGTTCACATCTTGGCTTTTATCAGCTGTGTGACCTGTGCCTCAGTTTCTTCATCTGGAATATGGGGATAATAAAAGCAGCTACCCCATGGGGTGGTGGTGAGGATAGATGAGTTCGTATGCATAAAGGGCTTAGAGCAGGGTGAGGAACACAGGAAGTGTCACATGGGTTAGCTGCTATTGTTATTATTATCACTATCCAGGGGACATCCAGGGCACAGAGCCAGGGCCACAGCTGACAAGATGGGCTGCTGGGGACATTGCCGCCTCCACACTTGCCTTCCCTTGTGCCAAGTCCCTCCCTGAGCCCTGGCAGGCTCCTCGGCCTTGCTGGGCTGGGTGCCTGTTTGCAGTGTGATTACAGGATTAAATGCTGTGATTGCCACAAATTACTATGGCAAGGCTATAAATACATTGCAGGGAAGACATGAGGGTCCTGCTGTCTCCTGGGCACGATGCCCTCTGTTAGGTGGGGGCTGGACCCTGCACCCTCACCCATTACAAAAGCCAAGGAGCGCCTACATCTTTGATCTGTCTGGAGCCAGCCCCCTCGGGACCCATGTGATGCTCTGGGCATCAAATCGATGGATGACTGCTGCATCCTGGCCACCAACGATGTTGAGGCCATGCCTGGTTCCGTGGGGATGGGAGCCACAGGCCAGAGACTGGGCAGGATTATCCTCAGTATCCCTCACTCCTCCCTAGCAGGAGGGAAGAGTCTCGCCTCCTACGCTGTTTGGGGACAGAGCCTTGCTTCCTTTCCATGCACAAAAGCCAGGAATGCTTTGCTCTGGGAGATGGAGGAAGGGAGATCTAGCCTGCCAGATTTAGATTCTGGCCCCTTGAGAGGTGACTAACAGGACCAGAGCTTCCCCACAGAAACGCACATCCCCCGTCTTCGTCTTAGCAGAGGCCCCTGTAGACAAGCAGGGGCAGCCGTAGGCCACCTTCCCTGTACCTTCCCCACAGGTCTCTGCTCTTCTAAAAGCCAGATATTCCTACCATGATGATTGAGGCCATTGGCTCTGACTCACCCCTAAGACATAACCCTTTCACTCGTCCTTGCCTTTGCTCATGTGAGCCCTCTGCCTGCCTGTAAGCCCTTCCTGCCTTTGCAGACTGGCAAACTTCTACTCATCCTGCAAAACCCTGCTCAATTGCTGTCACCTCCAGAAAGCCATCTTTGATCTATCTAGGCAAAGATGGTTATCCCACAGTAGGTGGCGCTGGTGCTGGCTCACTTGTCTATTTCCCCATCAGACTGTAGGCCCCTTGAGAATAGAGTTCATCAGCTTTCAGGGCCTAGGATGGCATTTTTATGAAAACCTTTTGGAAGATCCCAGGATGCACACAGCCTGTGAGACATCTGTGCGCCATTAAACCCTCAGGAGAAATCAGGTTCAGGGAAGCATCATCCACTGAGAAGCACATTTCGTGAAAGTACTCATGGGAACTGGTATGTAGGAACCTCTAGGGATTCTAGAAGAGTCTGGTCTGGGCTCTATAATTCCACCCCTAGAGGCTTCCTCAGGGACTCTGGTGATAAAAGCAGCTGGCAGGGGGTCCTCAGGAGTGGAGAGCCACATACAGGGGACCCCAGGACCTCATCATTGGGCTGCCTGTTTCTTCCCACTTCCTGTTAATTTCTGTTTGCACGTCCCTATTCAGGCTGGGTCCCTGCAGGGCCCAGGTTTGGGGTGGGTGAGCCCACAGCTGTTTTTGTGACAGTGTTTTTTGACAGGCTTTGAGACAGGCCAGCTACCACAGTGCCAGCTCCTAGTACCCTGCTAGCCCCACATCAGGAGAGGTGGTCCACCCAGCTCACCATGGCTGCTCTTGATGCCTGAAGAATGGAGCCTATTTTTGCTTAATCACAGCCTTGGTGAGGTACCAATTGTGATCATCCCCTCTAATTGCCAATGAGCCACACTGCTCTTGAGACGAAAGCCAAGGTCATCACCCACACACTCAGCACCCCAAGCAAAGCATCACCGCAGCTCGGCTGGAGAGCGTGGCTGTCTCCCTCTCTCTTGCTACCAGCCTCTGGGGTCCACAGGGGTGGATGCTGAGGGGCCCCCTGGCTAAAGCCGAACAGTCTCCTCTTCCATCCTTGGCAGTCACTCCTACCCCTCTGTTAGCCACCCCTGGAGTCAACCGAGCAGAGCTGGGCCCTCCTTAAGATCACGTGGCACATGCTGAGAAGTAGCTACAAAGGTATCTAATCCTCTATGAGCTAGTGGAAGCTCATGCATGGGTAGAAACACAATTTTTTTTTTTTTTTTTTGCATAAACCAGCCCAGGTCACCAGGCCAGGGCTCTTCACTGTCCTGAAGGAGGGGAGTAAAAGAGGGATGGTCTCTTTGTTCTTACTAATGCCTTCACGCCTCAGCCCTGCCTCCTCAGGGGCACTCTTGGCAGGAAGGAAAAAGTGAGGAGAGGCTACTATGAGGGGCAGGAACTGCTCAGACTATTAGGCCCTTTCAGTCGAGCTCCTACCCCATTTAAAAAGATACGTTAGCCAGGCGCAGTGGCTCACGCCTGTAATCCCAGCACTTTGGGAGGCCGAGGTGCCGAGGTGCGTGGATCACGAGGTCAGGAGATCAAGACTAACCTGGCTAACACAGTAAAACCCCGTCACTGGTAAAAATACAAAAAGTTAGCCGGACATGGTGGCGGGTGCCTATAGTCCCAGCTATTCGGGAGGCTGAGGCAGGAGAATGGCATGAACCTGGGAGGCGAAGGTTGCAGTGAACCAAGATCGTGCCACTGCACTCCAGCCTGGGCAACAGATTGAGACTCTGTCTCAAAAAATAATAATAATAATAAATAATAAATAAAAAGACATATTACTCGCCGGGCGCTGTGGCTCACATCTGTAGTCCCAGTACTTTTTGGGGGACCAAGGTGGGCGGACCATGAGGTCAGGAGTTCGAGGCCAGCCTGGCCAACACGGTGAAACCCCATCTCTACTAAAAACACAAAAATTAGCTGGGCGTGGTGGCGCACACCTGTAATCTCAGCTACTCGGGAGGTTGAGGCAGGAGAATCGCTTGAACCTGGGAGGCGGAGGTTGCAGTGAGCCGAGATCACGCCACTGCACTCCAGCCTGGCGACAGAGCAAGACTCCATCTCAAAATAAATAAATAAATAAATAAAGACATGTTACGCTCTGAGAATGCCCTGTCAAGTCCACCCTGGCCCTGCTTGGAAGTCAAAGGCTTTGCTATTTTGCTGCCATGTGGGATTCATCCATATAGCTAGGTGACATCTGGGAAGAACTATAACCTCATTCAGTAGCATCTCGGGGGCTCAGCCCACAGCCCCAACTCCCCAGGTGAGCCCACGTGACACACACAGGCGGAGAGAAGGACACACACAGACTTACAGGGAAGATAGGACACAAATAGAGTCCTTGGATGGGAAACTAACCCCCTACTTAGAGGGTGACCTCAGACACGCTCTGCAAACCACCGCAAAACGAGGGGTTTGCCTACATTCCCTGGTAAGAGTCAGGCAGTCTGAGATTCTATGAGTCCAAGCGTGAGTGCCCTCCAGACCCGGCAGAATTCGGCACTAGGACCTTGAAGGGGACCCACAGTCACAAGGATGGAGCCGCTTTGAGAGGCTATGGAGAAAGGAAGAATAACCAAACAGCTGCAGGCAGCACATTTCGCTTTGCTTTTCAAAGTGGTTGATTCCAACTAGGGAGCTCGGTGTTCATTCCTAGGCAAGTCCTGGGGCAAATTAATAAACAAATGCTTTGAGGACCCTTCGAAAA
>NW_012104920.1:2578657-2581903 GCF_000951045.1 Mandrillus leucophaeus | reverse complement strand
CTTCATCGTCCTGAAGGAGGGGAGTAAGAAAGGGATGGTCTCTTTGCTCTTACTAATGCCTTCACGCCACAGCCCTGCCTCCTCAGGGAGACTCTTGGCAGGGAAGAAAGAGCGGGGAGAGGTTACTATGGGGAGCAGGGACTTCTTAGGTTGTTAGGCCTGACGCCCTAATGATCCCCTGTCAAGTCCACCCTGGCCTTGCCAGGAACAGCACAAACACAAAGGAATGCAGTGGCACGCTCCAGCCCACGCGCACCTGCAGTAACCCCCGCCGAGTGTGTGCGGCGTCCAGCACAGGGCCTGGGAATCGCTCTTACACATAGGAAAAAGGTGCTCAACCTCAGAACCCTAAGCTAGAGGAAGGCTCATTGAAATTACCCTGAGACAACTTTCTTTTCCCCCTCACCTGTCGGATCGGCAGTTGTGACACCCTGTGCATTCATTGCCTCTGTGAAGGGCCCTCTGGCAACGTCATTCAAAATGCAAAATGCCTTTGACCCAGCAATTCCAAGCCCACGTGCAAAAGAACGTATGCACAATGCTCACCATTGCCACAGTGCTTTCACAATAGCAAAAGACAGGAAGCACCCACACGTCCACCAGCAGGGGACAGATCGAATACATTGTACCACAGTGAAATCACACACGCCCATTGCAAAACACAACTCAGCTCTAAGTGTACCGAGCTAAGGAGGCAATCCTGATCTGGTACCAACATCTGAGAAAAGCAAGGTGCGTGATGAAAGGAACTGTGTGCTCCCCTCTGCGTGAGGCACAGATATAAAAATATATATAAATGCGTATTTATGGATAGACTCCCGTATGCAGAGATTCTCTCTGAAATGGAATCTAAGAAATCGGTTATCATCTTTTCTTCTAGGGAGAACTGTGTGCGCTGGAAGACCGGAGAGGGAGGCATTTTATACCATGTACATGTGCTACCTACTCAAAAGATAGATTAAAAATAAGAATTTGTTTAAAGTGCATGTAGCAGGGTGGGGTTTTTTTTTAGACACCAATTTATATTTTCTCCCAGCTCTGGCTCCTTTGCCTCCGGGAAGGTTTGTGGCAGAGCTTCCTGGCTTTTGTTTCCAAAAGCTCTTTTGTTCCCAAGAGGAAAGGATTTGAGGAGACAGAGAATGCTTCAGGGTGAAGAGATCCTCACGCCCTGGCCCTGAGTGGAGGAGAGAGTCCTCTGTAGCGGTCCCTTGGCAACTCCAGGAAGAAGGAGATCAGCATAAGAAGACCTGGCCATCCCATGCTCTAGGGAGCCTGAGCCCTAGGCCAGGAGCTGCAAGCCCAGGACAAAAGGGATCACTAGGCGAGGTTCCGGGGTCCTCGTCCTCACTGTTGTGGATGGAGGACTCCTTGCACATGTGTGCATGCTGCAGGCACCCTTCCCCAACCAGAGTGCTGGGAAGACCCCTGGAGTTTTGGGGCAATGGCAGGAGAAGGAAGAAAGAGAAGCCCCTGGACACACAGAGGAGGAGGAGTCCTTCACCGGCACAGCTGCGTGGGAATGCACAGTCCAAATCAAAGTGGTTTACAGAAAAACAAAAGAAAGGGCGATTCTTCCACGTGGAAGGAAGTAGACTGTGCAGTGAGGTCTCCCTTTGCCCCTCCAGAGCCACAGTGCCCCATCTCTGCCTGACTCAGCCTGAGGCCAAGGCCCTCTTGCTACTGGTTGGGTGTAGCCGATGGAAAGCACCAGTAGGAGAACTGGGACAAGGGAGCCCCCTCCATGCAGGGTCACCGGGTCATCGTAAGGTGATCTCGGCTGGAGGCTGCTGCTCATGCAGGAGCCTCTCTGGGCTCTTCTCTTTCAGGGGTGGGAACAGCCCCAGGGTACTGCTGACGCCTTCTTGGTTTCCTTGAAGCCTCACTCACCTGTGAATGAAGTCTCTCTGCTAAGCCCTCCTCCACCTGTGGTTTGTGAGCCTTCTGTTTCCTGCTAGAACCCTGACTGCATCACGGGCTGGATCCTAAGTGCTCTATGCAAATCCCATCACCTCCTCCCACACCACCCCTCTCCAGGCTTCCCATATCCTGACCAAGCCCCTGCCTTCTGCTCCGCTCTCCCACACTCACCCCTCCCTCTCTGAACTCAGCCAGTTTTCGCACATCCCCTTTCCCTCTCACCGCAGGTCCCTGCAAATGTTCCCCGGGCCTGGGCTCTTCTCTACACTGCCCCGTGCCCAGATACTTCCCACAGGAAATTTAGTGTTCCTTCCTTCCGGAGGACTTCCACTCTTCCTGTCCTCTCCGCAAAAGCACCGCGGTCCTCTCTTTCTGGGGGTTAATCCTCATGCTTTTCATTTTATGACTATTTGATTATTATCTTCCCCTCTTCCATCTCCCAGATGATGAGATCCTTAAGGGCTGGGACTGGGTTTGATTTTGCTCTATTTTATCCCCAAAGACTATCATGATGCTGGCATACAAAAGTGCTCATTAAATATTTTTTAAACAAATGGGTGAATGAACTAATCATTTGTTCCCATTTTGCACCCCTATAAGTGTCGGAAGCTGCACGTGCCCCAGCAAAACCCAGATGCTACGTAGATAGACTTGCATATACGCACAGAGATGCACACTCACCCTCATGAAAGTGAATGCACCAATGCACTGGCATAGAGGCTAATGTACATCCTCATGAAAGTGAATGCACCAATGCATTGGCATAGAGGCTAATGCACATCCTCATGAAAGTGAATGCACCAATGCATTGGCAGAGGCTAATGCACACATACAAGTGCAAGGGCGCGCACACACACACAATGAGAAGGAACCATGCCAAGCAGAGACATACACGCACATGCACGAAAAGTGCTCCCAAGGCGGACGTCTGCCACCCTGAGCTCATTAAAGCTGGCTAAATATAGCCTGTCTGCAGCTGTGCTCAGCAAGCTGCCCACACAGGCCAGGAAAAGACACCAGTTACCAGGCAGAGGAGTGGAGAGGCCAGTCGTGGGCAAGGGGCTTCATGCGTCCTTGTCTGTGGTGGGGAGTCTTCCTGGGGAGGCCAGGGGCTGAGGGTATCTGGGAAGGGAAGCTCTTTGGTGGCTGGTCAGGGCATTCAGAGCTGTTCCTCTGGTCACTGACCCTAGGCAGCGGGGTGTGACATCAAACCACATGCCCACGATGGGGAGAGGTGAGCTGAGCCATCTACATCTCTCTGTGTCTGAGCTGAGGACCCAAGCTCAGTCCAGGACCAGGGGCTGGAGTTAGGACCCAGCTGGGGATACA
>NW_012104920.1:2575033-2577367 GCF_000951045.1 Mandrillus leucophaeus | reverse complement strand
CTCGATACCACTTGCCTATTCCTACCCTATTGGTTATTGCCCAAACTTGTGTCAGGGTTGAAAACACCAAGACCAATCAGACACAGCACCTGCCTTCAAATAGCTCTCAAGCCCCTGGGATCACATGACCAAGAATAGGTCATGTGACCAAGGTCAGGTCATATGACAAAGACCTAGGTCATGTGCTTCAGATCAGTCACATGACCAAAGGCTACAAACAGCCTGAGTCAGGGTCATGGGGCTGCCACTGTTACTTCTCAACCTCTAAGGCTGCACAAACCAGAGATCTCAGTTCAAAATGAGAGGGGGACATCCCTGCCCTGCCCCTGCAGCTCAGGCCCTGCCGAGGGTATGTCTGATGCCCAATAACAGGGCAGGAAAGCTATAGAAAGGGGCTCAGGAGGTTGAGAGACCCAGCCTGGAGAAGGGCAGGCTCAGAGGGATACAGCAGCTGCCTGCAAATCTATGCTGAGCATGTGTGGGTCAAGGGAGCAGAGGGCAGACTCAGGATGAATAAGGGTTGAGGTGGTTTCTGAAGAGTCATTCCAAGTTTTAGCACAACCTAGGAAATGTTTACAACAGTTCAAGAGTGACCTGTGCTGACCTGCAGACAGGCTGTTCTCCTTCACTGAGGTTAGACAAGCAAGTTATATAAGTGGCCACGTAGCAGGGTGCTGGGGAGGGAAGTTTCATCCAGTGTGGTGGGGAGCTGGCGGCTGAGCTCCCTCCGTGACTCCTTAACCCTTTCAGGGTCAGAATCTAATCACGTCCGCCTGGATTCATCTGACTAACCAGGCTAAGGTGATGTGTTCAAACCTTCAGTGGCCCAGTGAGCCTTTCACAGAGACACTACCCCAGACCAGGGCCTGGCCCTTGCGAGGGCCTATGCCCCAAACCCTGCCCCTTGAGAACATGTTGTTGGATACCCCACGTGAACACGGGGTTAGTTCAGAGGATCAGTTCTCATGGGGAATCCCAGTTCAGATCAGAGGTGCCATCTTGAATCGGGCCCAGTGAAATTTCCAGGTATACAACCATGAGAAAACTCTGCTACCACGACACAGGGATGCTAGAGGGACATGACATCCAAACCCTGGTATTCCCCTGCAGACTCCTCTGCAACAAACACAGCCCTCCTTAGATTGGTCCTGAGTTTCTAGTCCTCACCCGGTGTCTCAGGCAATCTTCACATTCATCCTGTGAGGCCAGGAGTACCCTCCCCATCTTAAAGATGAGAACACCAAGGATTGGAAAGGTGAAGTGATTTCTCTCAGGATGTAAGTGGAGGGCTGGGGACTAGAACCCAGGTCACCAGGTCAGGGCTCTTCCCCGCGCTTCATCGTCCTGAAGGAGGGGAGTAAGAAAGGGATGGTCTCTTTGCTCTTACTAATGCCTTCACGCCACAGCCCTGCCTCCTCAGGGAGACTCTTGGCAGGGAAGAAAGAGCGGGGAGAGGTTACTATGGGGAGCAGGGACTTCTTAGGTTGTTAGGCCTGACGCCCTAATGATCCCCTGTCAAGTCCACCCTGGCCTTGCCAGGAACAGCACAAACACAAAGGAATGCAGTGGCACGCTCCAGCCCACGCGCACCTGCAGTAACCCCCGCCGAGTGTGTGCGGCGTCCAGCACAGGGCCTGGGAATCGCTCTTACACATAGGAAAAAGGTGCTCAACCTCAGAACCCTAAGCTAGAGGAAGGCTCATTGAAATTACCCTGAGACAACTTTCTTTTCCCCCTCACCTGTCGGATCGGCAGTTGTGACACCCTGTGCATTCATTGCCTCTGTGAAGGGCCCTCTGGCAACGTCATTCAAAATGCAAAATGCCTTTGACCCAGCAATTCCAAGCCCACGTGCAAAAGAACGTATGCACAATGCTCACCATTGCCACAGTGCTTTCACAATAGCAAAAGACAGGAAGCACCCACACGTCCACCAGCAGGGGACAGATCGAATACATTGTACCACAGTGAAATCACACACGCCCATTGCAAAACACAACTCAGCTCTAAGTGTACCGAGCTAAGGAGGCAATCCTGATCTGGTACCAACATCTGAGAAAAGCAAGGTGCGTGATGAAAGGAACTGTGTGCTCCCCTCTGCGTGAGGCACAGATATAAAAATATATATAAATGCGTATTTATGGATAGACTCCCGTATGCAGAGATTCTCTCTGAAATGGAATCTAAGAAATCGGTTATCATCTTTTCTTCTAGGGAGAACTGTGTGCGCTGGAAGACCGG
The DNA here is from genome assembly GCF_000951045.1 of Mandrillus leucophaeus. Taxonomy (NCBI): domain Eukaryota; kingdom Metazoa; phylum Chordata; class Mammalia; order Primates; family Cercopithecidae; genus Mandrillus; species Mandrillus leucophaeus. Next base: position 2,575,126 of record NW_012104920.1, on the reverse strand, counting down.
AGAGGGAGGCATTTTATACCATGTACATGTGCTACCTACTCAAAAGATAGATTAAAAATAAGAATTTGTTTAAAGTGCATGTAGCAGGGTGGG
>NW_012104920.1:2567432-2572553 GCF_000951045.1 Mandrillus leucophaeus | reverse complement strand
TGGGGCTCAGGTGGTGGCCAGGAGAGAGGCTCAGCAGAGGATGAAGATAAAGGGTCAGACTGGGGCTAGGGTTGGGACTCGGTGACCATTGCCAGGTCCTTTTCTGGGGACGAGAGGAAGGTTGGGACTCAGTGACCATTGCCATGTCCTTTTTTGGGGACGAGAAGAAGGTTGGGACTCTGTGAACCATTGCCAGTTCCTTTTCTGGGGATGAGAGGAAGGTTGGGACTCGGTGACCATTGCCAGGTCCTTTTCTGGGGATGAGAGGAAGGTTGGGACTCAGTGACCATTGCTAGGTCTTTTTCTGGGGACGAGAGGAAGTTTGGGACTCGGTGACCATTGCCACTTCCTTTTCTGGGGATGAGAGGAAGGTTGGGACTTGGTGACCATTGCCAGGTCTTTTTCTGCGGATGAGAGGAAAGTTGGGACTCGGTGACCATTGTCAGGTCTTTTTCTGGCGACGAGAGGAAGTTCACAGCCCCACAGAGCATGTGCTCTAATGTGTGGACATGGCTGTGGGAAGACCCTCCCTGCACGTGGGACAGCTGCCTGCTGTCCCCACCCCTGCAGCTAATGCCAGGCACTGGCCCTGGAAAAGCCATGAGGCAACAGCATGGCTTTGGGTCCCATGTGTCAGGTGGCTGTTGTCATCCACACAGGCCGGGTCCAACTTCGAGGGCCACAATGGACAGGTCTTCCTGCTGTAGAATCTGCCCCCCAACCCATCCTGCATGGGGGTGGGACAGAGGGAGCCTCCTCTCCACTCGCACTTTTCCCGCCCTGTGCACTGCAGAGCCCTGCACCTCGCGGAGCTGCTGAGACTGGAAGGGAGAGGTATGGAGAGGGTGAGGCAGCGGCAGGTCTCCTGGGAGAATGTCATGCCTCCTCCCACCAGACGTTCCTGGATGGCGGTGCGAACAGAGGAAGGGGAGTTACTGCCCCTTTGAGACAACAGCCCTGCCCTCTGCCTCTTCTATGGTGGTGGCATATGGCAGCAGGAGGGGTGGGCTGGGCTTGCTGGATTCAGCATGAGCGACCCCGGCTGCCATGAATGGGGCCACAGGGCAGAGGCCAACAGTGAGGGGTACAGAGGGACCCTGATCCTTCCCACCATTTGCTGCAGAGGAACTGCCTCTGTCTCCTCTACAGAGATGGATGGGATGCTCAGGCTTCCCAATTAGCCCACAAGAAAACTGTGCTTAGAGAGTCCATGCTCCTTCCAGAGTCGGGGTGGAAGGGAAGGGGGAGAGCTGACAGGAAGAGGAGAAAATGCGCAGGTAAGGTCGTATGAGGGCAAGATCCACGCTTCATTGGAGAGGAGCCACAGGAGGGGAAGCAGGGGCTGTGAGGACCAGGCTTTCCTCCTCCAAAGGTCTCTCTGACACTCTGAAGGGAGGACCAGAGTGGGTGAGATGGGAAGCAGGGAGGCAGGGAGGCAGGCAGGTAAGGAGGCAGGGAGGCCAGTGCACAGGAGGATGCAATGGTCCAGGAGAGAGAAGACAGGGCCTCAACTAGAGAAGGGATGGAGACAGAGCGGAGTGGGTGGGTCTCATAGCACTGCTGGAGGTTGAATGACACTAGGAGCGGCTGATTTGACAGTGGATAGTGACAGAGAGAGAGAAGTCTAGAAGGCTTCTGGCTTGGACTCATGGAGGATGGTGCCATGCACACTGGATGGAAGCACAGAAGGAGTGAGGTTCGATGGAGACACGTAAGATCTCTGAGTCCCTACAGCCAGCACCATGGCAGGTGTGGTGGAAGCACCCTGGAAATGGTCACTGTGTTAACTAACGGAGCAGCACGAACAATGCAGAAACACAAAGAGGCACAGACAGAGGAAGCCAGGGGACAGAGAAGCGGCAACAGAAGACGCTGAGAACGTCAGACCCAGGAGGGACTCCATGTACAGACAGACAGGCCCCAGGCAGGAGCTGAGACTGCACAGCAACTCGGCAGAAGGTCACTCAGGTCTCCTCCCCCAAGTCCAAGGCCCTCTCTCTTCTCTGCGCCCCCACCGAGCCCCCACACACAATGGCTCCCTTGGCTTCCTCTAGTTTGGTTTCAAATAGCAGACTCGCGCCAGTGACAGCAGGCTGCCAGGCCGCCTGTCCAACTGCACAGTGAAGGCTGGGGCTGCCTGGCAGCCGCAAAGGAGAAAGTGTCCAGGACATCCCTCCCTGCATAGCCACTGCAGACAAGCCCTTGCAACCTTATACCTGCGCCTGCCCCGAGAGGCCCATGGCAGCCTCCCTCCCCATGCTCGCAACCCAAGAGGCCCCATGCTCTCTGGCCGGCTCATGTCCTCCTCTCTGGGGACTCCAACGCTTGGGGAAACACTGCTGTGACAATGGCAACTGAGGCAGCCGCAGGACCAGCAGAGCGCCAGCAAGACTGAGCCCCACTTGATAAGATTCATCATCACATGGGCACCAGGTGTTCCAGCTTCCAAGGCACATCCGTCCAGTAACAAGTGAGAACCATCAGTACTTTCTATCCACCCTGCGCGGATCCTAGTATCTCACAGATACCATCTCTGGTGCCCTCAGCAACTCTAAGAAGTAGATGGTATGGCCATCTTTTCTTTTCTTTGTTTATTTTTATTTTATTTTATTTTATTTTTGAGACGCAGTCTCACTCTGTTGCCAGGCTGGAGTGCAGTGGCACAATCTCGGCTCACTGCAACTTCCACCTCCTGGGTTCAAGTGATTCTCCTGCCTCAGCCTCCCAAGTAGCTGGGATTATAGGCACACGTCACCATGCCCAGCTAATTTTTTGTATTTTAGTAGAGATGGGGCTTCACCATGTTGCCCAGGCTGGTCTCGAACTCCTGAGCTCAGGCAATCCGCCCGCCTTGGTCTCCCGAAGTGTTGGGATTACAGGCATGAGCCACTGCGCCCAGCATGACAGTATGTTCATCTTTCCACAACTGAGTAAACTGAGGCTCAGAGACATCAAGTAACTTGTCCAAAATGTCACAGCTACTAAACAAGAGAAGCTGAGTGTCAAACCCAGGCCTTACCACCCTGCAACCCCAGACACCATCACACCAGTCCCAGGATGTTCTGGCTCCTGGTGCCAGGGCAACTTTCACCACCTCGCAGCTTGTTTTTAGTGAGTTTTCAAAAACCCAGTGGAACTATTAAAGAAGATAATTTGCATGCAAGTACGTTTTATGTGGAAAAGCACCATTATAAATGCAAGCCATTGCGATTCTTCTTTGTTTAATTCAGGTCACAGATTTTTCTTCTGCCAATTTTGCCTTAAAAATAAACAAACACATTACCATCGATCATCACCATCATTTCATAAAATAAAAAGCATTTCAATGCCAAAACTAGGCAGGACGTAATTGTAGAATTCTGTGAAAAGGAGTCCTCTCAATGGAATACGCTCAACGCGATAGAAAAACACAGTTCAGTATTATTGTTTTTCTCACTGCTGAAAATCTTAGGCTCTTTTGGGCATCCCCAACCTAGACGACCTCCAAGGTATCATTTGAGCTCCACAATGCATCTGCACATACGCTGTCATTCTTTGCTAAATAAGAACACTTTTTTTTTTTTTGAGATGCAGTGTTGCTGTGTCATCCAGGCTGGAATTCAATGGCACGATCTCGGCTCACTGCAACCTCCGCCTCCCGGGTTCAAGCGATTCTCCCGCCTCAGCCTCCCCAGTAGCTGGGATTTCGGGCATGCACCACCACACCTGGCTAACTTTTGTATTTTTAGTAGAGACGGGGTTTCGCTATATTGGCCAGGCAGGTCTCGATCTCCCGACCTCAGGTGATCCACCCACCTCAGCCTCCCAAAGTGTTGGGATTACAGGTGTGAGCCACCGGGCCCGGCCCGAGAAGAACATTCTGAAGGAGCAGAATTTGATGACAGCCTTCAGCAATAGAATTCTAACTATTTAAACACACATTTTTCTTCAGTCAGGTCCAGAGGTCACTAAACATCTCGTCAATTCAATTGTGTCTGTGGAAAACAGAGCTGTGGTTTGGCATCCCGGAGACAAGCCCCGCGTCGGGCGGCTGCTTGTGCTTCGGGGCTGCCGCTGTCTCCTCTGGCCAGGTGCTCAGAAGGCGAGATGATGGGTTCCTTTCCTCTCCTGCATTCCTGGGGAATGTGGTGACACCCCTGTGTTCAGCATGCTTGTTATTTTACAATGTTTTGGCATCTCAGGGGCCTTGCTGGCCAGGAAGAGACTGCCCCTCCCAGGGCCGGCTAATTCCTAGAGGTAATAACCACTCCCTTTGAGGGCGCCTTTCATAGGCACACGGACCAGTCCCAAACCCATATCCCCAACCACCTTCTCTAACTCTCACCCGCCAAACCAATACTTCCCTGGCCCTGAATCAACCCAGGGCCAGCTACCAGACAACGGGACACCAGCCCTACAGCCCAGAGCCCAGAGCCCTCGACATGCAAATCAGCCAGCCCTAGGTAGTTCTCCTGCTCTGCCCTGTCCTTCCAGCAGAAAACCCAACAAGGGCTCTGGGCCTTGCAACTTTGGGAGGCCCAGTCCACCCTGCCCACCACCTCCCCGGGCTCAGGCCTGCAGCCACTCTGCAAGCTCTTCCATACCTCAGCTGCTGTTCTGAGGTGGAGGCGCCTATGACATCAGCCTTTCTATGGCCTGGAACCCAGCCTTGAGTGGGCTTCCTGGCCCTTCTGTCTCCTGACCAAACCCAGTGCTTCCCCCATGGCCTTGCGCGGCGTGGCATGGCCCCATCTCTCAAAACCTGCGCTGAACATCTTCTTTTTCACCTCTGTACATTAAAGACCCGCAGGTACATTTTAACACAGTTCCCTTGTGCTGAGCTCAGTTCCTTACACCCCTACAAGGGCTCGGGAAAGAGAACTGCCGTCGTCTCTGCCCTGTCCTTTCCATGGCCTGATGCCCTTATGGCCTGGGCTTTGGGGTGCCCTTGACAAAGATATTCACACCTACCGGCCCCTGAAGGGCTTTGTCTATGAAATTGCCATTGATTGTTTGAAGCAGAAAAAGATTCTCCAGGTAAGGTGCAATGGCTCATATCTGTAATCCCAGCACTTTGGGAGGCTGAGGCAGACAGATCACCTGAGGTCAGGAGTTCAAGACCAGCCTGGCCAACATGGCAAA
>NW_012104920.1:2559708-2560612 GCF_000951045.1 Mandrillus leucophaeus | reverse complement strand
TTGTTTACCTCTAACAATTGATTCAAGACCTTGTCCCTTTTGTCTTCATCATGATCCCAGGTGGAGCCAGACAGAGAGAATCAATGGTTAATGCTAGATGCCAGCTCATAGCACTCCCCAGACCCAGGGGCCGTGATGAAACCTAGGCCCAAGAAGGGCCCAGATAGAGAACAGAGACCTGGATGCCATCATAGAGCAGTCCCCACACAGCACAACAGGATGGGCACAGACTGTTTCCCAGGTGCAAGAGCAGCACAGATGTGGACGGGAACAAGGAATGACCCAGTGGCCGATACACAGGTCAGGGAGCGAAGGCCCGCACCATGTCTGAGCGCCAGCTAAGGCCCATCACACTTTGCTGCCCCTAAAGAAAGTCAGCTTTGAGCACCCAGCAGAACTGGCGCCTAGCAGAGAAATGGAGACATGCATTCGAAAAAGCACCTTCTATGGGCCGAGCCCCATACTAGGGGCCGTGGGGGATGCAGAGATGAGAAAGTCAGGGTGAGGAAGGAGCAAGAGCACCACGGTGCAGGGCAGCGCATCGCTGACTGCAGTGACAGGCAAGACCGGCAGAGACAGAGGGACAGGGAAAGATTCATTCTGACTGAGGACCCCAAGGAAGCCCGTGCCAGAGCAGAGATTTCCGTTTTGACAGTAGAGGAAAGGGCTTGGCGTTCCAAACCAGCCAGCAAGATCACGTTTATGGAATGCCAAGTTCAAGGCAAAGCAGGGGTGTGAGAGAGCGCGGCCCTGGGAAGGAAGACCATTCACAGATAAGAAAACCAAGGCCTGAAGAGGTGAAGGGGCTTGCAGACTCTTCCAAATCCAAACCTCCTGCTTTTTCTATCACACTCCACCTAAAAGCAGCTGCAGAATGAGGGAGGCCCCATGCAAAAAGGAAATG
>NW_012104920.1:2554636-2557333 GCF_000951045.1 Mandrillus leucophaeus | reverse complement strand
CTATAATCCCAGCTACTCAAGAGGCTGAGGCAGGATAATCGCTTGAACCTAGGAGGCAGAGGCTGTGGTGAGCCGAGATCATGCCACTGCACTCCAGCCTAGGCAACAGAGCAAGACTCTGTCTCAAAAACAATAAGAGAAAGTTTATCTGGCAGGGGATGCCTGTGTACCCACTCAAGGCTGGGTTCCAGGCCATAGGAAGGCTGGTGTCATAGGCGCCTCCACCTCAGGACAGCAACTGAAGGATGGAAGAGTTTGCAGAGCGGCCGCAGGCCTGAGCCCGAGGAAGTGGTGGGCAGAGTGGACTGAGCCCCTCCAAAGCTGCAACTATAGATCAAAGGAGCAGGAGAGAGAAGTCAGGAAAGTTCTGAGTACAACGCCACCCCAAACACACGTGGACTCCTCTCCCGACCCAGCCGCATGTGGAAGTCAATACTGCCAACAGCAAAGACATCTGGCCCAGACATTGGCCACTGAGTCCTCCCAGAATGTCCAAGGAAGACGTCCTGAGGTCACTATGTCAGCAAATGGCCACATCTCGACCAAGTCTTTCCTGGGTCCAATGCTGTGCTCATCTCTCTGGGAAAACACAGGGGGAAGGAAACCTGGAGACGCCTGTATAACACAGAGGACAGGGACTCAGCCACAGGGCCACGGGCTCTGCAGAGTGGTGGCCTCTTCACGGAGCAATACTGAGGATCATCACCCCGGGCACATCCAGGAATGAGGTGTCTCTGAACCTCACTCAGTCATGTCAGTCACCATGACACCATCCGTGGTTCCTGGAAGTTGTGTCACCCAAAGGTGATGGACACAGGGGCCACGTTCCCCATTCCCATCCTCCTCTCTGTCCTCATGCCATGATCTCATCTGCTCTGCTGAGCTCATGCTCCCAACCCACCAGCCTCCCACCCCTCCCTCTGGCCCTGTGGATTCCCCAGAGAGGGAGATATGAGCTGGCCTGAGCTGCCCAGCGACAGGAACTCAGGAACCCGAGGGGCTCAGTTCATGGGTTAGAGAGTGGCCCAAACTCAGGCTGAGTGAGCTCAGGTCCTGCCTGCAGGCAAGATGGTAGGGATCCTGCCACCCTACCCGGCTCTGAATGGATGACAGGGGACCCAGGCTCAATGAGCTTGGACCCATCCAAGGGGAAGTAATGACCCCACGGGGTCAGGCTTGACTCACGCTGCTTCTCCTGGAGGATGCTGGATGTGCACGGCGCGGTCCCTTCTCCTGCAGAAAAAGAAAAGAAACGTGAGCAGATCCTTGTCACTGTTGCCAGGCACTGTGTTTCCCAGGGAGGCTGCTTGGAGCTGCCTCTGGCCCTCACTTGAGAGCTTGGGATGGGCAGAGGTATCTCCCACCACTTTATGCCCTGCTCTGCCATGCCCTGACCTAGCCCTTGGCCCTTCATGCCACACCTGATGCCATTTCTGGGGAGAGCACAGCCTGGCTCCTCTGCCTCCTCAGGCTTTTCCACCTCTGTCTTGTCCTCCAGCCCCTCCTCTCCTCCCTCCTCTACAAAGCAGCGGCTTCCCAGGAGCCGCCTGCCTCTCTATACTCACTCTCTCCTCTGAGGGTCCACACTGAACTCCAAGCCCACAAACCACTGCCAGGGCTCTGCCTCTGGCCCAGGCCTCTCTCCTTAGCTCTAGATCTGCGTATCCCACCGCCCCCCAGATGTCTTCTGTGGCCACTCCCAAACACTGCACACTGCCCATGACCAAAGCTTCCCTAGAAGCCTGCGGCCCCTCCCAAAATGTGTCTGCGGCTTCCTCCAGGGCCCCAGTTCTCTGAGGAAGGGTTCCAAGGCACAAAGTGAAGTCACCTCCTGGTCTCCCCAAGGGACTCGGGAACCCTTCCCCATGCAAAGCTACCTCATTTCCTCCCCTGCAGAACTGAAGGGCAACTCCAGTCTAAGAACCTACTCCATCTCCGCAGCCCACACTCCAGGGCCTGGTGGGTGACTCCTCTCCTGACCCTGTGCCTGCCTCTCACATGAAACTTCTCCAGGTGTGTCCATCGGAATCCATCACCCTGTTTCTGCAGCCCTCTGCCTGCCAGGGCCGCCTTCATGGCCCATGTCCCCTGAATCCTGGGATCATGGCCCCCCGGCCCTCTCGAAAGCAGGCAGGGGTAAACAGTGGGAAGAGCGTCCAGCTGGAATCTGGAGGCTGACTCCGTTTTAGGCTCCCTCTGGCCCACTGTGTCTCATAGGGTCCAGCACTCTCCCTCTCTGGGTTCATTCCTACAAGATAGCAGGGATCCAGTGCTCGCTAAGAATCTCCAAGTCCTGAATGCCCTTGAGTGACACTGAATTATGACTGGATACCTGGATTCAAATGCCAGCTTCTTCACTTACGAACCATGCACCCTTGGGCAAGTTACGCAACCTGTATATGCCTCAGTCTTCCAATCTATAAAATGGGGATAGTACTGGTACTTGCCTCGGAGGGTTACTGTAGATATTAAATGATTAATATACGTAAAGCCTGCTGGGCACGGTGGTTCATGCCTGTAATCCCAGCACTTTGGGAGACGGAGGTGGGCAGATCACCTAGAGGTCAGGGGTTTGAGACCAGCCCGGCAACATGGTGGAACCCTGTCTCTACTAAAATACAAAAATTAGCCGGGTGTGGTGGCGCATGTCTATAATCCCGAAGCTACTCGGGAGGCTGAGGCAGGAGAATCGCTTGA
>NW_012104920.1:2537848-2549191 GCF_000951045.1 Mandrillus leucophaeus | reverse complement strand
GGGGTGGGGCTGAGAAGCCAGAGGTCAGAAGAGTCGGAGGCCAAGATCCCAGGAGGCTTCAAGGCAGCAGGAGGCAGAACCATGTGAGAATTGCCCACCAAGTACCCCCGCACGTACGCACTGTCCCATTAGACTTCACTTACAAAACACAAACTTGGCCGGGCACGGTGGTTCACGACTGTAATCCTAGCACTTTGGGAGGCCAAGGTGGGCGGATCACCTGAGGTCAGGAGTTCGATACCAGCCTAGCCAACATGGTGAAACCCTGTCTCTACTAAAAATACAAAAATTAGCTGAGTGTGGTGGTGCACGCCTGTAATCTCAGCTACTCGGGAGGCTGAGGCAGGAGAATCACTTGAACCCAGGAGGCAGAGGTAGCAGTGAGCCGAGATAGTGCGACTGCACTCCAGCCTGGGCAACAGAGCAAGACTCCGTTTCAAACAAACAAACAAACAAACTTGAAGATAACACTACGCAGACTTCAGAACAGCAAATCCAATACCTGCAGCCCTCTGGAGCGCTGGCCCTGAGCCCTGACTGTAACACAGATGCTTCTGGCATTTCTCGGGCATCTACTATGTGTCAGGCCCTGGAGGAGGGGAGGACTCCAGCGCAGGGAGGGGCCAGGCCTGAGTCATTACCTCCACATTCTCACGCCAGGCCTGGAGCTGGTACTCACAGAAACAATTTACGAGTTCTCCAGACCATCCAATACTTTCATTACCAGGGTGGAAATATGACTTTAGCCTGGGCAGGATGTCCAGAGGTGGGGAGGTGGGCAAGCTGGGGAGGTGGGCAAGGATGAGAGTTGGGGTTGCTGGGGATACTGAGGATGCAGCTGGGGTTGCTGGGAATGCAGAGTTCAGAGGCCGGAAGAAGCTCAAGGACCCAGGTGAGAAGAGGCCATGAGGTGAGTGTCCTCGAAACGCCAGTGCACAGGCTGCACGTGGGTAAGAAGAGCGAAAATGTCAGAAAGGAGGTCGGGGCCAAGCTCTGGGTCTCCTCAAAGCCCGCCGTGAAGGCTGTGCCTGGACACGCAGGTGCTTTCTGGCTTCCCTAGTACTTTCCCGCACACAAAATCGTTGGATTCCACGCCTGTGCAGTAAGGCTGCTGAGCCTCAGCAAGATAAAATCACTTCCCCAACGTTGGGATCTGGTCCCTCGGACACCCCAATACTGGCAAGGGCTATTCCCACAATTTCACCATGCCCTCTATTGGTGGGGGGCTTCCAAGAGCAGGGGCTTCCCAGGGCGGCTCAGGCAGCCTGGGTAGTGCTTCCTAGAGGAGGAAGGCATGGGACAGGGGAAGGCTGCCACAGTCAGGGGCTGAGGGGTGGGGAGGTGGGGAGCAGAGAAGGGGACATTTACAAGGGGCGCAGAGAAGATGCGTCCAGAGGCTTGGGGACTGGCTGGTGTTTGCTTTGGGCTTCATCTTTCCTGCAGCGCAGCCTGAGCCAGGCATCTCGGGGATCCCAGGGCTGGTGAAGACACCGACGGGTCCAGAACAAGCCCTGCTGTTTGACGAGGTAAGTGTGGGGCCCGGACAGCAAGAAGCCGGCCTTGCCTACCCAGTGCAAGCCGGCTCCATCTTCCCTGGAAACCGCCAGCGAGGGAGGAGCCGGCTTGAACCTGGCTTCCTGATTTAGCAGGCTCCCAGGACGAGGGTGATTAACCAACTGTGCAGCTGGCTCAGCTGCCGCCTAAATGAGATCCCACTTAGCCTGGAGCTTTGCAGGGCTCATGGGCCCGACAGCTTTGCCTCTGCTGGAGCTTGTTTCCAGCGGAGGAGCTGCCAGAAACTCCCGCAGACAGGATGGGCTACGTGGAGAGGGCTACGGGCCGGGAAGGCCGGGGTTTTGTCGTGCACCCCAAGCTCTGGGCCCCAGGAATCTTGCCTGTCCTGAACTGACACAGCCCTAGAACGCTGAGCCACATCATCTCTTCTGAGAAGAGACTCCCAAGTCCCGCGAATGGTTTCCTGAGTAATTTTATATCTCTTCTTCCAATCCCCTTCCAACAAATCGTGAGTTCCCCGAGAGCAAGAGAAGCAAAATGTGTGGCCAAGAACAGAAGCCCTTTCGGCAAACTTCTGAAACAGAAGAGCCTTCCTGCATCAAACTGGAGAGTTGGTGGCTGCCGGGGGAGTGGTTCAGACAGATGGGGCCTTGGAGAATAAAGAACTGGGAATTCTCCTCCTGATAAACCAGAAAGTGTCAGGGACAGCCCCTGTGGAGCAGGGACAGGAGCCGCTAAAGCCGCAATTTGCCCTGGGCTCTCCCCTTACTCAGCACTGGGAGCCCTGGCCAGGCTCCAGGCCAGACTGGTGACTTTGCTCATGAAGGCTGGCTGAGGAGGGAAGACCTGCACGCTCCTCCCTGCTCAGACCACTCCCAGCATGGAGCCTCCCGTGAGCTGCAGGTTGAGACTCACGCTCATTATCCCTCACCTGGCCCAGCATAAGCCCTTACACTCATTCCCTGGCCCCTCCTGTTCTCCTCCACATTGGCTTCTGGAATAATCTTTCTAAAAAGTGGCTCTTCGCTCCCCCTGCTTAAACCATTCAGTCGATCCACAGGGACACTCCCAAGAAGGCCCCCAACTCCTCAGCCTGGCATTCGAGGTCTTCATCTCCAGCTTTTCCACCCCTGCCTCTTCTCCAAGACCTCCCACCCCTTTTTACCATCCCCTAGCTCCACACCTCACCCCCAGCCCAATGCTTCACACCCCAACCTCAGTCAGGACAAACTCCCCTAAATCTCCCTGCTTCCCATACCTTTTATTCTACATCTTTTCCATGTCTTTTATTTCATCAATATGTTATGTTGCATCGATTGATTTTCACATAATAACTTTGCATACCTGGGCTAAATTCCACTTAGTCCTTGACAGATCTTGTATTTCACTGTTCTTTTATGCTTGGGGTTTTTATATCTCTTCCAGGACAATTTATACTAACAATCTATGAGCTGTCATTTAAGGAATGACAACCTCATAGCTTGTCCAACCTCAGTCAGGACAAATTCTCCAACTCTCCCTGCTTCCCTCACCTCCCTCTGCACCTTTGTCCCTGCAGCTCCCTCTGCCCTCAATGGTCTGTCCCAACCCCAGCAAAGCCTCCTTAGTTCCTCATGCAGCAGCTCTAGCGCTACCTCCTCTTTGAGCCCTCTGTGCCTTGTTCCCCATCTTGTTAGAGCAATTAGCTCACTGGACTGTCACTGACCCACCCCCGTCTGGGAGCCAGTCAATTCTGAGTCTACTTCTGAGTCATCTGTGTGTCCCCTGCGGTGACCAGCACAGGGTCTGACACAGAGTAAGTGTCCATTCCTGTGCACTGCATGCATAAGTGAGGGAAGGAATGTATGAGTGCACAATGAGCCCCTCACCGCTTGGGGCTCAGACAGGGAGGAAAGGGACACAACCAGAAAAGCACAGCTGTCAGCAGAATGGTCTGTGCTACAGATAAGAGATCAACTCAGCTGTGCTGGGCATGAGGACAGTGGTCTGGGAGAGGCTGGAGTATCAAGGAGGCTTCCCAGAGGCAGTGCCTGGGATTGTGGGAGCTAGAGATGAAGTCAGGGGAAGAGCTGGGGCAAAAGCAGGAAGCTGACGAGCTCCACGTGAGTTCAGGGATCTCTCTGCAAGCAGCCCCCTGGCCATTTGACTAGGATACAGTAGGGGATAGAAGAGGAGGGGAGGGATGGCCAGGAAGCCATGAATATCAGAATCAGAGATAACCTTGGAATTATTGGGTTCAGCAACAATTTGACAGTCCCTTTATGTCTCTCATGGTAGCTCTTCCAGGGCTGTTAGATTCCTGTAGTGATAGGAAACTCACTAACTCTGGAAATTTATGATTGTTAGAAGGAAGGCTGGAACCACATTGTGGATGGCCTTCTGTGCCAGGCTGGGGGATCTATACTTCATACTGCAGGCAACAAAGACCTACTTGCCAATTTCGTGGCAGAATGATAGGACTGGATTTCTATTTTAGAAGCATCGTGGTAGGATTGGATAAAGATGGTAAACTGACTACATGATCTAGTCTTTTTCTCCTCCTCCAGATCCCTAGAAAATGACATCAAGCATTTTTATGTGAATTAATCTTTAGTAGCACTGTAAAATAAGAAGTGTCCTTAGCAGACCAGAAACTGTGTGGCATCCGCAAAAGTTAAAAGGCAGAGAGATCTAAGGAAGGAGGCAGGACTGGTTACATAATTTTCAGGGTCCAGTATAAAATGAAAATATGGGTCCCTTTGTTCAACCTAATTAAAAATTTCAAGATGGCAACAGTAGAGTAGAAAATCAAGTGTGTGGAGCCCTGTGTGACTGCAAAGGACAAATGCCCATAACGCTAGCCCAGGAGAAAGAAAACCCATAAGCTCAAGCCTGCAAAGAAAGGGCTGTGGCTTGGCGGGGTGCGGTGGCTCACACCTGTAATCCCAGCACTTAGGCCGAGGTGGGTGGATCATGAGGTCAGGAGTTTGAGACCAGCCTGGCCAACATAGTGAAACACTGTCTCTAATAAAAATATTAAAAAAATTAGCCGTGGGAGGCAGGAGAATCACTTGAACCCAGGAGGCGGAGGTTGCAAGGAATTATCACACCACTGCACTCCAGCCTGGGCAACAGAGCAAGACTCCATCTCAAAAAAGAAAGATCTGTGGCCAGTGATGGAGGCAGCACAGAAGGAACAGCAGGCTCATGGGTGAAATATACAGAAGCAAAGAAACCTCTTGTGATCGATCATCTGGGCTTCCATAGTAGAGGAGCCAGGTGTCTTGGTCCTCCCCCAACCCCTGCTTATGCCAAGCAAAGCATCTGTCCCCAAGTGTGAGAAAGGATGACTGTTTGAAGGACAGGACACCATGGAAAGCTGAAAATACCCAAGAGGAATAAAGCAGAAGCAACTGGTTCAACTCACACCAGCGACATTTTCTACCTTCCCCAATAATTCGACGACAGCAGGTTTCATTAAACACATATATTCCTATCACTCAGAGATGGGCTGACAGGGAACTGCAAACACAAACTGGCTTATGCACAAATATTACTAAATATTAGATAAAAACCAACAACGTGGAAGGAAGATATCCAACTCAGTGACTGAAGGGAAGAGGGAATTGGACCTGTGGAGTACTTAAACCCACTTAGTGTCACAGTCATCAGTGGCTCTCAAATTTTAGTATGCATCAAAATCACAGGACTAGTTAAAATGTGGATTCTGAGCCCTGCTCCTAGAATTTGACTGATTCAGTAGGTCTAGGGGTCTAGAAATGTGACCCCCAAAGTCACATTTCCAACCAGTTGCCAAGAGATGTTAATGCTGTTGGTCCAGGGGCCACTCTTTGAGAAGCATGTATCTAGATACAAGGTCATAAACCAGAGTCAGGGGGTGAATAGTAGGAAAAAATAGCTCTCTGGAAAGCTAGAGGCAGAGAAATTGATCAGGGATACCCAGGCAGTGACTGCTTCCTTCCTGTCAACAAGAACGTGGCCTTGCTGACACTAAGTTTGTCTTAAGAACAAGAAGAACCTAGATTGTAAATCATTCCTTAAATAACAGCTCATAGATTGTTAGTATACATTATCCTGGAAGGGATATATAAACTCCAAGCATAAAAGAATAGTGAGATAACAAGATTTCTCCAGGACTGAGCGGAATTTATCACAGGAATGCAAAGTTATTCAGGATGTGAAAATCAATCAATGTAACATACCATGTTGACAGACTAAAAGACAAAAACCATATAAGCATCTCAATACATGTCTGCAAAAAAAAAAAAAAAAAAAAAAAAAATCCAGCAAAATCCAACACCTTTTTATGGTAAAAAATACATTCAACAAACTAGAAATAGGAGGGAACTTCATCAGCTAGACGAAGGACAACAACAAAAGATTCATAGTTAACATCATATTTAACGGTAAAAGACTGAAAACCTTCCCCCTAAGATCAGGAATAAAACAAGATGTCTGCTGTCATTACTTCTGTTCAATATTATGTTGGAGACTCTAGTTAGGGAAATTAGATAAGAAAAGGAAATAAAAGCTATCCAGATTGGAAAGGGAAAAGTTCAACTACCTATTCAAAGATGATGTAATCCTATGCATAGAAAATACTAAAGAATCCCCTCCAAAATAAAACTAATAAATGAGTTCAGCAAGGTTGCAAGATAGAGGATCAATATACAAAACTCAATTATATTTCCATACACTTGCAATAAACGGTCTGAAAATGAAATTAAGAAAACAATTCCAGTTACATTAGCATCAAAAAGACTAAAATACTTAGGAATAAATTTAACAAAACAAGTGCAAGACTTGTACACTGAAAACTTTAAAACATCATTGAAAGAAATTAAAGAAGACTTACATAAATGTAAAGACTTCTCACATTCATGGATTGGAACTGATATTGTTAAGATGACGATACTCCTCAAATTGATCTACAGAGTCAACACAATCCCTATCAAAATCCCCACTGGCATTTTTGCAGAAATTGACCTAAAATTCATATGGAAGTGCAAGAAACACAGAATAGCTAAATAATCTTGCAAAAGAAGAACAAAGCTAGTGGACCCCCACTTCCTGATTTCAAACTTACTGCAGGTGTACAGTAATCAAGACTGTGTGGCATACTAACATATACACATGAGTGGAATAGCACTCGGAGTCCAGAAATAAACCCATATGTCTATGATCAATTAACTTTTGACAAATCTGCCTAAACAATTCAATGGATGAGAGATAGTCTTTTCAATAAATGGTGCTGGGAAAACTAGTTAATCATGCTCAAAAGAACTCCTACCTCACACCATACACAAAAATTAATCCAAAGTGGATCAAAGACCTAAATATAAGAGTTAAAACTATAAAACTTTACAAAGAAAACATGGGGGTAAATCTTCATGACCTTGGACTGGGCAATGGTTTCTTAGACACGGCACCAAAAGCACAGACAATAAAAGAAAAAATAGATAAACTGAACTTCATCAAAATTTTAAGATTTTATACTCCAAAAGACATTATCCAAAAAAAAGTATAAAGATAACCCACAAAATGGGAGAAAGCATATCTGAAAAGGGTCTGGTGTCCAGAATTCATTAAAGAACCCTTACAACTCAACAATAAAAAGACAAATAACCCAAATTTTAAATTGGCAAAAGATTTCAGTAGACATTTCCCCAAAGGAGATAAACAAACGATGAATAAGCACATGAAAAGATACTCAACATCATTAGTCATTAGAGAAATGAAGATCAAAACCACAATGAGACATCACTTCACACCTACTAGGATGGCCATATCCAAAAAGGCAGCCAGTATCAAGGGTTGGCAAGGATGCAGAGAAATTGGAACCTTTTTACATTACTGGTGGAAATGTAAAGTGGGACAGCTACTTTGGAAACGAATTTGGCAGTTCTTCAAAAAGTTAAACAGAATTACCATATGATATGGCAATTCCACTCCTATGTATATCAGCAAGATAATCGAAAACATATCCACACAAAAACTTGCATATGAATACTTATAGCAGCATTATTCGTAATAGCCAAAAAGTAGAAACAACTCACATATCCATCAACTAGGATAAATGAGACATGGCATATCCATACAATGGAGTAATACTCAGCCATAAAATGAAATGAAGCACTGACTCATGATGCTACAACATGGATGAATCTCAAAAACATTACGCTAAGGGAAAGTAGTCACACACAAAACGCTACATATTGTTTGATTCCATTTATATGAAATACCAAGGGCTGGGGGAAGGGGAATGGTGAGTGACCACTAATGGGTATGGGGCTTCTTTTTTCAGAAATGAAAATGTTCTTGGGCCAGGCACGGTGTCTCATGCCTGTAATCCCAGCACTTTGTGAGACCAAGGTGGGCAGATCACTTGAGGTCAGGAGTTCAAGACCAGCCTGGCCAACATAATGAAACCCCGTCTCTACTAAAAAAATACAAAAATTAGCCAGACCTGATGGCGGGCACCTGTAATTCCAGCTACTTGGAAGGCTGAGGACGGAGAATCGCTTGAATCTGGCTGGCAGAGGTTGCAGTGAGCCGAGGTCGTGCCACTGCACTCCAGCCTGAGCAACAGAGCGAGACTCCATCTCATAAAAACAAAAAGAAAGAAAAGAAAAGAAAAAATATTATTGAGCTAGATAATGGTGATGGTTGCATCCCTTCATGAATATACTAAAACCACTGAATTGTACATTTTACAAAAAGGTGGGTTTTATGGTATGGGATTTATATCTCAATTTTTAAAAAAGATTTTGGCAAGACCTGCTTCACTTGAATAGTGTTAATGGCAGCTGTGTGCCTCCTTAGATCATTCGAATCAAGATATCTCCTGCTCTGTGTTATAATCTCACCTATGATCTTTGGCTGACTAATCCAGTCTTAAGTGTGCAGTTATTCCCACCCATCTCTAACCTACCAGAAAACTCCGAAATGTTCTAAAACATGCAGACAGAGACTTTTAAAAATGTAGCATCAGCCCATGCTTCCATGAATTAAGATCAGATTGCTAATCAAAAGAATCAATCAGAGCACATGAAAATGAAAAGATGTTTTTTAAAAATAAACAAACAAACCCCAGGCCTGGCACAGTGACATACGCCTGTAATCCTAGCACTTTGAGAGGCTGAGGCGGGAGGATCGCTTGAGCAAGACCAACCAGGACAACACAGCGAGAGCCTATCTCTACAAAAAATTAGGCAGGTGTGGTAGTGCAAGCCTGTGGTCCCAACTACTCGGAAGGCTGAGGCAGGAGAATGAGACCCAATCTCTAAAAACAAAACGCAATACAGAAGAGCTGACCTGCAGAATGGAGACTGATGAAGAGAAAATGGGTGAGTTGTTGGTTAGAGCCAAGGCCTATTCTCAGAATGCACCAAGGACCAAGAAATATGAATAAGAAGAACAAGGTGACATGTGGTTAGAAAAGTCTCTGGAAGGATAAAACAGAGAAATACTTAAAGAAACAATGAAAAGAAGGCTTCACAGTAGGGAAAGGGTACAACCAGGTGCAACATGACCAACAAACACCCCCACAACAAACACCTACTCAGAAACATCGCTTGAAATTTCAGAATACAAGGAATAAAGACTTAAAAACCTAAATGCAGGGCATGGTGGCGAACGCCGGTAATCCCAGCACTTTGGGAGGCTGAGGTGGGCTGATCACTTGAGGCCAGGAGTTCGAGACCAGCCTGGGCAACATGGTGAAACCCTGTCTCTATTAAAAAAGCACGAAAGAAAACAATTTTAAAAACTTAAATCTTCAGGAAGAGTAAAAACTGTATTACTCACAAAGGAATGAGAATCAAATTGATCTCAAACTTCTCAGCAACATCACTAAATTCAAGAAGGCCATGGAGGAATAGCTGCGGAGATAGTTGGGAACGTGATTATGGAGGCAGATAAGCTTGGATTCAAATGAGCAAGCAAAATAAAGACACGTTTAGCAATGCAAGGGCCTAGAAAACTGCTATCCACAGTTCCTACCTGAAAGAATTACTAGCAGAGACATGCTGGTGAAAAAAGAAAGTAAGTCCAAGAGGAAGTCAGGGAATTGAGGAAGTAGCAGGGAGAGCTATATGCTATAAAGGGCGAATTTTACTGAATATAAATCATAGCTCAAAATACTTAACCCAAAAAGAAGGAGAAGGAGGAGGTGGTGGGGGAGGAGTTGTCACTGCCAAAGCCGCCATGATGAGAAAACAAAACCCTCCCCAAAAGTAAAACAGCAAAACTTATCATTAAGTTGAAATAAGAATTGACAACATGAAACCAAACGGACAGGGGCCATGGGAGCTGGGGAGTTAGGAAGAGAAGGAAGAAGAAAGGTACCAACGTCCTTCCCTGTTCAGGGGATAGGATAGATAGAGCTACTGACTTAATCCAAACTCTGGAAGAAAATGCCAGTTTTTATTTTTAATTTTTGTTTTTTTTTCCGAGACAGGGGCTCATTCTATTACCCAGGCTGTGTTGCAGTAGAGCAAGCATGGCTCACTGCAGCCTCAACCTTCTGGGTTCAAACGACCCTCTCACCTCAGCCTCCAGAAGAGCTGGGAACACAGGCGCATGCCACCACCCCCAGCTAATTGTTTAATTCTTTGCAGAGGCGGGGGTCACTATCTTACCCAGGCTGGTCCCAAACTCCTGGGCTCAAGCGATCCTCCCACCTCGACCTCCCAAAGTATTGGGATTACCGGCATGAGCCACTGCGCCTGGCCAAAAATACCAGTTTTCAAATGTGTGTTAAAACTGTATGTTTCTAGAACTGCAGAAAAAGGAGATATATAAGAAATGTGATTGTGTCAATAAAAAACAGGAAAAAGGGAAGGAGAAAACTGTATTGATAATAGCTTAAATTTTACAGAGAATTTGTAACCCAACATATACGGTATAGATAATGTATCTATTTTTTAACTCATAAGGAACGTTCACACACACACGCAAGACCGTGGTTTAGACAAGAAAGAATTTCAAAAAGATATCACTTTGGGGTCACATGGTCTGATCATAGTGGAATAAAATGGCTAATTAACAAGAAAAAAAATCTATTTGTCAGGATTCTTGTACACGGCTCTCAACAGCTCTTTGTGTAAAGAGGAGAAACATGGAGGTTTTGAACTCTGTAGACATGACGGACAGTGAGAGGGCGACTTATCCTAACCCTGTGGAATGTGGCCAATATGGCTGGATGCAGCTTTTCTGGGGACTGAAGGTTATATAATTTTGGGGTCCCCTTTTAAGGAAAAGATTATCCCCCCCGAAAAAGCTTACTCTTGTAAATTTTACCAAAAAAAAGTAATGGGTAAAAAAGCAAAAAAAAAAAAAAAAAGTAACCTTGCTAGGACCCTCTCTCTTGGAACGGAACTGTGCGTGTGTCATTTTAAAAACAGGATTAAAACGCTCCTATCTCTAGAATTAGAAAAGCACAAATCACACAAATCTGGAGGAAAAAATTAATGAAATAAAAGCAATGTCAATTTACAAAACTAGAGAAAACGGTAGACAATAGAACTGATTAATAAAAGTAAGAGTTATTTCTTTGAAAAGACCTTTGAAATAGGTAAGCCTTTGGCAAAACTCACTAAGAATGAGAGAGAGAGAGAGAGAGAGAGAGAGAAGGATGGAGGGAAGGGGAAAAACACAAAGTACAAAGGAACAATGAGGGGAATGAGAAAGAAGTCACAACTTTCAGAAGTTAATTGCTTTCAACTTGATGAGGGGTATTTCTGGAATCCTAGCGCGAGGGTCATGCTTACTGGTGAAACACTGGGATGTTTCCATCACAGCACTTCAGTCAGGAAGTACTGAGTCCAA
>NW_012104920.1:2536002-2537798 GCF_000951045.1 Mandrillus leucophaeus | reverse complement strand
CACACACACACACACACAGCAGAATTAGCACCCTTGAGAACTGGAGGGATGAGAGCAGTCTGAAAGTGCTGATGAAATATATGACTTAAATGGTGAGGGAGAGAGAAGGTGAAATACAAAACAGAATTCAGGCTTAAAAGGAAGAAGGTCGGCTCCAGATCACTTGAGGTCAGGAGTTCGAGACCAGCCTGGCCAACATGGTGAAACCCCATCTCTACCAAAAACACAAAAAGTAGCCGAGCATGGTGGCGGGCACCTGTAATCCCAGCTATTCGGGAGGCTGAGGTAGGAGAATCGCTTGAACCCAGGAGGCAGAGGTTGCAGTGAGCCAAGATCACACCACTGCACTCCAACCTGGGTGACACAGCAAGACTTTGTCTCCAAAAAAAAAAAAGGGAAAGAAAAGATTTCTAAATGATGTGATGCTCTAACTAGGAAAAACCCAAGGGAATCAACTGACAAACTATTAAAACCAACAAGAAATGTCAGCAAAGTAGCAATATTTCAAATACATAGCAGACTAGTAATTTATATCCAGAATATATATGAAGATCTCCTAAAATCCAATAAAAAGGATAAACAATCCAATAGCATATGGGCAAAAATGGTGTTTAAGAAATTCAGAGAAAAGAAAATAGGATCGGTCAACACATTTATGAAAAGATGTTCAATCTCACTGGAAACCGGGTGAAGACAAAGCAAGACAAGAAAACATTTTCACTCAGCCGTTAGATAAAATGTTGAAGTTTGATAATATCAAATCTGGTAACACATTGTGGGGAAATGGCTAACTTAATCCATAGTTGGTGTGCAAATATGCATTTGCACCCTTTTTTTGAAAACTGTTTGACAGTACCTATTGCAATTTTGAATGCTTATACTTTAAACCCATAAAGTATTCTTACAATAATGAAAGATTCCAATGTCTATCACTGCAGAATGGTTAAGTAAATTATGGTACAACTATGTAGAGAATACTATAGTATAGGTAAAGATAATGAAGTGAATCTATATATACTCATATGAAAAGCTCTCCAAGATCTTCTGTTAAATGTGAGGGAAGAGGTAAGTTGCAGCACTAATGTCTAATACCATCGACCTCTAGAGAGATACGCTCCACATTGTTCAACTCTGCAAGGAGGTCTGTAATTGAAGGAATAACTAAAGGAGAGACTTTGGTTTTATTTGTTGCGTTTGATTTTTTCCAGTAAGGATACATTTAAGAAATCAGATGGATATTTATCATGTTTGTAGAAGCATTATTCATGGTAGCTAAAACGTGGAAGCAACCTAAACGTCCATCATCAGATGAATGGATAAACAAAATGTGGTATATCCATACAAGGGAAAGTTACTCAGCCCCAAAATGGAATAAAGTACTGATTCCTGTTGCAACATGAATGAACCTTGACAGCATTATGCTAAGTGAAATAGGCCAGACACAAAAGGACAAATAATGAATGATCCCACATATGTAGGGTACCTAGAGAAGTCAAATTCATGGAGACAGAAAGTAGAATGGTGTTTACCAAGGGCTGGGGAAAGAAGAATGGGGAGTTGGTCTTTGACAGGCACAGAGTTTCAGTTGTGGAGGATGACCAAGTTCTGGCGATGGTTGGTGGTGATGGTTGCAGGGCAATGTGAATGGACTTAATGCCACTGACCTGTACACTTAAGAATTGCTAAAATGGGCCGGGCGTGGTGGCTCACGCCTGTAATCCCAGCACTTTGGGAGGTCGAGGCAGGTGGATCACTTGAGGTCAGGAGTTCAAGACCAGCCTGGCCAACATGGCAAA
>NW_012104920.1:2515993-2534892 GCF_000951045.1 Mandrillus leucophaeus | reverse complement strand
CACACACACACACACACAGCAGAATTAGCACCCTTGAGAACTGGAGGGATGAGAGCAGTCTGAAAGTGCTGATGAAATATATGACTTAAATGGTGAGGGAGAGAGAAGGTGAAATACAAAACAGAATTCAGGCTTAAAAGGAAGAAGGTCGGCTCCCTTTGGAATGTGTGGAGCATAAGGAGTCTTTAGGACATCCGGGTAGAGGTTAGCAGGAGGTTACCAAAAATGTGAGGGTGGGGCCCAGAAGAAAGGTCCTGGCTGGAGATACAGCAGGGAGTTGCCATCGAGGTGGCTGGAGCACCATGGAGGCAGTGTGACTGACCAGAGTGTCCAGCATGAGGGTGGGGGGTGCCTGGAATGAGCCCTGTGTCTAAAGGCAGGAAACTTGAAGAAGACAGGAGGATCCGCTCTGTCTATGCCACCAATTTCGATTGCATTCCTTTCCAGGAAGTGTTCACGGATCTTCCTTTCCCCAAGACACTTCCCAGAGCCTCTCAGAGCCTGGACCCAGCCTGTCTTACTGTATAGTAACCCCTGGCTCTGATCTGTCGCTTCCACTCTGCTGTAAGCTTCTAAGGAGTGACAAGGCCATCCTGCTTGTCTCTGTTCCCCCTACACTGGGCACAGGGTCGAGCCCCTGTGATGGCTCCATAAATGACTATTGAAATGAATGTGTGTGTTCTGTCGTGTTGTGGGACTTCACGTTATGAATCCACATGAGAACGGGACTCGGAAGGAGCTGGAAATCCAGCTGGCTTCCTCTTCCTCTTACCGTCTTTCCTCTCTTCTTCCCGCTGTCCATTCTGTACTGGGAAGAAACACCACCAACCCTCGGACTCAGGCAAGCACTGCCCTTCATTCAATCGTGCCTGAGCACCAGGAAGCATTTGTGAGGGCTGCCACTTGTGCAAGACTGGCCATGCTTCTCCCCCTTCCATCATTATAAGAATGACCTGCTATCGAAAGCACTTTGCAAATATCATCTCATTTAATCATCGCAGCTTTTTTACTAGTCCTCCACTCTGCAGATGAAGAAACAGAAGCCCAGAGAGGTGATGTGACTTTTCCTGACCACAGAGTCATGGAGTGGCATGGCTGAAGTTCAAACCCAGGCTTCTCTAACTCCAACACTGCAGCTTCTGCCTCTCTCCTGAACTTCCCGCTATGCTTCCTCATCCCCTGCCCTCCCGTGCGCTCCCAACTCACTCTGCCTCTTGCTCACCCGAAAGCCCTTAGTCCACACTGGGTCTGAGTCATATACTCTTTAGCAGACAAGTGGGGGTGGGGGTGGGAAGGGGATGGCCAAATGGGTGGTACCAATCCAGATTTGTCTTTTCAAGGCTACAAGCACTGTTGTGGGGCAGGACCTAGAATCCATGACCCCTTCTAGGCCCCCTCTGGGTTCTCGGGATGAAGGAAAGAGCAGCAAAGGACCCACTGGCAGATACATGGCTAAGAAGACTGGTACGCTGTCTCTGGATTGCCTTTGGGGGCCAGACTCAGAGCCCCCCACCCCTTCTCATGGATGGGACAATGGTACAGGGCGCCTTTCCTTTCAGACTCATGGTTCCTTCAGCCTGACTTTGTTAGGGCCCAGAACTGTGCCAAGCCTTAGTCCAGTCAGGGAGGTGAGGCCCTGGACTGGGAATCAGAAGACCAGGAATCTGAGCCTAAAGTTGCCACCAGTTTGGGGGACCTCGGACAAGACGTGGCTCCTCTGAGCCTGGGTTCTTTGTTGGTTAGATGGGATGATGACCACACCAAGCCTGCCCATTTCTCAGGATGGGTGCTTTGGCATGAGGAGAGCTCTGAACCAAGGGGGCAGGGATGGGGATGAGAAAAGGAACAGGGAGAGGGCAAGATGGTCACCACCAAGGCAGCCGTTCTTGTGAGCTGGGCCAGGACCATCTCACTGAACACCTCCTAAGAGCATGGCCTTGCCCACTTGGCAACTCTGGGCCAGAGCACAACTGCGAATGACAGGAGCAAGAGAGGAAGGAGAAGAGAAGATGAGGAAGAAATAAAGTAGGAGGAGTGGTATGTGGGGTGGGGAACGAGGGATGGAAGAAACCAACCTGAGGGTAACAGGTACAGAGGTTAGCACCCTGCATCCCAGATGTGGTTCCAGCCCTGGCTCTGCTTCTCACTCCATTGTAACATTAATCAAATACAGCCCTCAGCTGAAGATCTCTGAGGTTCAGTTTTCCATATATTAGCTCAGATTTTATGACTTCTTCAGCCACGCTGTCCATCTGCACTTTAAAGCCTTGCCCCACTGCTTCACTGTCAGGAGCCCTTCCTGGATCCCCTCTCCTGCCTCCTGAAAGTCATGCGTCTCCCTTCTGAGCTAACAGCCCTCAGCTTAAGCCTGATGCATATATCTTGATTTTTACAGTGTCACACATCACAAGACAGAGGTCTCAGATGAATCACCTTTGGTTGCTCCTGCCAAGCACTTATACACAGTAGGTGCTCAACGAGCCTGTGAGTGATGAACAATAGCCAAGCAGATGGATAGATGGATGCCAAAAAGAATCAGCCTGCTTTGTAGGCTGATCAAACTCCTGGTCAAAACTTTTCTCCAAAGAAAGCCTCCTGGATTAATCCCCAGCCATATACTCCTTCTTCAACAGCTCAGCCAAAGGAAATCCTGATTCTCACTGCTGTCCTTCTCTTTCCCCTTAGACCTCAGCTCCTGTCCTGCTCAAAGGCTTCTCCAACTGTCACCCTCCTTATTCAGATTCCAGTACCAAAGACCTGGCAGTCCAAGGAGCTTGGACCCAGGCACCTGCCATTTATCACCCGTGCCACTGGGGTGGTCATTCTATGAACAAAGGAAGATCTTTTGAAGTACTCTGGAGCTGTTCTGCCACACAAAACCCTACGGAAGTCCCCATGAGAGTTCCTGTAGGTGGCAGAATATCAGGGATGCTATGAAGGAGGAACCAAGGCAGATGGACTCTTCAAAGAAGACCCAAGTCCCAGCCCCAGTTGCCAGCCCTACACCCCACCCTGCAACACACCTATGTGCACATCCTGGTCATGAGAGAAGCAGAATCTCACCTTGATGCTCGTCCAGTTTCCCCATGGTCTCGATCTGCTCCACAAGGTCATTGGAGTTCCACTGGCTCATCCCAATGAGGATGGCATTCTTCCCTTCAGCCATCTCCTCTGTGGGAAGAAGCAGTGGTGAGCATGAGCAGGTGCAGCTAGGGATAGGTAGCCTGATCAGGAGCTTATGTCTGAGAGACATTTTCTCTTATGCTATTTCTTCCTTGAGTTGAGGTGTACCTCGACTAGGTACTGTAGCTAGACAGTTACAAGACTTTCAGAGATTTGTCATTGCAAGAAGGTACTGTTGTACCCTACTGGACCTCCACGTGATACAGCAAAAGAAAGTAACAAAAAGCCTGAAACCCCATAAAAAGTACCATTCCTAGCACTGAGGGCAGTATCTCTTGAAAGTCAGTGTGTTTGGGAAGAAAGAGCAAAACCTTGTCATTTGCAAGCAGTTTTTCCTTAAATTACTGACTTCTCTGACCCTCGATTTTCCCGTCAGTAAAATGGATGTGGCCACAGAGGTGTTGTGAGGATTAAATGAGATAATGGATGTAAAGGTCTTGGTGCAGAGCAGGTGCTCACAGATGACAGCCATGATGGTGATGTCATCACAAGAGAAGTAACTCACCACCAGGAGTTGAGTGGATGAGTAACTGGAGGAGAAGAAACCTTCTGGTTCTAAGGAAGCTTTGAGCTGTATGGAACCTTTAGCCCCCATCTGAACTTTATGACCCTCTTAAAGCCTCCATTCTCTCGCACTCCTCCCCTCAACCCTGTCTCTATCCTTGTTCTTTCCTTGTCTGAGCATAGTGAGTCCTCTGGGAGAAACCAGTGGGGCGAGATTCCATAACCACACTGAAAACAAGGCCCTGGGTCCCACACATCACATACACACATCTGGTACCGTCCCTCGTCCTACAAAGGGACATTTCTTCAAAGACAATCCCTTAGGCACGTGTGCTGTCCTCCCCACACTTTGCCCAAAAACAGATGTGCCTTTCTGGTGAAGAGCTTTGTGCCCTCCCTCACAGAACAGACATCAAAGGGTGTTGAGGACAATCTCCAACCTTATGATAACTAAGAACAAAGGGTTGAGATCCATTTCACTGCCAAAGAACTTTACTAACAGAAGGAATCAATATGGTGGATCTGAAGCTTTGGGAGCTGTCCAGAGTTCTGATTCACTCTAGAGCTCAGTTGACCAGACCCCCAGTTCTTGTTAGGACATCTCCTCCTGTCTTATTTTATGTATCTATTTGATTGACTTAACAACAATTATCTAACTATTACCACACACTGAGATTAGTATAAGTGCTTTACAAATATTAACTCAATTCTCATAACAATACAAAAAAGGTACAATTATTGTTATCCCCATTTTATAGACAAGGAAACTGAGGAACAGAGTAGCTGAGGAATCCTTGCCCAAGGTCACTGGCTAGAGTCAGGATTCAAAACCAGGTATACTGTTTCAAGAGTCCTGAAATCCTGCCATCCTGATAGCCTGCCCTGGACATCCTGTATTGGCTGCCCACACTCCAGCCAGGCACCACACACATTCGGACAATTTCCTGAGCCTGGCGTGTTCCATCTGGGAAATGGTTTATTCCGTACTGGGCAGAGCCCTGACCAGGTTCCAGTGCAGATCCTGCTGCATGTGAGCTTTGTGCTTTTCCACACCCTCCACCACTGTGTCTGTTTTCCTATCTTTTAAACAACAATAACAATAACGACTCTGGCTCTATAGCTCTGTCTAGCAAGCTGCTGTGAGGACAAATAATACAACAAATTTGAAAATACAACACAATTTGAGGTGCTGTAAACAAATATAAGGTCATATTATTCTTCGGGAAGCAGAATTATGAAGAGGTTAAGAGCTCAATTCTGGTGTTAGACAGATTGCTGTCAATCCTGGACCCACCATCTGCTAGCAATACAACTACAGTTTCCTCATCTAAAAAATGATATCATCGTAGTCCCTATGTCATCGGATTGTGGTGAGGATTAAGTGAGATGATGCAGGTAAGGTGTTTATAAGAGTGCCCCCCACACCATAAAAGCACAGGCTGAGATGCTATTGCACGATGGTGTCATCACCACCATCACCAGCAGCAGCAGCAGGAGCATGGGTGTCATGCCCTACGCTCACTCTTGGTTCCACTCCTGCTGTTGTCAGCCCCTGTGACATGCTAGCCCAGCTCCAGAGTCAGGTAATCAGGATCAGCCTGATGACCACCTTGAGTTCTTTGTCTCCTGGTTCAGTTACTCACGCATGGAGCTATCCGTTTGTTCATTCTAGCATTCAATCTATGGTGAATAGATTTCTGAGCACCTACTGTGTGCAGGGTGAGACACGACCTCCCCTCTGCTGGAATCCAGTTTTGTGAAAAACATGATAGAAATACCTCTGACATGAGCTGGGAGCGGCAGGTATGCAGCAGGCGCTCAGCATATCCTAGCTCCCATTTCTTCTACGGTGCCGTAAGTCCTGTCCCAGTGGTGCATGCAAGGCTAGTGGAACCCTGTGGGGTCTCCCAGGGCTCTGGAGGTCTGAGCATGCCTACTCCTGCACGGCCCGGGCCTCCTTCCCCTTTTTTCCTAATCACCAGTATAACCCTGCTCCATCTTTGGCTCGTGGGCTTTGGTCTGTTTCCGATCAAATATGTCTTTCTCCCCCAGAGTCTCAGCATGCTTCTCTCATGCTTTACATCTGGCCCTGACTCACTCAGATCTGAGCTCTCTGGACCCCTTTCTATGGGTCTGTGTCTCTCTTGGTCCTTGTAGTTCTC
Organism: Mandrillus leucophaeus; assembly: GCF_000951045.1. Classification (NCBI taxonomy): domain Eukaryota; kingdom Metazoa; phylum Chordata; class Mammalia; order Primates; family Cercopithecidae; genus Mandrillus; species Mandrillus leucophaeus. The sequence goes on along the minus strand of NW_012104920.1, from coordinate 2,529,043 downwards.
TTGGCCTCTCCCAAGCTCTCCCGTGCTGCCTGCCACATCTGTCTCTCTCTCTGGGTGAAACACGAATGCATAGCCTTGCTCTCTTCTCACCCCAGCACCTTTCTCGCTTTCCTTTCTCTGGGTCTCACTTTATTGGACTGGGTATGTTTCTTTCTTGATCTCTCTCATTCTCTGTGGATTTCTCTTTTGTCTGCCTGGGTCCCTGTCCTCAGGATATCTCCAGCCCCCTGCTCCCTAAGGGTATTCTCCCTCCCCTCCCTGTTCTCTCTTGCTATGTGTGTGTACATGTGTGCATGTGCATGTGTGAGTGTGTGCATATGTGCATGTGTGTGCATGTGTGTACATGCATGTGTGAGTGCATGCATGTGTGCATGTGTGGGTGCATATGTACACTGTGTGCATATGTGTACATGCATGTGTGACTGTGTACATGCATGTGTGAATGTGTGCATATATGCATGTGTGTGCATGTGTGTGTGGCCCTCTCTCCCTCCTGCTCCCTCTCACTCTCTGCTTTCTCGTACTTTCTCTGGCATTCTCACACTCCCTGCCCCTCCGCCCATCCCTGTCTCTCTGCTGCTCTGTGCACCCTCCCAACTCCCCAACATGCTTTCTCTCCCACACTCAACCTTTACGTCTTCACTCCGGCAACAATGGGCTTGTCCCCTGAGAAGCAATAAGAACACACACACACACACACACACACACACACACACACGGAAGCAGCAGCAGCAACATCTCCTTTTGGAGCCATTCAGGCAAAGAGGAGAGTTGCAGGGCTCAGCTTGAAGTCTTTGCTCTGCTTCCCACATTGTAGGACAAGCCTCCAACAGGACCTGTGGAGCCACGCCGTGCTCGTTTGTATAAACGCCCTGGTTGTTTTTGCTTGTCACCTTCTGGTGACTGTCTCTTGCATGCTAATTCTTGTCCTGGTGATCTCTGCTGCGGACATGGTTTTAACATGTACTTCACCCTGCTGAGACCTGACCCAGCTCTGACTAAGCTCCAGGCTGAGCCTCATCCACTGTTACCATAGCCCTGGCCTTGACCACAGATTGACTCTGACCCTGGCCAAAACCTGGTTATGCTCCTGTAAGCACAACCTCCTATAAGGGAAGCCTTTCTTCTTACCCCGGAGCTTCTGTTTCTACTGTTGACAGGACTCCAGAGTACAGAATCTCCTTGTCTTCGCCGGGTGCAGTGACTCACACCTGTAATCCCAGCACTTGTGAGGCCGAGGCAGGCGAATCATGAGGTCAGGAGTTCGAGACCAGCCTGATCAACATGGTAAAACCCCCTCTCTACTAAAAATACAAAAAATTAGCTGGGCATAGTGGTGGGCGCCTATAATCCCAGCAACTCGGGAAGCTGAGGTGGAAGAATCACTTGAACCCGGGTGGCAGAGGTTGCCGTGAGCTGAGATCGCGCCACTGCATTCCAGCCTGGTGACAGAGTGAGACTCCATCTCAAAAAAAAAAAAAAAAAAAATCTCCTTTTCTCATGCCAGGAAGGCTTCACCTCCAGCTCATGGAGCCGAGGGCTTGGTCACATTCTGCAGATGGCCCACCCAGTACCGCCCATCATCAGGCCCACAACATGGATTTTTCCAAGGACCTAGATATGCATTGCCTGGGGCTCTGGGCCACAAGATTGCTCACATTCACCTTGCACTGCCCATCACGTGCCACCATAGCCTCCCATAGCCAATACTGCTCCCTCTTCCTTGTGAGGGGCAGTCCCTGCACAGCTCATCCCCAGACGCGTTGGGCCTGGTTCCACGGCGTTTTGTTTTCCACTCCCCCTCCCCCAATGGGGGGAAAGGTAGGGGGAGAGTGGGGGCCCACGGCACACCTGTGGTTTGCTTCTGTGGTGGCTCCTTGGCCCAGGAATAATCATGCAGCTTCCCACAGTGACATCCTTCCACTCCCTCCAGGAGACAACACTTCTACCCTTGCCATTCTATAGATGAGGAACCTGAGGCTCAGAGACCCAAGACTTGCCTGAGATCAGACGGCAGCCAGTCAGTGACACAAGCATCACGGAAGTCTGGTCCTCTACGCCCAGAGGACGCATAGCATTTTCTTCCACTCCCCCCTCTCTCACCCTTGGGGTTGGAAACCCCCGGGAGGCTAAGTGATCACAGGGAAAGCTCAGATCAAATGCTTGGCATGTGCCCCCCATTCTCTGTGAGACCTGACCCTGACTTGCAGACTTTGTCTGTAAAATGGGATGATTTAGCCCTGCACTACCTTCCTCTGCCAGTTGCTATGGGAAACCGGGAGTTGGAGGCACAAGCAGATTCCGCAACACAGAGCCCAGCTTCTCAGGCCCCAGCCTCCCACTTTGGGGAGTGGGGGAGGGGAGGACCAGCCAGGCTGGGCACCTCAGTGCCCCGCAAGAAACCAAGGACACAACGGACAGGGGGGTAAATGCAGAAAGGAGGACTCCTCCAGCTTCTAGCTCAGAGAGTTCCCTTAGCCCTGCCGAGGGAGACAGTCTTGCGCTTTGCTCTTGATCCAGCTACCCAGTGCCAGATGTGCCCTGACAGTAAACCCTAGCTCCACCACCACCACCACCACCACCACCACCATACCCACCCCATTCCTGGCCCTGATGGCACTTTTGTCTCTGCAACTGTCAGGGCCTGGCCTGCTTATGCATAGTCATGGAGGGAGGGCTATTTAGATGCTGGAGGGGGTGGGGAAACCAAAAGAAAAGAAATATTCCCATTCAAGTGAGGCAACGGACCTGGACACCATAGCCAACAGAGCCTTGCAAGGCCATGGGGAGCCTCACTGACAGATCCTTCGAGGTGAAGCCCAGCATCCTCATTTCACAGGTGCAGAGCTGTGCCACTGGCCCACGGCCATGCAGAACCTCAGACGAAGGGCTGGGCTAAGAATCCACATCCTGCCAATTAAAGGGACTTCCAGTAACACTCTCTCCTGGCAGTTAATTTCATGAAGACACCTCTGTTTGTACCTAGATGTTTGCTGGCTCTAATTGGAGCGTTCTTTCCATCTAAGCAGAAGGTTAAAGTGAAGGATGCAGCTGATATTTTCTAAATGAAGACATACATTTTGCTATAAAAACAGAACATAAAGTGAGCTGGGCTTGGTATATCCAGCCAAATCCCAAATAAACTCACCCAATGCCACAGTGACTGCTCTAGCCCCAACCTTGCGTCCCTTCAGGGATGAAGACCTCAAAAGACAGTTTCATTTTCTCTCTAGAACTTAGCGTTTCATAGCCAGGAACCCTGGGAAACCTGAGCTGCTCTAACAGGTCAACCCATCCTCCTTGGTCCACGAAGCTTTTCTTACCCACGGCTTCTGGCCGGACTACCTGTCACCCAGCAATCTTCATCCCTCACAATAAGGAGCTCAGTCAAAGTCCAGGCATGGTTCCATTTTGAGGATCCATCTTGCACTACAGATTTTGAGTTCTGCATCTCTGGCTTTCTCTGGGAATGGGACAGAGGTACCCAGGGCCAACCCTGAGCCTGGCCAGGAAAGCATGTCCACAGGACACCCACTGCCTTCCACAATACGGGTTACTGGGTCTAGTCCGCCCTCTCTCTCCTTGCTGGGGCTGTGAACCCACAGTGAACACTGAGCCAGTGCCTCCCTGGCTCACTCCGGCCACACTAGCCTTCCTGCTGTTGCTCAAAGACACCAAGCTTGAGCGCAGTGGCTCATGCCTGTCATCCCAGCACGCTGGGAGGCTGAGGCGGGCAGATCACCTGAGGTCAGGAGTTCAAGACCAGCCTGGCCAGCACGGTGAAACTCCATCTCTACTAAAAATATTTTTTAAAAAATTAGCCGGGCCTGGTTGTACATGCCTGTAATCCCAGCTACTTGGGAGGCTGAGGCAGGAGAATTGCTTGAACCTGAGAGGTGGAGATTGCAGTGAGCCGAGACTGAGCCACTGCAGTCCAACCTGGGCGACAAGAATGAAACTCCGTCTCAAAAAAAAAAGATGCCACGCTCATTCCTCCCATCACTTTGCGCTGGCTGTTCCCACTGTCCAGAATACTCTTCTCCCGAGACTCACAGGTGCTGCATTTCTCATTACTCAGCTCTCATCTCAGGGCCACACCCCAGGGAGCCTCCAGCAGCCACCCACTCTGTCGCGTCCTTTTATGTTATATGGTGGGGACAGTCTCCATTTTTTAAACAGCATTACTGAGGCATAATTGACATTCCATCAACTACACACCTTTAAAGCACAAGGCTGGGTAAGTTTTGACCTATGTACATACCTGTCAAACCGTCACCCCAACCAAGCTAGTGAACAAGGACCCATCCCCTCTAGAAGTTCTCTCCTGCCCCTGTTTATCCCTCCTCCCCCAACTCCCCATCCCCAGGCGACCACTGATCTGCTCCTGGCACCACAGATTGGTTTTCATGTCCTAGACTGGTGTATAAATGGAATCATACAGGATGGACTCTGCTTCACTCTGACTTCTTTCACTTGGCATGATTATTCTGAGATTTATCCATACTGTTGCATATATCCGTGGTCCATTCCTTCTCAACTGTACCACAATTTGTTCGCTCACTGATGCCCATTTGGGCATTTTCAGTGTGGGGCTATAATCCATCAAGCTGCTGGGAACATTCATGAGCAAGTCCTCAGGTGGAAAAATGCTTTCTTTTTCTTGGGGAAATGCCAAGGAGCAGAAGGGTTGGGTCACATGGTAGTGAAGTATGATTCGCTTCTTAAGCAGCTGCAATAGATTTTCCCAAATGATTGTATCATCGTACATTCCCGCCAGCTGAGTTTGAAAGTCCCAGTGCCTCCGCATCTTGGTAAGTTATTATTATTATTATTTTGAGATGGAGTTTCGCTCTTGTTGCCCAGGCTGGAGTACAATGGCACGATCTCAGCTCATCACAACCTCTGCCTCCCAGGTTCAAGTGATTCTCCTGCCTCAGCCTCCCGAGTAGCTGGTATTACAGGCATGCTCCACCATGACCAGTTCATTTTGTATTTTCAGTAGAGACAGGGTTTCTCCATGTTGATCAGGCTGGTCTCGAACTCCTGAACTCAGGTGATCCTCCCACCTCAGCCTCCCAAAGTTCTGGGATTACAGGCATGAGCCGGCCCCTTGTAAGTTATTTTAATCAGTCATTCTAATAAGTAGGTAGTGGTATCTCATTGCAGTTTTGATTTACAATAATGACATCATTCCCTAATGATGAATGACATGGAGCATCTTTTCACATGCTTACTTGCCATGTATATATCTGATATGGTGCAGCATTTATTCCTTTGTGTTATTTTATTTATGGTAATTCTTTTTTTTTTTTTCCAGACGGAGTCTTGCCCTGTCACCCAGGCTGGAGTGCAATGTCATGATCTCGGCTCACTGCAACCTCTGCCTCCTGGGTTCAAGCGATTCTCCTGCCTCAGTCTCCTGAGTAACTGGGATTATAGGTGTGTGCCACCACGCCCAGCTACTTTTTTGTATCTTTAGTAGAGGGGGTCTTTCACCATGTTGGCCAGGCTGGTCTCGAACTCCTGAACTCGTGATCCACCTGCCTTGGCCTCCCAAAGTGCTGGGATTACAGGCGTGAGCCATTGTGTCCAGCCTATGGTAATTCTTAATAGAATGTATTTGCTTGTGTATTGTCTTTCTATTTGTCACCTACCACCACTACTGGGCTATAAGCGCCACTGGCTGGGGCAGGACTAGGTTGCTCCTGTATCCCCCACACCCAAAAGAGCACCTGGCACTTGATGGACAGACGCGCCATGAATACTGTTGAAAGAGTGAATGAATGAGGCTGAATTCTAGCTCCCGCTCTGCCTCCTTGTGTGGCCCTGAACAAGGTTCCCCAGTCTCCATTTCCCAGCTTGTAAAGTGAATCAGAGGTGTTAGATTCAGAAACCTTGAGGAGCCTCCCAGCTCTGGCTTGTAATGGGTTGGAGGCCACATCCCTTTCTGGCCGCTCCGGGTTTTCCCTTACTCTACATCTTCCAACCTCAGCACCGCTGGGCCATGGTCCCCCAGATATCCTGTCTTGGCAGCAGAGGGAGTGACACTTCTTTTGAATCTGGGAGCCTGGACGCCATAGCCCACCCTGCAGCACCTAATCACTCCTGAGCCCCAGACCTGCCACCTTAGCCAGAGGAGCTGGCACCCTGCCGAGGAGTTGTTATGGATCCAGAGAGCGCAATACTCCTGCCTGACTGTTCCCTAATCCCTCCCACGCCTTCCAGACACAACCAGAGACCCCCAGAACCCAGAACTCCCCTCTGCTCCCGGACCATGAGCTCCAAGGACCTCTCCCAGTGAACCCCAGTGCTGGGCCAATGGGTTGGGCTGATGGCCACAAGGGAAGTAGGATGGTCCCAATATCCGTAACACGTCAAAGGGAAAGGGCTGACCTGGACACTAAACCCCTGGTTCCAGCCCCTGCACTCCCACCTTGATGTGTGATCTGAGGGGGGGGGGTCCCTTCTGTGCTGTGGCCTCAGTTTCCCCATTAGTGCACTGAGGAGGGAGATACAATGTTCCCAGGCCCGGTCAGTGCTGGTACCTGGCAATGCAGTTTCTTCCAGTGTAGACGCCGTTGGGTTTCTCATTCTGCTGGTCATTTTTGTATCAGTTGAGGTGGGCTGGGGTGGGGGATCATGACGGGGGTTACGGGCAGAGGAGGGAGTACAAATGCAGGAGCTCTCAGGGACAGAAGGCTGCCCAGGCAGCAATGAGACTGTGACACCCACTGCCCAGCTGGTCTCTGCAGGGAGGCACAGAGAAGGTCACCTGTGAAGACCTCCACGCATGCAGGAACCACTGGACTAGACATCCATGGCAGCCAAGGAGTCATCTGAGGGACTCATGGGGGAAACCCAGCGAGCTTTGAAGGCTTTGGTGCAGGATGACTGAGTCGGGCTGGATTTAATGGTGTTGGCCTCACCACAACTATAGAGTTGGAAATGTTGAGGCCACAGGGTGCCAGGCCCTGCTCACATGGAAGACAGAGACCACACCCAGGGTCAGGGTCAGGGTGCAGCCTGGGCTGGAGAGCAGAGGGCAGGGAAGCAGCCCCTCAAGGGATGCTCAGAAGCCCATGACCTGGCCCCAGACACAGAGCACTGGCTGAGCTGGGCTGTGCTGGACCAGACCCCTGGGAGAGAGAGAAAGGATGGCTTCACCTCTCACTGCCTTGTGCCAAGGAAACACACAAAGGCGTTGGTCCAGGGAAGAATGGAAAGGAGGCCAGGAATCGGCAAATCAGAACTAACGAGGATCCCAGCAGCCTGTGGGGCGGATCCTGTGGCTTAGGAATGCAGATGCTCTGGAAGAGGGCAGATGAGAGGGAGGCTGCAGAGATACACGAGGTCCTGTAGGGTGTGTGGAGAGGCAGAAGATGGGAAAGACAGGGGAGAGTCTGATATCCTGAAAGAAAGGGAGAAGAAAAGAAGGAAGTGGCCGGGCACAGTGGCTCACACCTGTAATCCCAGCACTTTGGGAGGCCAAGGCAGGCAGATCACTTGAGGTCAGGAATTCGAGACCAGCCTGGCCAACATGGTGAAACCCAATCTCTACTAAAAAAAAAAAAAAATAGCCAGGCGTGGTGGCACATGCCTGTAATCCCAGCACTTTGGGAGGCCGAGGCGGGCAGATCACTTGAGGTCAGGAGTTCGAGACCAGCCTGGCCAACATGGTGAAACCCCATCTCTACTGAAAATACAAAAAAAAAAAAAAAAATTAGCTGGACGTGGTGGCACACGCCTGTAATCCAGCTACTTGGGAGGCTGAGGCAGGCTGGAACCCGGGAGGCGGAGGTTGTAGTGAGCCAAGATCGCTCCATTGCACTCCCGCCTGGGCTACAAAGCAAGACTCCATCTCAAAAAAAAAAAACGACAACAAAGGGGATGATGAGAAAGAAAACGCAGGGCCACCAACACGGGAGGAGTGAGAAGTGGGGCCAGTGTCACAGCAGAATGAGCTGTGAGATGGGAGGGAGAGGACGGAGACAACTGAGGGGCCAGGGAGACAGCCGTCAGCGTGAGAAGCACTGCAGCTGCTCTCACGGACAGACGGCAGGTGAGCAGGGCCCGAAGGGATGGAGCTGACCCTCGCGCCACCCACAGATGCCTCTGTCGTCAGCTGGGAACGCAGAGCCCTGATGAACTGCAGAAATGTTTTAAATGAAAGTCTTCCAAGCATCAAAATATTGAAGCCGTTGTTGTCTCACTGTGGGTTAGTTGCTATGGAGAAATTCAGCCCCGCAGCCACTCTAATCAGATGCCCATGGCAGACAGGCCCCAAATGGGCTGGTTTAGGGCTGGCATCAGGGAAGGGGTTCCCCGCCCAGAGCCAAGAATCGGGGGGGCTCAAGTCAGAACAGCTCCCCACCTCCCAGTCACGCTTCCTAAAAATCACCCAAACTGAGTCTTCTCCATTGTTGGAGGCACAGAGCTGATAGGGAAACTGAGGCCCAGAGAAGATGAAAGACCTGCCAAGGTCACAGAACTAGTTGACGGCACGGCTAAGACCACATCCCAAGTGCCTGCTCTGGGTATAGATGTCTTCCCAGCATGTCGTCTGTTTCTCTTCCAAGACCCCGTTTGCCTTCTCTGCTCAATTCCAGACCGACTCCACCTTCCCGTGCCCGTGCACCTGCCTGGGTGCTCACCCCTCTGAGCCTTCGCTCAGGCTGATCTCTGCCTGAAATGCCCACCCCATCGGATGCCCCTTTTTTCCAATCCCAGTGTCAACAATACCCCTTGCTATGTCGTGGATTGGCCATGATGAGATGCAGGTCACTTCCCCACCTTCCTTGTCTCTCACCTGAACACTGGCAACAGTCTTTCGAACACTCTGACCCTCCCTGCATATATGAGGCTCATTTTTTTTTTGTCTGAGACAGATTCTTGCTCTGTCCCCTAGACTGGAGTACAGTGGCACCATCTCAGCTCACTGCAACCCCTGCCTCCTGGGTTCAAGCGATTCTCCTGCCTCAGCCTCCCCAGTAGCTGGGATTACGGGCACCCACCACCACACCTGGCTAATGTTTTGTATTTTTAGTAGAGATGGGGTTTCACCATGTTGGCCAGGCTGGTTTTGAACTCCTGACTTCAAGTGATCCACCCACTTTAGCCTCTCAAAGTGTTAGGATTACAGGTGTGAGCCCCCGCCCCCCGGCCGAGGCTGATCTTAAGTTGCACCGGCTCACAGGTGCATGCAGCATCTCCTCTCAGACCCCTCCCCACTGCCTGCCACCTCCTAGACACTCGGCCTTCCTCCAGGTCCTGGAATGTTCCTGTCTCTCCTACTTCAGGGCCATCGCACCTGCTGTGCCCTTTGTCTGGAAGGTTCTTTCTTCCTCTCTTCACCTTGTCAAAGTCTTCCTCCTTAGCTCTGCAGAGAGAGTGTTAACAACCTTCTCACCATGTTAAATTAGGTGCCCCTCTGACGTCTCTTTTCTCTTTTTTTTTGAAACAGAGTCTCACTCTGTCACCCAGGCTGGAGTTCAGTGGCACCGTGTTGGCTCACTGCAACCTCCGTCTCCTGGGTTCAAGCAATTGTCCTGCCTCAGTCTCCCAAGTAGCTGGGACTACAGGTGTCCACCACTACCCCCAGCTAATTTTTAAAATATGTTTAGTAAAGTTGGGGTTTCACAGGGCCACCTGTTAAGGGAACACACATGTTGGCCAGGCTGGTCTTGAACTCCTGACCTCAGGTGATCCACCTGCCTTGGCCTCCCAAAGCGCTGTGATTACAGGCGTGAGCCACCGCGCCTGGCCTGACTGTTCTCTCTTACAACAGCTGGCACTTCTACTTAGCGGTGGCACTTCTACTTAGTGGCGATGCTCCCCATTCGTCATTGTATTTTCCTGTCCTGTTCTTGGATGTCTGCCTCTCCTGCGAGGCTATAAGTTTGATGAGAGCAGCAACATGGCAACCGATTGCCACAGGATCCCTGGCACCTAGCAGAGTTCCCGGCACATGGTAGAGGTTCAGCAAATATTTCAAACAGCGAACAGGCGAAGGCTGAGCCCCTGCTCTCGGCACATGCACAGGATGGGTAAGTATGGAGTGTGGAGCTGCAGATACCACGTCTGAGTGGGGAGGGATGCGAACCCCCAAACGGGATCCTCTTCTTGAGGCTTCTAGGAAGGTCACCCAGCCGGTGATGTGAGATTGGGGTTCACTCACCTCTGGCATCAAAGAATTCATCATCTGAGCTCTCCACGGAGTCGCTGAGGACATTTCGAAGGTGCCAGGGGGCACCGCCGCCCGGGGGAGGGCCACCTGTTAAAGGGAACACATCTGTTAACTAAGCCTGAGAAGGTGCCCCAGTACGAGGGAGGTGACCCAGGACCTCCTTCCCCCCCGGACTAAAGGCCAGTTAGCATCCTGCACATCTGTGCCCTCTCCCTCCGAGGCCTCAGACCTCATAGAGACCTCCCTCTCCTGTGCTGTCATTGAAGCTCAAAAGCTTCTCTGAGTAAGCACAGCAGAGCAGGAATGAGTGTGCCCATTTTGCAAGTCCTAACACCGAGGCTGGTGGTAATTAAGAGCCTTTGCCAAGGTGACTCTGCCAAGCAGTGTCTCAGTCAGCACAGGGGAAGCTCTGCTGTATTAACAAATGAGCTCAGACGTTTAAACAGCAGTGGTTCATTTCTCACTCACACACAGGTTGGAAGGGAGCTCTGCTCATCATGGTTACTCAAAAGTGCCACCACTTTGTAATGTCACCAGCCCAAAAGGAGACATCAGGTTCTATCCAAGCAGGGGAGAAGGGCTCAGAAAGTCTCACCAGTCTTAAATGCTTCTGCCCAGAAATCACACCCTCCTGCTCACACATCTGGCTACCAGGCACATACATCCTGTCCCTCAGAGACCTGCATTCTTGTATCAGCAATTCCCCTGCCTCAGTTTTTTCCATCTGCACAATGAAAATCCTGGCAGAGACTGTCCTTTGAAACTCTTCTACTCTGACTGATATTGGAGGAGTCCACCCAGCCAGCAGTAGCTGTCAATAAACAAGCAGGGGTAGACATCCTCCCCAGCCACTGCCAGGTGAACCTGATGGTGCAGTCCTTAGACATACCTGCTACAGTCCCAGTTCACCACACCCCCTACCCTGCAGGATGCTGGCACTGCTCCTTGCCCTGAGTCCAGACTCCAGAGCATAAACTGTTCCTGAAGGGAGAGGGCCAGCCCAGGCCGTCCAGGGACACAGCCCTCCTGCCTGTCATTCCTGCCTGGCCCACCACAAACTTCCAAACACACACCCAGTTTGTGCTTCATGGCTTGGAGCCCAGTGAGAAGCACATTCTGAGACATCAAAAGGACAGAGGTTATAGTGAGCACCAACTCAGTGGTCACCTCTAGGTACAAGGCTGATTCCCTAAGCTTCTGAATCTCTGCCTCCACGAGTGTGAGCCGATGTCCCACCCTCGGGCCCTGGATTTACTGCAAGAGTCCAGATGTACCACAACTGTGTGTTCCTAACATGGATACGGGACTATTTTCCAAATGCATGTGGAGGACATTCTAGCTATTGCAATAAGACAAGAAAAAAGATATGAAAGGGATATAGATTGGAAAGGAAGAAATAAAATTGTCTTTATTCGCAGATGACATGATTGTTGTCTATGCAGAAAACAAAAAGCCTACAAAATCTATGTTAATAAAAACCACCAGAACCAACAACTGAGTATAGCAGGATTGTAGGATACAAGATCGACATGCAAAAGTCAATTGCATTCCTAGATACAAGAAATGAACTGAAATTTGAAAACGACAATGCCATTTAAAATAGCACACACAAAATACTTAGATATAAAGCAAATGTATGTAAAAATTTCCGTGATTCAAGAACTACAATCACTTAAAATTACTCCTGAATTATATTAACGGTATATTTTCTCAATCAACAGATACTAAAGGTATAAAATCTATCATATCTACTATATTTGCATACTATGTGAACATGCTATATTAATATACAAACCTCCCTTGCTATCCAAATCTTTTCCGTTCCTAAGAAGAAAGAATTTGGATAGTCAGGAAAGTCCTATTATCCTCACCTGTTCAGCTCCTGAGTTTTAGATAGTAAGAAGCAAGAGTTTAAGTAGTAACGGAGTCAACTGAGGATTTATCTGGATCCATTTGGTTCCTGAGTTTGAACAGCAAGAGCCCAGGGAGAGGCTCCTCTATGCCGTGGCCTTAAACATGCACAATTTGGATCCATCTGAGAACAAAGACAGGCATTCTCTCTGATGACGTGTGCAGGGGTCCAGGGGGAGGTCTGGGGCAGAGGGAAAAGCTACAGGGAGACCAGTTAGCTCCATTTGAAGGAGCAAGTTCTCCCAGCTACAGGTGAGCAGAAAAGGAAGGGGCTGGTGGGCATCAAAGGGGGCCTCTCGTTCCACAGACACTGTGTTGGGTACGGGAACACTGTGGGGAATGAAAGGACAGGATTGGACGCTCACAAAGTTTACATTCTGCAGGCGGGGAAGGAAAAGCCAGCCTGGGTCAAATAAACAAACCAGATAATTTCAACCTAAAACCTCTCCCTTCCTACACTACGTCCTCCTTCCTCAAGTGTCTCTTATGTGGTAATTACAGCCTAAAGAATAGACAGGCTTGAGCGTGGGGATCTCTACATCCGCGCAGGGAAAACGGTGGGGAAACTGAGCCTCGGACATCAAAAGAACTTTGTCACCTATTGTAGTTATAAATGCTGAACTAACGCGATGTCTCCCGCTTATTACTGTGACTCTCTTTTGTGGTTAAAATATACATTTAGATTTCTTTTCAAATGCATATTCTATCTTGTTTACTATTATTCTACTTGCTTTCAAAATGCATACCCGCCTTGGCGTTTTGTTTTATTTTGTTTTTGAAACAGAGTTTTGCGATTGTCGGCCAGGCTGGAATGCAATGGTGCGATCTCGGCTCACTGCACCCTCCACCTCCCGGGTTCAAGAGATTCTCCTGCCTCAGCCTCCCGAGTAGCTGGGATTACAGGTGCCTGCCACCACGCCCGGCTAATTTTTGCATTTTTAGTAGAGACAGGGTTT
>NW_012104920.1:2510022-2515943 GCF_000951045.1 Mandrillus leucophaeus | reverse complement strand
CCTGATGGTGCAGTCCTTAGACATACCTGCTACAGTCCCAGTTCACCACACCCCCTACCCTGCAGGATGCTGGCACTGCTCCTTGCCCTGAGTCCAGACTCCAGAGCATAAACTGTTCCTGAAGGGAGAGGGCCAGCCCAGGCCGTCCAGGGACACAGCCCTCCTGCCTGTCATTCCTGCCTGGCCCACCACAAACTTCCAAACACACACCCAGTTTGTGCTTCATGGCTTGGAGCCCAGTGAGAAGCACATTCTGAGACATCAAAAGGACAGAGGTTATAGTGAGCACCAACTCAGTGGTCACCTCTAGGTACAAGGCTGATTCCCTAAGCTTCTGAATCTCTGCCTCCACGAGTGTGAGCCGATGTCCCACCCTCGGGCCCTGGATTTACTGCAAGAGTCCAGATGTACCACAACTGTGTGTTCCTAACATGGATACGGGACTATTTTCCAAATGCATGTGGAGGACATTCTAGCTATTGCAATAAGACAAGAAAAAAGATATGAAAGGGATATAGATTGGAAAGGAAGAAATAAAATTGTCTTTATTCGCAGATGACATGATTGTTGTCTATGCAGAAAACAAAAAGCCTACAAAATCTATGTTAATAAAAACCACCAGAACCAACAACTGAGTATAGCAGGATTGTAGGATACAAGATCGACATGCAAAAGTCAATTGCATTCCTAGATACAAGAAATGAACTGAAATTTGAAAACGACAATGCCATTTAAAATAGCACACACAAAATACTTAGATATAAAGCAAATGTATGTAAAAATTTCCGTGATTCAAGAACTACAATCACTTAAAATTACTCCTGAATTATATTAACGGTATATTTTCTCAATCAACAGATACTAAAGGTATAAAATCTATCATATCTACTATATTTGCATACTATGTGAACATGCTATATTAATATACAAACCTCCCTTGCTATCCAAATCTTTTCCGTTCCTAAGAAGAAAGAATTTGGATAGTCAGGAAAGTCCTATTATCCTCACCTGTTCAGCTCCTGAGTTTTAGATAGTAAGAAGCAAGAGTTTAAGTAGTAACGGAGTCAACTGAGGATTTATCTGGATCCATTTGGTTCCTGAGTTTGAACAGCAAGAGCCCAGGGAGAGGCTCCTCTATGCCGTGGCCTTAAACATGCACAATTTGGATCCATCTGAGAACAAAGACAGGCATTCTCTCTGATGACGTGTGCAGGGGTCCAGGGGGAGGTCTGGGGCAGAGGGAAAAGCTACAGGGAGACCAGTTAGCTCCATTTGAAGGAGCAAGTTCTCCCAGCTACAGGTGAGCAGAAAAGGAAGGGGCTGGTGGGCATCAAAGGGGGCCTCTCGTTCCACAGACACTGTGTTGGGTACGGGAACACTGTGGGGAATGAAAGGACAGGATTGGACGCTCACAAAGTTTACATTCTGCAGGCGGGGAAGGAAAAGCCAGCCTGGGTCAAATAAACAAACCAGATAATTTCAACCTAAAACCTCTCCCTTCCTACACTACGTCCTCCTTCCTCAAGTGTCTCTTATGTGGTAATTACAGCCTAAAGAATAGACAGGCTTGAGCGTGGGGATCTCTACATCCGCGCAGGGAAAACGGTGGGGAAACTGAGCCTCGGACATCAAAAGAACTTTGTCACCTATTGTAGTTATAAATGCTGAACTAACGCGATGTCTCCCGCTTATTATTGTGACTCTCTTTTGTGGTTAAAATATACATTTAGATTTCTTTTCAAATGCATATTTTATCTTGTTTACTATTATTCTACTTGCTTTCAAAATGCATACCCGCCTTGGCGTTTTGTTTTATTTTGTTTTTGAAACAGAGTTTTGCGATTGTTGGCCAGGCTGGAATGCAATGGTGCGATCTCGGCTCACTGCACCCTCCACCTCCCGGGTTCGAGAGATTCTCCTGCCTCAGCCTCCCGAGTAGCTGGGATTACAGGTGCCTGCCACCACGCCCGGCTAATTTTTGCATTTTTAGTAGAGACAGGGTTTACCATGTTGGCCAGGCTGGTCTTGAACTCCTGACCTCAGGTGATCCACCCGCCTCGGCTTCCCAAAGTGCTGGGATTACAGGTGTGAGCCACCGTGCCCGGCCCCACCTTGGTTTTTAAATGTATACTGTATACAAGGTCTTCCCCCCACCAGCAGGGGCTGCCCAACAAACTTCTGGAAAGGTGCTAGGGTGCGGGGAACCTCAGTTATACACACTTGTATAAAAAGAACCTGTAAAAACAGATATGTTAAGATGGAACATGGGAACTGTTCGCTGCAGCTCTTCCTCCAGCATGCAGATTTTTTGGAAAACAACAAGGGTCATATTTCCAACAAGGAGAAGAGCAATGGGCAGTGTCTCAGGAGGGGTTAGAGGGAAAGACCTTTGTGGGAAGGGTGTCAGGCGAGCAGAGGCCTGAATAATCAGAAAACCCAGACATGCTAAGCGTGTGTGTGTGTGTGTGTGTGTGTCTGTGTGTCTGTGTGTCTGTGTGTCTGTGTGTGTGTGTGTGTGTGTCTGTGTGTATGCACATCTGCTCATGCACACAAGTGTGGGATGGACCGTGCAGAATCCATGGATAAGAGCCTTCTTGGATGAAAGAACTGCAAGGGTAAAGAAATTCCTACATGAGCTTAGCGTGTCCAAGGGGCAGAAAGAAACCCATGTGGCTGGGGCCAGTGATTAAAGGGGGACGGGAATAGGGGAAATGGAGCCTGACCAGGTAGGGTAAGACCTGTCATGGACGGAAGCTTGGAACTGGTGAATTTTAAGGCTCCTCCCACTGCCCAATCTCTATCACCTGCAAACTTCAAGAGGAAGGGAATACAGATGCCAAAGACTGTCACAAAGCCTCCTGGGGGAGAGGACCACAAGTCAGATGTGCTAGAGGCCACGTAGGTTCCTGAGAGTCAGAGCAGATGGGCATGATGACCCCGGAACAGGGAAAGGCTCAGAAGCAGCGTCCTTGAGGCGGGTCCTTGCCCTACGCTTCTCTGCATTTTCTGGGTCCAGCACAAAGCTCCCACACAGAAGAGGGCCAGGAAGTGTTTGACAAACAAGTAAATGAATAAAAATGATTTGCTTGGTGAGTACAGCGTGCCAGGCAGTCTGCTAGCTGCTTTTCAGACATTAGCTAAAGTCATCCTAACCAAGCCTAGCAAAGTAGATATAATGACTCCCCACCTTACGGCTAAGGAAACGGAGCCTCAGCGATGTTTCAGGAAGGCGTTTCCTCTGCAGAAAAGTTCAGGGTGGGGGACCTCAGTCTCCTCCTCTCTCCATTGCCTGCTCTCTTGGAACTAGCAACCCTTCTACCTGCTGCTGGCCAGCTGGGCAAGAGGCCAGAGGCCTGCCCCTGGCTCCTCATGGGGACCCCAGTCCTGGGGGGCTCAGCTGTCCCAGTTCTAGAACCATCTGCACATCAGCTCTACAAATCAGTATCTGGGTATCCTTGTGTCTGTGGGAAAATCTAAATGGATGTCTACATTCCTGCGTAGAGGTGTCTAGTGTTACACGAGCATCTGTCCCTGTGTCTGCATGGCTGTTGTGTGTGTGTCTGCCTGCATTCCTTGGAGAGTGTGAGCCTACCTACCTGCCACCCCGCTTCCTACTACTGTTCCTAAGAATCATGCATGCATGCCCACTCCCAGAATTCTCTCTCTGTCCCTCACACACAAAGTACATCAGCTCCAGCCACAGGTGAAAATTTAGTAGAGGTTAGAACACGGGCTTTGGAACGACACAAATCTGGTGCAGTGTTACCACTTGCTAATCTAGGACCTGAAGCAAGTTAACTTCACTGAGCCTCGCTTTTCTCATCTGAAAAACGCGCATCATAATCCTCACCCCACTGTTAGGAGATTTAAATGACATCAGCCCCCAGATGTCATTTGGAAATGGTGGCCTTATCAGCTACGGGACCAAAGATTGAGGCAAGGTAAACCCACCTGAGGGGCTTCCAGGCAGCCGCCAGGGGCCCTTCCCCAAGGCCCCAGAGCTCTATCTGTGTCCTCCAAGGCCCAGCCCACCTCCTCCTGAAGACCCTCCTTCCATCCACCTTCACGACCACATTGATTTATTTTTACTTTTTGTTTTTTAATTGAGACAGGGTCTTGCCACGTTGCCCAGGTTGGTCTTGGACTCCCGAGCTCAAGCGATCTGCTCACCTTGGTCTCCCAAAGTGCTGGGGTTACAGGTGTGAGCCACCGCACCCAGCCCCACATTTATTTAAAATGTGAAGTCAGGATTAAAGAGAAGGGGAATATCCCAACTCTTCCTCTACCAATTTAGAGAAACAAATGACCCTTCACCCCAGCAATGCCAGCACAGCTCCGAGCTGGGCCGCTCAGTGGGAGGGGCTGCTAGAAGCCATCCCCACTCCCTCTCCTGGCCCCGATACCCCCCACCTCAGGTCCAGAGTGGTCTCGGGGAGCTTGTCATGGGTCTGGATCTCCCTAGCATGGGTGCAGCCAAAGACCCCGCTCAGGTCGACAGCTCCTCCTGACCATCTTTCCCACACAGGGACGTAGGAATAGGCAGACAGAGAGACATACAGGCAGACAGACGGACAGGCATCTCCTATGTGTGTTCTCCTCTATATCAGGGACCCCAAGGCAGCCTCAGCCCAGGGGCAGCGTCCTCAGGTGAAAGAAGATGCCACCCCCATACTCAGGAACTCTGTCTGAGGGGAAGACGGTTCACAGTGAGGAACGCCCTGACCGTAAGATGCAGAACAAAGGTATTGGCCGATGCTTCCTGGGCCAGACCTTGGGCCAGATGGTGCCCAGGAGGAAGGAGTAGGGGACAGAGCTGAACTGGAACAGTCCCTGCCCTCAGAAGTGCCAGCCCTGGGGGCACAGACCTATACTGCTCCCTGCACAGAGCACGGGAGGAACAGAGGAGCAGGCGGCCTGGCCCGTGCGAAATTCCACACCCACAGTGTCTGTCCCGTGGCAAGTGGGAACTGCACCTCCCAGAAGCAGGGACCGGCTAGGGTGCCCAGAGGGTTTCTGGGGGAGGGGAAGCCAAGACGAGCCTCCAGGGAAGGGGTTGGCAGGGTTGGCCAGGTTGGGGCAGGTGGGAGGAAGGGAGAGACATAGGCCAAAACAACTGAGCCCTTTCCAGGTAAAGCTGGATCTAGAACTTTCTCCTCAAGGGTAAGGAGCATCAGGGCAAAGGAGGGCACACGGGTGTCTGCTGGCAGTTGTGACTCCAGGGACATTCAGATAACACGTGCAATTTCCAGACCTCCAGGGAGGAACAGGTGCCCCTGAGCGAGGCCCTGGTGGGTGCACAGCGCTGGGCCGGCACCTGTACCTATTGGCCTGTGGCCACAGCTTCCAGGCCCAGCCCTGCCTATGGCTATATCAGAAGCTGCAGCCTGCCAATGCTGGATGGACTTAAGCATTCTGTGCCTCAGAAGAGGAGAGGGAGGCCAGGCACGGCGCCACACACTTGTAATCCCAGCACTTCGGGAGGCCAAGGCAAGAGGATTGCTTGAGCCCAGGAGTTTGAGACCAGCCAGGTCAACAAAGTGAGACCCCATCTGTACAAAAAAATCAAAATAAAAAAATAAGCCTGGCAGGGTGGCATGTGCCTATAGTCCCAGGTACTCAGGAGGCTGACGTGGGAGGATCACTTGAGCCCAGGAGGTGGAGGCTGCATTGAGCCATCATCATGCCACTGCCCTCCAGCCTGGGGCGCAGAGTGAGCCTCTGTCTCAAAAAAATAAAAATAAAATAAAAAACAGAAAAGGAGAGGAGCCAAGAGTGACAGCAGTGCCTGGTGGCAGGACTGAGGCTCATTTGAATGGTCTCTCTCTCTCTCTCTCTCACACACACACACACAGACACACACGCACACAGACACATACACACACGCACACAGACACATACATGCGCGCACACACACACAGACA
>NW_012104920.1:2507469-2509607 GCF_000951045.1 Mandrillus leucophaeus | reverse complement strand
CACACAGACACACAGACACACACAGACACAGACACAGACACACACGCACTTAGAATCACACTTCAGTGCTCTCAGCTCTGCCCTGGGGTCCCTGGGGTCCAAACGCAGAACGTGGAGTGCAGTGCTTCCTACAGCCTGGCCGAGGCTCCCGCGGACAGGCAGGTAACTGTCAAGCCCACCTCCCGTCTGCCTCCTCCTCCCTCAAGGGAACCACCGTCCCACTGCCACCTGACTGCTTTCAGCCCCAGTTCTGCCACTTACCGATTCGTGATCTTACTAAATGACAGGAAACCTTCTGTGCCTCAGTTTCCTGCTCTGTAAAATGGGGAGGATAATCACGCTTACATAGTGTCGCAGTGAGGATTACATGAACAAACACTTTAAAAGGTTCAGCAGAGCGCCTGAGACTCCATCAGTGCTAGAAAAGGGTGTGTTAAAGAAAATAATAAATCGTGATTCTCCAAGAGCTTTTCTTTGGTTCTTTCATCCGCGGTAGCTTCCAAGGACAGGCCCCTCTCCTCCTTCTCAGGCCCCTGGAATGGGAGCCCCTCCACTCCCCAAAGGCTGGAAATGCTTGCCCCCGCCCACACTCATGGGGCCAGTCCCTCTCTCCTCCCTCCCATCGCAGCTCCCTGGGGCTTGCCTTGTCTGCCCCCTAAACTTGAACTACTGCAGGCCAGGACTTGCTCTCCCCTCCCAGCCTCTCCTTCCAGCATCCTGGGCTTCAGCAGCACATTGCCACCAGGAGGGCCTTCACGCCATGCTCCTCTTCCTCCCCAGGCCTTTCCTCCTGCAGGTCCTGAAGCCTGAAACGTCTTCTATCTCCCCATCCCACCCCCAATTCCTATTGATGCTTGAAGCATCAGCTGGAAGTCCTTCTTGGCTCCTGAGGCCAGCCCGAGCGCCTGTCTCCTTGTGTGTCCTTCATGTCCAGCATCTGTGTCCCTCAGAGTCCCTATTTACAGACTGGGTCCAGGCCTGCCTGCTCCACTGGGTTGTGGGTTTCCCCTGGGCAGACACCTGGTAGGAATCCTCTCTAGGCTCCTATCCTCCGCCAGGTCAGGGCTGGGCACGGGGAAGGCTCTGGTCAAGCTCAGTGTGGCCCGGCACAGGGGAGATCTTAGCAAGGCCCCCTCTCAGAGGAGCACCCCTGAGGGAATGTCCTCAGGCTTCCTCTCTGGATCAGGGTGAATTTGGAGACCAGACCAGTCCAGGGCCAGCCAGCCCATCCTCAGCCTTGAAGTAGGGCTGTCCAGGGAGAGATGAGAGGCCAGGAGAAGCTGCTTCCAGAAAAAGGCATTATTGAAGGAAACCAGTGCTGGTTGGGGGTTGGTTGCTATAGAAACATGTCCTAACTATCTCCCAAACTGCTATATGTGCCACTGATGAGCTCATGTGCTCGTCTGTTTCAGGGGACACGCCAGGAGCCCTGGAAGGGCCTATCCGCCCGAGTACGCAGCATCTGGAGCCAACATCCTGGAGGAGCCAGGAAGAAATCCAGCTTCCAGGGCAACCTGGCGGGTCCAGCCATCCACCAGGAATGCGCTTAAAGACTGAGGCTGACTTCAGGTTGTAGAATTGTCCTGAGGGTAGCTCAGGTCTGAGACTAGCCGTGGCCCAAACCTCAACCTCAACCACAGCCTCGACTTTCGGTTCGGCCATAGACTGAGTTATGACCATGGCCACAGGCCATGCCACAATTCCTGTCTCAAACCACACCACGAACCTGACCACAGACCCAGCTTGACTCAGTCACAGACCAACAACACTACTAGCCACAGACCAAGCCCTGACCCTGGCCACAGAACGGCCCCCAGCACAATCACGGACTTGTATCAAATAACGTGAAAGATATGTTCACTCTAAAGTCCGTACAGGGCGGCCGCGGCGGCTCACGCCTGTAATCCCAGCACTTTGGGAGGCAGAGGCAAGGGGATCACCTGAAGTCAGGAGTTGGAGACCAACCTGGCCAACAGGGCGAAACCCCATCTCTACTAAAAAATACAAAAATTAGCCAGGCATGGTGGTGCATGCCTGTAATCCTAGCTACTCGGGAGGCTGAGTCAGGGAGAATTGCTTGAACCAGGGAGGTGGAGGTTGCAGTGAGCTGAGATCGCGCCACTGCACTCCAGCCTGGG
>NW_012104920.1:2505461-2507419 GCF_000951045.1 Mandrillus leucophaeus | reverse complement strand
AAAAAAAAAAAAAAAAAGAATAATTCTGTACGGCATTGCAAACGGTTGCCTGGGATTTCCACAGCCTCCGCTGCCTGTTGTCATCATGATAGCCCAGGGAGGTCAGTAAGAAACGACTCAGGATTCTTGTGGACAGATGAGAAAACTGAAGCTCAGAGAAGAAAACTGATGTGCCTCCTGTCACGCCGCCTGTTTCTAGGGGTAAGGGGGGTCTCCAAGCAGGGCACAGTTGGCCAAACCAGTTGCTCTGGGGAAAATGTGCTTTTTGAAGACCTGCTGGTATGTCATAAACATGCCACTTAAATACCCATTAATTACCTTATTTAGGAGATAATTAGTGATTAATAGCTTTGGCTATCTATTGTACTTTCATTTGCTCTGCCAATTAGGCTCCCAACAGTTCTGAATTATTTGGAACAATTCTCCCAAGGCCCAGCTGTCCCCCCTATGTCCCGCCAGACTCTTGTTCCATAAGGAGGAGGCTCTCTCCTCCCTCTAAAACGAGTTCCCCATAGCACCTGCCACTGTGCCACGACAGGCTCTGCCACCTGCAGGCTCCCCAGGAAGGCAGCCCGGAAGACAGGACAGCGGGAGGCATTCCTTCTGCTCATCCCAGGACCCCCGTGCAGAGAGCTGAGAACAGGGACTCAAGGTCCAGGCACCTACCCAGGCAACGGGAGGCCAGGTTGGAATCAGACTCCTCAAAGGATGCTGGGGTCTCTTCGTTTTTTTTTTTTCTTTTTAACTGAGTTTCACTCCTGTTGCCCAGGAGTGCAATGATGTGATCTTGGCTCACCGCAACCTCTGCCTCCCGGGTTCAAGCAATTCTCCTGCCTCAGTCTCCTGAGTAGCTGGGATTACAGGTGCCCGCCACCACGCTCGGCTAATTTTGTATTTTTAGTAGAGACAGGGTTTCTCCATGTTGGTCAGATTGGTCTCAAACTCCCGACCTCAGGAGATGTGCCCGCCTCCGCCTCCCAAAGTGCTGGGATTACAGGCGTGAGCCACCGCGCCCGTCTGGGGTCTCTTTCAAAGACCACCACCTCGATGAAACGGCCAGCTTTTTCAGAAGCACATCAGAGGCTGCCATTAGCCTGGAGCAAACAGTAGGAAGGTAGCAGCTCCCCACCCATGCCAGCAAGAGCCAACGTGACCCCCTGCAGGTGATTCGACTCATACCACCTGCCACTCCTGAACTGCAACTGAGCAAAGATGGAGCCCAAGGTTGCCTCTGCCCCCAGGCCCCTCCATTTGGTGCCAAAGCACAGTGCCAGGAATTGCCAGCCAGAGCCCCAGAGGCGGAGCTCTCATCGCTGCTCCAGATTATACTATGCAAGAAGGAAACACAGAGGCTGCGAGGGATAAACACACACACACACACTCGAACTGGGCAGTAATGGGAAAGCTGAAAATAGCTCTTTTTACCACAAGGGATGATTCCAGAGTTGCTCGGCTGGGACTAGCCTCATGGGGGGCAGGAAGTAGGAGCAAGGGGAAGAGAAGGAACCCACAGGGGTGACATCAGGGCCAAAAGGAGTTCTGTGGAGGGTGGTCATCTGGACTGACCCAGAACAATCAGAAAAGGTCAGTGGTGCATGAGTGAGGTGCGGCCACAGACACTCAGAATCTCTGAAAGACAGACTCTAGAACAAGTAAAAGCCTTCCAGCTGCCAGCCCCGAGAGCTCACAGTCCCACACCCTGCACACCTAGGTCTCTCCCCGAGGAGGGCAGGAGTGCAGGACGTGACGTGCTCTGCAAACACCCAGAGCCAAGCAAACACGGTGTCAGCAGCAGACAGCTCAGAAGAGGCCTCTCGGATCCACCAGAACTCAACGCCCCTCCCAGACAGAGCCCAACGCGTTTCTATTTTTGCTTTCAACCCTTGTTTGGCATCCCTGCTACCAGCGAACAGACGGCTACTTCCCCTCCTTCCAGAAGAATGGGTCATCTGGGAAGA
>NW_012104920.1:2503065-2505036 GCF_000951045.1 Mandrillus leucophaeus | reverse complement strand
CCAGTCTGAGCTGTGGCCCCATGAACGTGTGAGCCTCACAAATCCAGCCCTGGGAGAGCCTGGAGGAAGCAGGTGGGCTGGGTGGGGCCCCAGTGCTGGGACCCAGCTCCCACTCCAGAGTCGTGCACAGACAAGAGGCTCCTGCCCCCCGTCTACCCTCGCCACACACGTACCCGGTGGGGGCTGGTGGCCACACAGCTGTGCAGGCCTCCACAGGCACACGTGGGACCCTGGAGGTGGCATTTACCTCCGGAGTGACTCACTAAGCCTCTATGCCGTTTGCAAAAGGGGGTGCAATTTAGCATTTTCTTTCTCTTTAGAAAACAGGAATTTTAAAAGAGAGAGAGTAGAGAGAGATTTGAGGGAGTGGGTGGGGAGCTCAGATCTCATTTGATTTCCAAACTCATTTGTTATGCATTCTCTCCTCCCCCCTCCCACACCAAGTCCTTCCCCTGGGGACCCTGGCCACCCCCTTCCAGGCTCCTGGCTGCAGACCTGGTGATGGCCTGCCAGGAGGCACGTGCTCTCCACGTCCACGTCCTCAGCTCCCCATTGATTCACTGACCCTCAAGTCTGGGAGGATCAATGCAAGGTCAGAGTTGAGAAGGGGCAAGGCCTCTTCAGGGCACAGTAAAACCCACAGCCAGGGAGGCCACCAAAAAGGAGAGAGCAGGGATGGAGCTGGAAAGAGCCTGAAGCTCATCCTGACCCCCAAACTCTTCCCTTTCACTTTTACAGATAAGGAAACTGAGGCCCAAAGAGGGCAGTTCAAGGTCAACCAGTGCCAGAGCCAGGGCTCTGCTTTGTTAGACAAGTTAGCTCCCACGAATACTGACTCCTGCAGTAGAAGAGACACAAGCTCTAATTCCAGCTTTGCCTCTCACTTTATGTGTGATTCCAGAACTAGACAGTTAACCCTTCTGGGCCTCAGTTTCTCATTCATAAAATGAGAATAACATTGGCTCTACCTCAGAGATGCTGTTGAGCCACTGGACAGAAAAGCATGCTGAGAGCTGCTGTAAGATCTGAGCCACATCGGTCCCAGCATGCAAGCTCCCGATCCTAGGATCTCGGAATTCCTGGAAGGCAGCTGGGTCCTACCAGGAAGTCCCCAATCCCTAAAGCCTCAGTGGTCTCTGAAAGTTCACTCTCTCTGTCCTTGAAGGGGAAAGGATGTCAGACCTCAGAGAAGGACCCTTGAACGAAAGGGTCTGGTCTCTGTCTCCCAACCTGCTTAACAGGTAGAACGGAGAGATCACCAGGCCACCTCCAGCCGTGAAGTCTCCTATGAAGATGTACGTGAGAAAACATCACAGCTTCTGGCCAGACTGACCCAGACATGGTCCAGGCAAGTGGCTGGGGCAGGGACACTGTCCAGCCATGTCCTCGTATTCTGTGTCCTGCCACACTGGACCTCCAAACACAGGTCAAGTCATAGAGGCCTCATATGGGAGATAAGGGGTTCCAGGCCCAGGGTCACAGGCTTGAGGTGGAACCTCTCTGTTTGAACTGCACCATTCTTGGCTCAAACAAGGACACCACAGCCAGAACTGAGAGGCAACAAACATCTCAGGCTAGGACCTGCCGGGTCTGCTGCTGTGACAGGTGACTTCACAGAGGCCGGCGTATTTGCTCAGGAACATGAGGCACATCGAAGCTCTAGTACACACCAGACTGCAAAAGAAAGCTTTTGAAAAGCCTGGAGTCTGGACAGTGGCGTATGGTTTGACCATAGCCTTCCCACTGGGGACCAGAGAAAGTGAGTTTACCATCTCCTTGCAGAATGCAATGCCCGTCCCAAGATACACAGCAAAGCAATCAGTGCCTTAGGCCTGGGAGTTCCTCAGAGTCATGCCTCAAATCCCCTGGCACCTCCCCAAAGATTTAAGAATCCCAGCGTTGTCCAGTTGTGATGGCTCATGCCTGTAATCCCAGCATTTTGGGAAGTCAAAGCAGGAAGGATTACTTGAG
>NW_012104920.1:2500424-2502550 GCF_000951045.1 Mandrillus leucophaeus | reverse complement strand
CTCCCATCCGAACACTGTAGGATCATTACTTTACTGACTCAAATTACTAGGTTTGCCACATGGAAGCCTGCCAACTATACCCCTCAGAGCAGAGGCGAACACCTGAGAGGAGAATAAACTGGTTCCTCCAGCCCGGGAGGCCCAGCCCCGTGGCCTCGGCTCTGTCTCTGCAGACATTCCTGCCCCAGCCTGAGAGGTGCCAAGACCCTCTAGGCTGCTCACTCTGCTCCTGCCTAGCCTGAGGACCTGCCCCCACCCCAAAACTCGCATTCTCCCAGTGGGAGAGAGGGGCAGCCTGTTGGGGTGCAGAGGGAGGGACACAGGGAGGTAGACAGGAAGGGAGGGGCAGTGTGGCTGGCAGGCATCAGAACCAACCCTTCCCAACAAAGGCAGCTCCACCCGGCTGGCCTCTCTCCAGCTTCCCAGGAGCCCTCGCGTCCCAGCCGGAGGGATCTGTCGAAACACCCAAGTCATACCCCGGCACTCCTGTCTTCATGCTCTTTGGAGTTCCTTTTGGCCCTCTGCACTCTTCCACTCCAGCCAGACAGATTTCTTTACTCTTGGGCCCTTCCTGCCCACCCTCCACGCCTACCCATAGCAGTCCTTCCACATTTACACATGCGCCTCCTCCCTTCCATCCTCCTCGCCTTTGTTCAAGCCATTACCCCCACCTGGACGCCGGCCCCTGGCCACCTTCCTTTTCTTTTCTTTTTGAGACGGAGTCTCGCTCTGTCGCCCAGGCTGGAGTGCAGTGGCACGATCTCAGCTCACTGCAAGCTCTGACTCCTGGGTTCACACCATTCTCTCACCTCAGCCTCTCGAGTGGCTGGGACTAGAGGCGCCCGCCACCATGCCCGGCTAATTTTGTTTCTGTGTTTTTAGTAGACACGGGGTTTCACCGTGTTAGCCAGGATGGTCTCAATCTCTTGACCTCGTGATCCCCCCGCCTCGACCTCCCAAAGTTCTGGGATTACAGGCGTGAGCCACCGCGCCCAGCCCCCTGGCCACCTTTCTATCCAAACTCCGCTAGCCTTTAGGGCCCATCTCCCAGAGAAATCCAACCTTCATTGTCTCAAGCCACTCACTGGCCTCTCTGCTCCATGGGGAGCTCTGTACTGTAAATCATCCCTTCCTACACAGAGCTTCTGAATCCTCCCCACCCCTGCCCTCACCTCCCTGTCGCTGGCTAGACTGGGGCCACCATAAATGATGCCTGTCTGTGTAACTGAAATCTCCCCTAGAGATTGAGGACTGGTAATAACCCATCTGGATTCATCTTCTGAAGATTTATCTCATCCTCTCTGGGCCCTGATAACAATTTCTCTTGTACCTGGATTTTCCTGGCAGTGTGAAAGTCCTTTCACTGCCTCCCTTTAGCTCTTGCCTGACACAAGCCGTGCCACAAATCTGGCACAGCCATGACCTGCTGCTCAGGCTGTGCACTGCACAACTCCAGGGGTACTATTCACCAGACCACATGTGATGACCTAAAGTCAGGTACCATGGCAGCCCTGGGGCCCAAAGCTCTGTCTTTTCTCGCCGTGGGTGATCTACTGGCCAGATTTTAGAGGGAACACCTCGAAGGTCACGGCGCAGACCCCTCACTCACAGGCCAGGTGCCACAGCCTCCACTCCTGGCCTTCAGCTGCCCTTTGTTCCCATGTCACCCCCCAGAGTGAAGGCCTGATCATTCCTGCCCATCAGTCTGCCCATCCGAGGCAGGTGGTACTGAACAGCCACCCCTCTCTCTGTTACATGGTCTGCTTGGGCCTTAGTTTCCCCAGCTGTGAAGAAAGAGACGGGTTCCTGACCTCCAAGGGATCCCTCTGTTCTGAAGCTCACCAATCTATTCTTCACAGATGTTGCCAGTGGGGAATATGGGATTCTCATGCCCACATTACTATGTGTTGTTTTCGATTCAATAGGCTTAGGAGCCTCAAGAAGAGAAGGGAGGCCAGGCACAGTGGCTCACACTTGTAATCCCATCACTTTGGGAGGCTAAGGTGGGCGGCGGATCATTTGAGGTCAGGAGTTCAAAACCAGCCTGGCCAACATGGTGAAACCCTGTCTCTACTAAAAATACAAAAACTAGCCAGGCGTGGTGGTAGGTATCTGTAATACCAGTT
>NW_012104920.1:2498451-2500042 GCF_000951045.1 Mandrillus leucophaeus | reverse complement strand
GGGCAGGAGCCCAGGCACTGGATCCACAGACGTGGTGAATCTGTGTTGCCTCGAGGGAAAGGGCCAAGCGTGAAATTGCAGTAGAAAAAAAAAATGTTAGAACAGCACGAGGCATCGATGCTCAGAGCAGGGCAGTTTTTCCACCTGTCACTGGAACAAATTCCCACAGACTGTCAGCCCAGGGACCAAAGGACCCATGGGCTCAGGCAGAGGGACTGAGACTGGTACCCCCATTTGGTAAGGGGGTCACCTATCAGGACAGTGACGGAGAGAGTCCTTCAAGTTCAATAGACCTGGCTGTGAGTCCAGGCTCTGCTCAGACCCTCTGAGCCACCTTGACACTGCTATTTCTCTGAGTATCTGTTTCTAGATGTTTTAAAAGGGGGAGAGTCGCAATTCCTTGCTCCCAGGATCACAGTGCAGTAAAGAGCTTAGCACCTTGCCTAGTACATAGAACAAGCAGTACATAGAACTGTTCACTGCTGTTGTGAAGACAGTGTCCTGGCAGGCGACCTGTGCTCACGGCGTCCAGGTGCGTGCGCGCACACACACACACACACACACACAGAGGGTAGGGCAGCAGACGGAACACACGCCCTGCTACGGGCCATTGTAAGGAGTCGGGGTGGGTGAGGACCCAGGCATGGTGGAGGGAAGAGGGAGGCAAGAAGCCTTTTTCAGCCTCCCTGGCGTCATCTCACAGTGCCTCCCTCAGGAGGGGAAAAGGGAGGGGAGTGAGAAGCCTGTTTAGCTGTGTTCCATACTGGCTGTGTCTCACACAACCGGCCCCACCCCGACAGGGGTGACTCCCTGGGGACAGAACGGGAGTGCATTCTCAGGCACCTAAATCTTACAGACTCAGTGCCTGCACAGGGAGACGGGTCCCCAGCCCAGGGTCCCAGACAGCTTTCGTGCGTGGGGGTGGATTGACACACAGCCTGGTGGTATTCACACCCAGTGTGCATACGGGTGAATTCACACCCATTCCTTCACCGTCGAACCCGGTCCTGGGGGACAGCATGGCACCTGCCAACGTCACGGGTTGGGTGTGAGTTCACGGTAGATTCTCACACACCAGCCTCACAAGAGGCACTGCCGAGACCAGGCTTGCTGCCGCCTACTGTATGGCCGGCCCTGTGGGCACAGCTGTCCTCCACCCGCCTCCCAAGGCACCATCGGGCCCAGAGTGTGCCCGATGAGTCACGGGCCTGGGTCTCCCCAGCATGGGCGCAGCAGGGGGACTGAGTCCGCCTGAGCCCCGGTGCCCAGCTCAGGGTCTGGCACAGAGCAGATGCTAGTGAATGAACGTCGGGCTGGATGAATGAACGAATGACTAATGCCAGCTCCCTCAAACCACGGGCTACACCTTCTGAGCCTGGGGGAGGGCAGAGCCCACGGGACCCCAGAAGAGGCCTCCACAGCCGAGGCTTTGGGTCCCAGGGTCGATGGGGGAGGGGGCGGGGCGGCCAGCTGCCGGGGCGGCGCGGGGCTCCCCTTCTTCCCGAGAAGGAATCTGGGTCTCTGGACTGAGCTGGTGACGGGGGCTGGGGCGGGGGGTTGTGGCGTCCTGGATGGAGAGAGCTGCAGGACC
>NW_012104920.1:2475448-2497724 GCF_000951045.1 Mandrillus leucophaeus | reverse complement strand
GGGGCGGCAGCCCAGGGGCGCAGAGACGCGGAGACAGCCCGAGACACTGCGGGCCGGACAGAGACGGGGCCCTGGACTGGGAGAGGGGCGCAGAGACTGTGAGACAGCGCTGGAGAGAGACGCTCCTAGGGCCGGAACGCCGAGGGAGAGGGAGAGAGAGAGAAATTCAGAGGAGACCAGAGACCCAGAGCCCGGCTCCGGGAGAGAGGGACAGAGGGAACGGGGAGAGGAAGAAGGACAGGGACCCAGGGAGGCTCCCACGAAGCCAAGAGGAAAGTCGCTGTGGGATCAGAGACAAGAGAGGGACCCCCTCCATCAGCCCCCACTCCAGGGGCTCTGAATCATTTATAGCGTCTGACCTAACCTCAAAAGAGAAGGGATTCCCGTGATTTTAACCCTCAAGGGGTAAGTAAAACACTTGCACATCCACCTGGGTTCCAGGCTGGGGCAGGCTTTGTGGACCCCAGTGGCCTGGTGGTGAGCAGTACCCGCCTTCCACTTCCCAAACCGGGATGCAGGGATGCTAGTGGACAGGCCTCGTGGGCCACGAAGATTTGGGTTATGAGCTCTGCTTAGGGGCAGCAGGGATCCACAGTCCAGCCCCAACAGAGGGCAGGAGATGGCCAATCGTATTTGGCGGTGCCTGAGAGGTAACAACCTTCCACTGAGACGGTGCCCTGCCTCCCCCCGGAAACTGGTAAGGCTGAAGCCCAGTTACCGTCTATATAGCCAGGCACCCAACCCACCCTGTCCCACTCCACTTAACAGGGAAAAGGACAAGTGGAGAATTTCATCCATGGTCCAGGCTCCAGGGTCGCGCAAACTCCTCTATGGAAACAGGGCACACATGGGGTTAGATGGGGGCTCTCAGTCCAGAGCCTCCTCTCCTCCTCTGGGGCTTTGACTCCAGTCACAGGATTCCTGCTAAGCAGTCCTTCAGCTCCTGGTTGGTTACCTCCAAGGACAGGAAGCTCAGTATCTTAAGTGAGAGTTCTTCCTTTTTTAAATTTAAAATTTTTTTTTTTTTTGGCCAGTGCTGGCGTTAAGAATGTTCTTACTCGCTTGAGCTGAAATCTGTATCCCACATGTCCCATCCATGAGTTCTGCTCTGCCTTCTGACACCTCACCCGACAAAACCAGGGCTTCCCAGGGCCCTCTACCCAAACTCCCTAGTACGGCTTCACCCAGGGAGAACCACCATCCAGGTTTGCCAGGGTTCACCTCCCAGGAAACCCAAGAGTTCCAAGAGCTCTGGATCCTAGAGCCAGATGA
This sequence comes from Mandrillus leucophaeus, assembly GCF_000951045.1. NCBI lineage: Eukaryota > Metazoa > Chordata > Mammalia > Primates > Cercopithecidae > Mandrillus > Mandrillus leucophaeus. Next base: position 2,496,452 of record NW_012104920.1, on the reverse strand, counting down.
CAGCACCAACTCCAACAGATGTGGAATTTCCGAAGCTCTGGGCTCCTGGATCCAACGCTGTTCACCGGCACCTGCCATTGGTCACCAGCTGGGAGAGCAGGAATGGACTCTTCAGCCTTTCCCCACTATGGGGATGGGAGTGGGGATGAGAATAGCAAGGACTATTGACTGGACAGGTGATATTTACCCTCACGTACTCTCTCAGCTACACTGCATTATGCTCAGTGTACACATAAGGAAGTGGGGGCTGAGAAAGTTCGGTGCTTGCGGTCATGGGGGATTCCATTTCAGGCCCCTGTGCTTTGTCTGCTGGGCCTCACTAGCCTCGCCCTTCCCTGAAGCAGGAGGCACTTCAGAGGCCTGATAGCCTGGACAATGTCCAGGCTTGGCCACCTGGTCTGGAGGCGTGAGTGGTCACGCAGGAGACAGAACACTGGCTGCAGAAGAAGCAATGTGCCTGCCACAGAGGGGACACGCCCGGGCCTGGGCTCCTCCCTAGCCCTGGCTCACAGCAGCAGCAGTGACCAGAGGGCATCAGGGGCCCTCCTGCTTCTGCACACAGCTTCACGTCGTGTTTGTGTGTGTGCCTGGGTGTGTGTGCATGGGATGTATGCGTGTGTGCTTGTGTGTGCTCAGGGAAGCATGCATGGGTGTGTGTAGGCACACTCGTACACACAGACACGGGCAAACACCTGCTGACAGATGCTTCCTGGGTGGGCACCCAGACCCCTTCCCCTCCCACCACTTAGTCCTCCCAAACCCTAAACTAGTCACCCAGGAGGGCCTGGGTGGAGCGGTTAAGGGGAGGTGCCAAGTTGATGGGAGTTTCAGAAATCATCTCTCCAGACCACTCCACACCCCACTTCTCAGATGGGAAGACAGTGAGCCAGATCTGTCCCCCGAAAACCATGACTCAGAGGCCCAGATCCATGGTTCCCCTCTTTAAACCTTCACCCCAGCCTCTGTCTGCCCCCAAGGCAGCTCCTGAAGGCACTGACTGTTACCAGCTGCCAAGGCAGTTCCAGCCCAGCCTTCTGACAGAGCAAACACATCAGGACTCAAGGCCATTAGATTAACTGGTGGGAGTTAACTTCCTGCGTCAGAAGAATTGTCCTTAATTGAAGAAAGGGATAACTAGCAATTTAGCCACGCTGACCTCTGCTGCCCGGAAGAAAGAGAGGCAGGAGCTAGCCAGGGCCTCCAGGGCCTCCCAGCTCCCAGTGACCAGTTACTGTGCCAGGAGTTCAGACCGAATCCCTTCTCTGAGACCTGGCACCCAGGCCCTTTCCTCTGACCACAGCTTGTTCTGCTCCTGCCTTCACAGTGGCCAGCTGCTCCCGGGCCCAGGCAAGCATTCTAACCCAGAGAACCAGTAAAAGTGAGCGGGGGCCCATCCTGTCAATGGCCATAGAGGACGTGTGCAGAGATGTGAACAGGTTGGAGAGCTCCAGGCAGGTAGGGAGTGGGAGCTGGCTGCAAGACAACTCCTCGACATGATAGACCCCAGGCCTGGCTATCCAGCCTGGACAGCTGGTGTCAGCACTTGGAAAGCTAAGTGACAGTTCTTGGGAGTCAGCATGGCCCCCCGAAAGCTAGTCATGCCAGGCAAAGCTCGTTTCCTATTTGGACACAGTTATAACGACTAGTGGAGTTGGGCATTGCCGTGCCTTCTGGGTCTGGGTTGGGGCACAGCTGCTGCCCAGCTCTCTGATGGTAACTTTGTAAACAACAAAGGGAGTCAGGAGCCAGATGATAGCCTGGTCCAGCGGCTTACCCCGGTCCACTCCCTGATGGACTCCAGTGGACGGGGCCTCCACCTCCCTCCAGGACTTGAGCCATGTCAAGCATCTCAGCAAAAGTGCTCACAACAGAGAATAAGCCGCATAAGAAGGATGCTGCTCATGTAGACTGGACAGAAGCACGGCCATTCACCATGGCCTTGACGAGCTGGGACCACGGGCCAAAGCCAAGAGGATGAGATAAACATGGACAAGCAAGAGAGGCCATCCTCCCAGGCCAAACACAAACACCCAGCTAGGAGTGTTCACTCCCACTTCAGAATTTCCACAGCCCCTTCTATCCTTGAGTCCCACTCCCCGGTCAATATCACATCACTATGTCTCACCTGGACCACCGGAAGCACCTCTTCCTGAGGTGCTCCCAGCCTGACTCTGCACCCTTCTTCACCCCCTCCTTTCTGGTTCCTATGCTTTGTAAAGTCTCATGGTTGCTGTCCGCTGCCACGGGAACCACCTCTAATCACAAAAGTAGTCCCAGACACAGTTGCTCTTCCTTGGAGCCTTCCAGAATCGCTCTGAGAGGAGCTGGTTTCTTCTCACCAACTCCTTCTTGCCCCAGGATGCCCCCAGTTCCACCCAGCATCCAGAACACTGAGTGGAACATGCCCTTCCATCCAGAACTACTACTCTTCTCCTCCTTCTCATCCTCCCCCTCCTCCTCCTCCTCCTCTTCCTCTTCCTCCTCCTCTTCCTCCTCCTTCTCCTCTTCCTCTTTCTCCTCCTTCTCATTCTCCTCCTCTTCCTCCTCTTCTTCCTCCTCGTCCTCTACCTCCCCTTCATCCTCTTCTTCCGCCTCCCCTCCTCCTTTTCCTCCTCCTCCTCCCCTCTTCCTCCTCCCCTCCTTTTCCTCTCCTCTTCCTTCTCCTCTTTGCTCTACCTCCTCCCCTCCTCTTCCTCCTTCTCCTCCTCCTCCCCTCTTCCTTCTCTTCCTCTTCCCCTCCCCCCTCCCTTCCTCTTCCTTGTTCTCCTCTTCCTTCTCCCCTCCTCTTCCTCCTCCTCCCCCCTTCCTCTTCCTCCTCTTCATACTCCTCCTTGCCCCTCCTCTTCCTCTTCCTCCTCTCCTCTTCCTCCTCCTCTTTCTCCCCCTCCTCCTCCTCCCCTCCTCTTCCACCTCCTCCCCTCCTGTTCCTCTTCCTCCTCCTCCTTTTCCTTCTCCCTGCTGGTGGCTGTGGCTTATCTAGCGTGTGCTTCTTTTTTTTTTTTTTTTTTTTTTTACTTTTCTTTGAGATGGAGTCCCACTCTGTCACCCAGGCTGAAGTGCAGGGGCACAATGGTGGCTCACTACAACCTCCGCCTCTGGGGTTCAAGCGATTCTCCTGCCCCAGCCTCTCGGGTGGCTGGGAATACATGCCCAGCTAATACTTGTATTTTTAGTAGAGACAGGGTTTCACCATGTTGAGGCAGGTTGGTCTTGAACTCCTGACCTCAAGTGATCTGCCCACCTCAAGGAACACCTGGCCCAGGGCGGAAAACCGCTTAAAGGCGGTCTTAAGCCACAAACAATAGCATAAGCAATCTGTACCTTAAGAACATGCTGCTGCTGCAGATAACTAGCCCAACCCATCCCTTTATTTTGGCCCATCCCTTTGTTTCCTGTAAGGAATACCTCTAGGTAATCTATAATCTATAATCTATAGAAACAATGCTTATCTCTGGCTTGCTGTCAGTAAATAAGTGGGTAAATCTCTGTTTGAGGCTCTCAGTTCTGAAGGCTGTGAGACCCCTGATTTCCCACTCCACACTCTATATTTCTGTGTATGTGCCTTTAATTCCTCTAGCACTGCTGGGTTAGGGTCTCCCCAACCGAGCTGCCCTTGGCATGTATGTGTCCGCTGTGTTTTCAAAACATGTCTGGAGACATCCGCAGAATCTGTTGAATTGGACTTCATCAGATTATTTATTTATTTATTTATTTAATTTTTAATTTGAGACAGAGTCTCTGTCACCCAGAGAAAGTCACCATCTTTTTTTTTTTTTTTTGAGATGGAGTCTCACTCTGTCACCCAGGCTGGAGTACAGTGGCCCTATCTCAGCTCACTGCAACCTCCGCCTCTCAGGTTCAAGCAATTCTCCTGCCTCAGCCTCCCAAATAGCTGAGATTACAGGTGCCCGCCACCACACCCAGCTAATTTTTGTATTTTTAGTAGAGACGGGGTTTCACCGTGTTGTCCAGGCTGGTCTCGAACTCCTGACCTCAAGTGATCCACCCACCTCAGCCTCCCAAAGTGCTGGGATTGCAGGCGTGAGCCACCGCGTCCGGCCCAGATTTTTATATGAGATGCTGAAACAAGTTGAGGCCCAAGCCTAGATTGCGTTTTCTCAGTTGCTGTGTAGCTTTCTTTTGCCTTATTGAATGGGGTGGGCTGGTAGATGGGATTTTGGAGAGGGATCTAGAGAGGCTGAGGGGTGGTAGGGTAGAGGCAAGGAGAGATCTACCAGCTGCTATAAGGAGAGGAATTATGGAGAAAGAGCTTAACCAGGCTGCCCAATAGGTTCTGCTGTGGACCCCTCCTATCTGCCCCCAAAAATGTCAGCAACCATTTATCTCGCTCACGAAGCTTTTGCAGTTGGATCTGCGTTTTGTGCTTGTTTGCTGTCAAGACTGGAGATTGGCCCCAAGCAAGCCCAGTTGTCTTCAAGTTACACTTAGACCAAATTAAAATTAGGAACTGGGTGAAAATCTAAACCTCTCTGCAGGATGGGCTCTTTGTGTCTGCATTCCTGCGAATTCCCATCAGCGCCGGGGGCCCAGGAACAAGCAAATCCAGAGGCACTGACCTCAGCCGTGCCCCTCCCCTGCCCCAGCCTCACACACAATATTGTTTGTTTCTGACAGATTCCAAAACTCAGAAAATCAAATACAGTGGTAGATGATAAGGTAGACAGATCAAGGGGGGAAAGCTGCCCGATTACTAACACAACAGTGTTGGACAAGGGCAGAAAATCACAATTGGATCATGTAAAACAATGATATAATAGATGGTGGCTGGGCACTGTGGCTCACGCCCATAATCCCAGAACTTTGGGAGGTGGAGGCGGGTGGATCACGAGGTCAGGAGTTTGAGACCAGCCTGGCCAACATGGTGAAACCCCATCTCTACTAAAAATACAAAAATTATCTGGGCATGGTGGCGGACACCTGTAATCCCAGCTACTTGGGAGGCTGAGGCAGGAGAATCACTTGAACCTGGGAGGCGGAGGTTGCAGTGAGCCGAGATCACAGCACTGCACTCCAGCCTGGGTGACAGAGCAAGACTCTGTCTCAAAAAAAAACCCAAAAACAAAACAACAACAAAAAAGGGTCCTTCTGTCCTTCCCTCCTTCTCCCCGATTCCGGACTTTGTGAAAACCTTCAGGCCTCTGCTGGCTTAAAGCTTGTAGGGGAGAAACCCCTTCACTTATTAGGCCATTCCAGTTCTTTAACTCTACCAGCTGGGAAGCTCTTCCTGCTGGCTCTACTTCTCTCCTGCTGTACAGCAGCATGCTAAGAAAAATACCAACCAGAAGAATAACAGGAATATCTACTCGCTGAGTGACTATTATGTGCCTGGAAGTGTTTTAAGTGCTTTTCATGTGTTTCCTCTTTGAATCCTTATAGCAACATTAGGAGCAGGGGATTCTTAGAACCATTCCCATTTTACAGATAAGGAAACAGGCTTAGGGAGGCCTCACAGCTAATAAGTGGAAGAGCAAGTATTTAGGTCACACAGCTAATAAATGGTAGAGCAGGTATTCAAACCCAGTCCCTCTAATGTCCACACTCCTGCCTTAGCCACGAGAGAAGAAGACAACAGGAAAAAATAAGACAAAAACCAGACACAGAAAACCAAGAGGCTGAGGCTCTGCCACTAAGAGCTGGTGCAACCTCAGGCAATTCACCAAAGCAAGCCCCTCCTTGTCTATACGGCAAACCTGCTAGACTCACCGGTCTCCCAGAGCCTTTGCGGCTTGGCTACGATCCTGTGGTTTTCCTACTCCCTGTACGAGGTGCCCTGGCAAGTAGAGGAGGCAAGGGAGGAGCTGAGTTGGCAGGATTCTCCAGGGCCCAGAGGCAGCTGCCTTGGCCTGGGCAGGGCCTCCTGAGGCTATCAATGCCTCCCTCCTCTGTGGCTGCCAACTTAGTATCCCGGGCAGATCTCTCAGGGCTGCCGGGGCTATCTATTCATATTGCAATTTGAATGCTTCTGGTCAGAATGACTAAAAGGCTGAATTTTACAAGGGTTTTGAAACTGAATTGACTCCACTTATTAAAGATATACTAGATTACACGCTGAGTGAAAGGACACTCTGGGGACTCCAGGCATCGCAGCCTTTCATGAAGATGGAAACCTCCCTTTCTGGGCTGCTCCTGGTAAACCACAGTGGGAGAGGTTGCACCAAGCAGGTGCCGATTAAATTACCGGCTGAAGGACACAGTCCATCAGGGAAACGTCTTGGTCCAGAAGGGCCGCTGGTGAATGAAGAGGCAGTTCCAGAAATCCACTCTGGTTGTTTTATGTAAATCGATTTCTAAAGGCAGGAAGGCAAAGGCGGAAAGGAAAGTATTCCTGGGAAGCCCTGACCTTCAGTCATGCAAGAGAGGGAGAGAGGTGTAAGGGGTAGAGAAAGTGATGGACCGGGAGGGGCACACAACTGCTCTCTGTTTTCAGGTTCAGAGCACCTGGGGAGGGAGTCTCAAATGGGTGGGGGCTTCCTTTGCGCAGACGAGGAAGCAGAATAGCTGGAAGGATTTCCTGGACTTGGAACCTGGCACGGAGGAAGGCCTTCCCGAACCTGCTCACGGGATCCAACCCCAGCACCTCACTGTACTGACGGGGAAGCTCAGTGCTGGGTAATGGGGGTGGGGAGGTCAAAAACCGGGCATTTGGTGGTACAACTGGGACTGAAAGAGGGTTCAGGCTCTTAACGCAAGGCTCCCTCCTCCCACCCTCCCATGGAGATGTAGGCAGCTGTCCCTGGCTTGTGTCGGTAAGTCTTTTCTCTCTCTCTCTGTCCCCCTGAGAATCATTCCCTTCCAGCCATCACTGTCAAGAGAAGGAACAGCATGTAGCGGGTACACAGACCGCAGTTGCTTGCAGATGTCATAGAAGGTCTGGGCAATGTGTATACAACACCGGTTGCTTCCCTTTGTAAGTAACAGACACAGACTCAGTCTCTCCGAAGCAGAAAGGGAGTTTATTGGCAGGCTATCAGGGGCTCAGAGAATCAGAGGAGCCTGCAGGGATAGGCTAGAAAAGCAGATGGGGCCGGGTGCGGTGGTTCAGGCCTATAATCCCAGAACTTTGCGAGCCCAAGGTGAGCCGATCACTTAAGGTCACGAGTTCGAGACCAGCCTGGCCAACATGGTGAAACCCCATCTTTACAAAACAAAAAAACCAAAAAAAACAAAGATTAGCTGGGTGTGGTGGTGCATGCCTATAGTCCCAGCTACCCGGGAGGCTGAGGCCAGAGAATCGCTTGAACCTGGGCGGCAGAGGTTGCAGTGGGCAGAGATCACGCCACTGCACTCCAGCCTGGACAACAGAGCAAGACTCTGTCTCAAAAACAACAACAACAAAAAAAGAAAAGCAGATGGGAACTGAGGCTGCTGGAGAAGGCCAAGAATTTTCTAGAAAGCACAGCAGTCACCTTTTAGCAGAAGGACTTTAGTCTGATGGCCATTCTCTTCACTGTAGACACCAGCCCCTGAATGAATGGGTTCTAAAGAAACATCAGTTCTGAATCATTCATTCCAACCAAGCATGATTAGGCAAACCTGGGACATGCACGCCCCAGCTTCCAGGTGTGGGAGACAAGGATTGGAGGGTCCTGTCTTGGGAGGCAGGGCCCTGTATCCACATAACCATATTCCAAGGGCATGGAGAGTGCAATAGACTTCTGAGGGTTGGACAATTCTCGTGAGGGATTGCAAATTCCAAATGACTTCAACAGTAGGGGCTGTGTCATCACGCCTACCCAGGAATTCCCCCAGAACTCACCCCGAGACCCCGGCCAAAGTTAAGGGTTCCAGAAACTTCCAGAAGGGTGCAGCTGCCTTTATGTAGGGGTGTGTGAGTGAGGGACTTTTTGGCCAGCTGTGATGAGCACTCCTCCCGGCATGAGGATGTGAGAACATCCTCTGCAGGAAACAACTGCACAGAAGGGGTTGGGGGGTCTCCCATATCGATCCCTCCCCCCCTCCCGGGGAGGAAGAGGCTGCTGGTCCTCCCATAGTGCTTTTTTGTTGGGGCTGCCGCAGGCTGTGTGCTTTTCAATGTTTCGACATTGCGGTATTTCATACTCGGGAAGTAAGAACAGCCATGATTTTCAGAGTTCTATTTCTTGACATTCTATTTCAAGCCGTAGAAAGTAATACTTAACAAAAGCCTTCTGAGCCTAAGATGCAGTGAGGCTGCACTTGGGGAAGTGGATTTCTGCTCCCCTCCACACACACTGGGGAAGAGTTATTGGACATTCCTGGGGTGGGGGGATGACGCTTTCTGTTTTGGTTCGTTTGGGGTTTTTTTCATGCATCAAAAGGGAACACAGGCTAAAAAAGCAAGAGGAAACAGTGATGCAGCCGAATGAGCACCAGACTGGGAATCAGAGGACCTTAGGTCTAATCCCAGTTTTGCTCCTGATTTCCTGTGAGACCTGTTTCCACTTTGGGTTTTTGCTCATTCACAGAAAAAGGGGTAGTAAATCCTTCTCTGCCTGCCTCCGAGATTGGAAAGTGCATTGTGACGAGGACACTGCTATCTGCGTGAACTGTTCCAGATAGTTGTTTTTGTGTTTTGTTTTTTTTTTTTTGAGATGGAGTCTCGCTCTGTTGCCCCGGCTGGAGTACAATGGTGCGATCTCGGCTCACTGCAACCTCCGCCTCCCGGGTTCAAGTCGTTCTCCTACCTCAGCCTCCTGAGTAGCTGGGACTACAGGCTTTTGCCACCATGCCAGGCTAATTTTTGTATTTTCAGTAGAGACGGGGTTTCACCATGTTGGCCAGGCTGGTCTCGAGCTCCCGACCCCAGGTGATCCACCCGCCTCGGGCTCCCGAAGTGCTGGGATTACAGACATGAACCACCACGCCCGGCCCCTGTGTGTGTGTCTTTATTGAGGAAAGGGTCCACAGCATGGTCCAGGTTTTTAAAGGGGTCCTGACCCTTCAAAATAGCAAGAACTCCAGTTTTAGTCAATTCCTTTGTTCGGATGGGAAACAGGCCCCCTAAGTCAGTGTGAGGAGCCTGGGGCTTGTTCATGCCTAAAGCTGTGAACAATTATCTGAGTTAATTAAAAGCTTTGGCAGCCAAGCCAGCAGCTCCCCCTACTCATGCCCAGGCGGCCTCTGTCACACACGCTGCAGGTCACAAGTGATGCATGCCAGCCCGAGGCCCCAGCCCGGAATGGGGAGTCCACTACTTGCTCCTCCAGAGGTTAGACCACGATCAACATGGACAGAAAGAGCCCAGGTCCCCAGGCCCTGCCTGGATTGTCCTCACAAAGACCCGGCCGCCCGATCGGCCCCGCATCTGTTTCAAATCCCATGCCTGGGATTTCTTTTTGACATTAAAGTAAATGTTGGCCAGAGAGCCACCTACAAGGGTGACGAAGGCTGCCGGCTTCTCATTGGAGGGCCGGGAGGAGATTCTGTAGGTCTTTGAGAACTGCCAAGACGCCTTCATCACACTGAGCAGATATAAAATCCATTACCAAGAGCTAATAAAGGTGGGGAGGCCGGCAGAGGACGTGCCCGGCTTGCTGGGAGGGCACACACTCAGGCCAAGAACAGCAGGCTCTCGGGCACAGCCGCTCGCCCTCTGGTATTTGCCCCTCCTGCACGCACCTCTCTCGGAGTCCCATTGTTCTTGATTCAATCGTTTGGGCACCAGTGCTGCTTCTCTTTGACTATAAAAGCCTATGCCTGCAGACCTCTCTGCACATTTATTGTGCGGCTGGAATTTATGACGGATTGGATTTCAGAGGAGGGATTGATTAAATACAGATGGAGCACTTGGCAAGGGCCTGGGGCTCCCGGTAGACTCCCCCATTTAGAAACAGAATAAAGATTAGAAAGCGTGAGCAAGGGCAATCCGAGGTAAGTCTTGCTTTCAAAGGGAGGGAGGGAGGACAGGATGGGGGACGTTGTCTATTCCTACTCAAGAGCATCTCCTTGAAGCTGAACAAAATTCTTTGCCTGGTGGAGTAATGAGCTGTTGAGGCCACTCCTCACTGCCTCCAATGCATTCAGCCTCCTCAGGTACAGGGTGCTCTCCTGCTCACCTGTGTAGGGCTGAGATGGCTGTGTGGACCTATCAGCTCTGGTAAATCCCACCAGCACCTCTGCTGTCTCATCACACTGTGTTCACACGTATGTCCTCCACTTTCAAGACTTCATGCTTTGAAAGAGCATCAACTATCTTTCAAGGCCTAATTCAAATGTCACCTCCTCCATGAAGACCATCAAAACCACAACCCTCACTCAGTTACAGTGACTCGCCCCTTTCAATGTACAACCACAGTACGCTAGCTTCCCTCTCCTCCCGCTTTGTTTTTATTCTGCTTTGAAAAGGTTTGTGTCTAAACTCTCTTTGCATTTCTTTTCTTTCTCTTTTTTTGTTTTTTTGAGACAGAGTCTCACTTTGTCACCCAGGCTGGAGTGCAGTGACACGATCTCAACTCACTGCAACCTCCACCTCCCAGATTCAAGTGATTCTCCTGCCTCAGCCTCCTGAGTAGCTGGGACTACAGGTGTGTACCACCATGCCAGGCTAATTTTTGTATTTTTAGTAGAGACGGGGTTTCACCATGTTGGCCAGGCTGGTCTCAAACTCCTGACCTCAAGTAATCCGTCCGCCTCGGTCTCCCAAAGTGCTGGGATGACAGGCCACCGCGCCCGGCCTCTCTGCATTTCTGTAGTGTGTAGTTTACCTTAAATGAATGGTAATGCAAATTGAAAACTGTCTATGACCAGGCACGCTGCTTTTTATACGTGCAGTGGCAGTTTGTGCCTGTCCAGCGTCAACTCCCTCCGCTTCACGTACAGGGCCCCCATCTTCCTTGGGGGAGCTGCCTGCCCCATGTTCACTAGCTAAAATGATGCTGATCCGTCCCCTTTTCCGGGGGTGGACATATGACTCCCATGTGACCAATCAGAACATAGGGATTCATTGGGAAATGGGCTTGTTACTCAAGTTGGGCCAATCAGAGGCAGAGACCAGTAACCCAGGGGCATTGGCTGGCCCTCTTGGGGATCACGGGTTCTTCTTTTCTACTGTGATTGCTAAATAGAAAGAACATCAGGCTGAGGCTGCTGGGCCCATTTTGCCACCACATGGGGAGAGGTTGCCTGAAAATGCTGCCTTTGGGAGGCAGGAGAGGAAACCAGACAGGAGCACTGGGGATGCTGGTTTTGCGGAGGCTGGCCTGGGTGCAGCAGGAAGTCATCTGGGGAACAGCACTGCATGGGCACAGCCGGCCCAGAGACAGCCCAGGCTAGGGCTGATACTGGCACATCCAATTCACAGTCACCTGGCCCAGGTGGGCAAGGCCACAAGTGAGACCACAGCACAGCATGCAGCCGCTAGTTGACTTGTGCCTTCAGAGCAGAGCCCCAGCTCCTGGCAGGAGACTCTGAGACGGGAGGGCCTGGCCAGCAGCAGGCTGGATGCCAGGGCCCAGGGAGCAGCACTGCAGTATGCTGGGAAGAATATCAAATCTGTAACGAGACCCGGTGACAACCACTTTCCAGAAAGGAAAATCTGCACTTTGCTTGGTTTCCGTTTCATCTGTAAAATGGGATGATACTCTGTATCTCAATACTAGTGTAAGATTCAGATGAGGTGACGTAAATAAAGCACCTAGGACATAGCACCCAAGCAGTGGGGTGATCGCTACTCTGTGGGCAGGGTTTCTAGCCCCAGCAGGAGTGTAGGGGCTCAGGAAAGCAGACCCTGATGGAGTGGCTGGAAACTGAGCCTACAGCTCAGTTCTGACCTGGTCACTGTGCTGGTCCGTGTTAGAAAGTGAAGCAAGGGTGTGGCAGACGCCTGTAATCCCTGATACACAGGAGGCTGAGGCCGGAGAATCGCTTGAATCCGGGAGGCAGAGGTTGCAGTAAGCTGAGATCACACCACTGCACTCCAGCCTGGGGGACAGAGCGAGACTCCATCTCAAAAAAAAAAAAAAAAAAAAAAAGAAAGGGAGGACAGATATGTCAGTCCTCTTTATACGCCCAGAACCAAGTACCGTCGTGCCTGGCGAAGAGCGGGACCACAGAAAATATTTGCTGATTTTTTAAAAATTGGAGACTGCCCTTATGTTTGACATCTGCTAAGATTTCCTAGGCCATCTAAGAATCATCTACTTGGCAGAAAGATCAAACTGTGTGGCAGAATGGAAAGGCTACTAGACTTGAAGTCAAAGGATCCAGGTTGAGTTCTGGCCCTGTCCCCGTGTCTGCGTGACACGGAGCAAGCCCCTTAATTTCTACAAACCTCAGTTTCTTCATCTGTAAAATGGGGCTAATACTTCAACTACCCCATAAGGACGTGGTCCAGTTTAGAAAGTTCTGGTGGCACCGGAAGCCCAAGAGCAAGGGCGTCCATCTGAGGCAGCCCAGGCAGACCAGCTGGAGGGGGAAGCCGGGTGTGTGTGTGACTCAGGGCAGCCAAAGGCCAGGCCAGGAAAAGTGTTGCCGAGTGTCCGGTGTGACAGGCGAGACGAGGAGAGGCACAGGATTGTGAGCAGGAGAGAGAGCGCGATGGGTGGAAGAAGGCCAGGGACACGCTTCGGAATCAAGCCTGTGCGAACAAGCTGAAAGGTTCCCTCTTAGGAGGTTCTCAGTGGGGAGTCTAATAGGTAACATTTATTGAGCACTTACTGTCTGCCCAGCGCGATTCTAAGCGGTTTCATGGGTATTTCCCTTAATCCTCACCAAAACCTTGGGTGGGTGCTATGTTTTCATCCCCATTTCACCTATTAGGAAACCAAGGCACGAAAATCACACAGGAGTTTAACTTGTGGCTCCAGTTCTTAATGAGCCGAATTACTGTTGGTATACAAAACAGGAGTGGTTACAGTGACGTAAGGAAAGAATATACGTAAACGCATTTTATAAATTCTAAAGTGCCAGCTAATAGGTGAGCTGTTGTTCAAAGCATTCGGGGAACTTCTCTTGACCTTTAGTAAGTCTCCGGAAGCAGTGCGTTGGCTAATTATGGTTAAGAAAAGCCACATCTCTTACTGAGCCTGGCCCTGGAGAGGCCACTCTCCCCCCGGAGGTCTTTAGGGCCATATAGGATGGTGGCTGCACAAGTTTGGTGGCCAGTTTGATCTCCGTGGCTCCCTGGACTCCCTGCTTCCCATGTGCACTTGAGAAACGAGTGTCAAATTCAGCTTAGGCTTAGGGAACTCTGGGGCTGTGGGGCAGATGGCAGAGCCCACATGTCTGGGATCTGAATGCTCCTGCCCCTCGTGATCACAGCATTTCAGAGCTGAAAGTCTCCCTCGAATTCTCCCCAGTCCACAAGAGTTGCCAGGCATGGATAGAGCTCTCTTGGAGCGCTGGGGGCCTCCCTGTGGCAGGTGGCAGGAATGTGCTGTGGGCTTCCGGGACACAGGCCCAGTGATCTTCTGCAGGGTTCCGCAGCTCAGGAGTGAGAGGCCTCAGGCTGACCTGGCCAAGACCCACAGTGAAGACAGAGGAACGATGTGTGGGTGGGAGATTCTGGGGGAGCCAAGCAGAGCAGAAGGGAAATGCGTGACTAAATTCAGGGAGGGAGGCAGAGAGGAAGGGTGGGGATGGAGGAGGCCACAGAGCAATACAAGATGAGAGATCCCAAGTGGGGAGGCTAAAAGGGGACAGGGTGGAGGGCTGCAGTGAAAGCAAAGGGCCAGCAGTGACCAGAAGGGGTTTTAGAGATGAGGACATGGAGGTGGACGGGGTCTCACCTGAGATAGTGTAAAGATGCTCCAGAAATGACTGGGTAAGACCTTTGAAGGTTCTCCAGAAAGGATTTTGAGGTGTTGGAATGAGTGGAGGGAGGGATAAAACTATGAGGCCCAGAGTGTCATGGGGAATAAATGACAACACCAGGGAGAGAGAGGACAGAGTATGCGAGTGGCTTGGACTCCCCAAGGGGAGTAGCCAGCCGTGACGAGGTTGGGGGCTGGGAGGCAGCCTCGGTGGTGGGAACGGATGGACCTAACTCCAGGCCACAGGCAGAAGTCCAGTTGGATGGATGGAAAGCAAGCCAGGGAAGACAGTAAAAGACTGGAGGTCTGGTTTAAGGAAAGGATTTCCAGGCATATGAGGACAAGAACAGCTAAGGGGACTCCAGGGATAGCAGCAGATAAAGGATAAGAGGGTCATCTGGGAAGGCAGGTGCAGGCTTGGGGAGAAGACTGGGGAGGGCGGAGCAAGGCCCTGGGCAGGCTGGCAAGAGGGGAACCCAGCACTGGAGCTGAACTGGGAGGGGAGCCCTGACTCTGGAAGCCAGCTGTGCACTCCAGGTCGGGGAAGGACCCTACTGGGTCTGTTGCCTGAGTTCACTTGGGCCTGACAACCAGCCTAGGGTCCCTATCTGGGGTTTCCTGGGGCCCCTACTGAGGACTGATAGGAAGTACACAGGATGTCAGGTGGAAGCCCCTCCAATCCAGGCCCAGGTTATTGGGCTCAGTCAACATGCCAGTGTGGAAACAGACCTGAGATCTCGGCTCCTGAACGAACGGACTGAGTGTGGCAAGGCCACTGCCCTTCTGCGGCTCTCCAAGAGCCCAGAGAACCAGAAGCCCTTTCACAGGCCGGCCCCTTCCAGAGGGCACTTCCGTGGTGATAACAAGCCCATGATGATGTGGACACCCCTGACTTACAGGCTCTGCAGGGAATTCTCACTACTGTCTCACGTTGCCAAAATAAAGAGAGCTCCTCTCACAAACACAGAAGCGTGATGGAAACCTACACAGCCACAGAGAGTGCGGGGGACTTTCTGACTTGGACCCTTCCCCTTGCTGTTGGCCCTGGGGCTTCCCTCAGGCCCTTCCTCCTGTCTTTCGGACCCACTAGCCACAGTACAGTTCAGGCCTCCACCTCCCCCCTCCCCCAACACACACACACACTCAGACCACCTTCAGGAAAGCAGGAACCGTGAGCCCAGGGAGGAAGTGGAGAGAGGAGAGCCCTTCTCTCCTCACCATCTCTCCTCCAAACCCCAGCACCAGCGGGCAGAGGGAGAAGGGATCACAGTGCTGAAATAGTAACAGAACATGAGAGGAAAGGGGCTCCCATGCACATCCTTCTGTCTTCTTCTCTAGTCCCTGGGCCGCCCCAGCCTAGTCTCCAGGAGCACTCTGGCCAAGGCTTACTCAAGATCAGGAGCAGCCTGAGGTTGAGGCCCATCCCCTGCTCTAGGAGGAGGAAGCAAGTTCTTGCCATCTGAGCTGGAATTGCAATGGCAGCAGTACCTCTAAGATGGAATTATAGTTCTCAATGGCATTCTATCTCAGGATCACAAAAGGACAACATAAATTTCTGCGGACTATATGTGACAGACCCCCCTGTATAAAATCAATCAGTCTGCCCTTCACCTTTCATTAATTCATAAGAATTTACTGAGCACCAACTACAAGGTAGGCAGGGTCCCTGCCCTCAAGGAGCTAAACGGTCTAGAGGTAAGCACAGAAACAGACAGAAATCTCGTGTGGCCAAGCTGCGGCGGTGGAGTGCTCGGAGTGCATTTTCATGTCTCTGTACATTGGGGATGGCCTATGCAACACAAAAACACTGAACTCGTGTGTTTCTGCTTCTGAAAATGGTACACGAATAGTTCGGGAGAAAGCTGAAGGGAATTACAGAATGATGTACGGTCAGCCCTTGTTCATGAAGAACAAAAATTCTAGATGTCTGGGCAGGCTCCAAGGCGATAAATGGGAACTTTTATATTCTAAGGATTTAGCTTCCATTTTCAAATAAAAATGTTTATTTCCTGCAGTATATTTTTGTGTCTTTGGAGAATGCTCTGGCTGCGGATGTTTGCGATGGGCTAGGGATATAAAGTCGACACCTGGACACTGGGGCTAGTTGAAGCCCCACCCATGAGTCAGAGAAGGGCAGATCCGCCTGGTGGGAGGAGCAGGAGAGGGAGTGGGAAGATCCTGAAACAAGGCAGAGCCTGGGCTCGGTCTTTCAGGACATGGGCTGCAGCAGGAAGTGTGAGGAAAGGGACTGCTCCAGAGGACTGTGTCCAGCACACGTTGAGTGGGGATAGGGAAAGGCAGGAAGACAAGGAAAGGTGCTCAGGTGAACTCAAAGTCTGGTCAAATTATCTCCTCCTGTGCCTCGCTTTATTCATCTATACGACGGGAACAATGATGCTGCCCACCTCACAGAGATGAGGTGAGGATGAAGTAAGTCACTACACGGCGGGCCTGGAGAGCAACGCTCTAGCAGGTGCCCAATAAATGTTAGCTTTTATTGTCATTTGTTTTTTTTTCTCGGTGGGAAGGGGTGGCAAATAATCCACTATACTCATATCACATATCAAAGTATTCTCAATGGTTTCTGTAAATCACATTTCACTTTGCCTGTGGGGAAAAAGGGAGATGTAAATTATTTCAAATAGACAGGCACATACTTTAAAATATTGGGTTTATTTTTAAAAATCAGCACAGTACAAACTGCCACACAAATTACTTTAGACTAGCAATGACAGGTGCTCCTATTAATTCAAGTGTACACATTTAACTCCCCAGTTGAAAGACCTTGTAATTTACCTTGAAGCTCTTTACATTCTGAAGTTATATAAAATTAAGCAGGAAAACATTAACATTAAATGAAAATCAATTGTGCACAAATAAGTGTGATCAAGCAGCTTAAATCACCTGAAATTCTCGTACTTCAGAGAAAAATCCCAGATGACAGCACTGGACGGGTCATAAAGAGTTCCCTTATTCCCTGGGGGCGTCTCGGGCATTCTTTCTGCACGTTTCCTTCACTGAGCCTCAGGCTAGGAACTGAGAGGAAGTCCTCCCAGGCAGTGGCCTGATTCTTATGCACGTTCTGTTTCTTTTTCTGAATGCAGAGTTTCTGAAAACACAGGCTTTTCTCTTGGAAAACATGATCTGTAAGATGTTGGAGGACCAGGTCATGACGGTTCTTAAGTTTCTTCCTCTCTCTGGGGAGACGCAGGGGTCTCCGCGCCACCCGTCTGGGGAGACACAGGGGTCTTCGCGCCACCAGTCTGGGAAGACGCAGAGGTCTCCGCGCCACCCGTCTGTTCTCTACTCCCACTCAGAGTTCCTTTGTGGTATGAAATAGAGACACTTCTGACCTCATCGGAGACACGGCGAGCTCTGTACCTTCTGCCAGGCACAGAGACGGCCTGGGCCTCTCCTGATTCCTCAAACTTCCTCTGAATCCAGAGAAAGTTTTTTGTACCAGATTGTGTCAAACACAGCAATAAAATATGCTGAGGAACTAAAAATGTGAAAATCACCTAGGAATGGAACATTGAAGAAATGCGTGTTTATTATTGTGCACTGACAACCGGGGGTGGGGGGCTCCTGTTTGTAATAAGCTGCAGCAGAGCAGAGGTTTGGCAGCATAGCCAAACTGTGCTCTCCCTGAGTCTGTAGCCTAGTAGGGCCAGAGGTCCTGACAGGAAATCGCCAAAGATGCAAAACAGGGGCCCGGCGATGGGACCAGCTAGTAGCTGCACTTGTGTTGGCATCAATGCCACCAAGGGTTCAAAAGCAACCTGAATCCGAGTGTGAAATATACGTATCGATGATCTTTCAAAACATTTTCATCACCAAACTGAGCCAGAGGAATGAACATCATATTTCAATAGGAAAAGTACACATTCTGAAAATATTGCCATCATCAAGTCGTGTTTCCTGGGCACCAGTAAGTATAATACATTGCATCATACATTTCTAGAACCATTGCCATAACAAAAGAAAATGCAAAGTGAGGATGACCTCCCTGGCACTGCCTTCCTTTCCGTGGGCAGCACCTTCTGGGCCTGGATGCACAGCTGAGGATGAACATTTCCTGTGGGCCAAAACAAAGGGTAGTGCCATCCCTTCTCCAGTGTGAGGCAAAGGGCCTCGCCTCGGAGAGCCTTTATGTAGCAGCCTCTAAGAATTCTGAGGTGAACACAGCTTCTGCATAATCTTCACACATATCCTGAAGTTCAGCAGCCACGGCACCCAGAGCTTCATCTACCAGCTCTTCTGAAAAGCTGGAAGACAAACAACACAACCAAAGGTATGCACAAGGCCAGGCGCAGTGGCTCACGCCTGTTATCCCAGCACTTTGGGAGGCCGAGGCGGGTGGATCACCTGAGGTCAGGAGTTTGAGACCAGCCTGGCCAACATGGTGAAACCCTGTCTCTACTAAAAATACATACAATTAGCCAGGCGTGGTGGCGTGCACACCTGTAAACCCAGTTACTCAGGAGGCTGAGGCAGAAGAATCACTTGAACCTGGCAAGTGGAGGTTACAGTGAGCAGAGATCACGCCACTGCACTCCAGCCTGGACAACAGAGCAAGATTCCGTCTCAAAATATATAAAATAAAACAAAATACAGTAAAGGTATATACAGCCATGTATGGGAGTCATTCTTTTACTCAGCTGTGGAAATTAACAAGTCAATTCTGAAATCTAAATGGAAATTCAGAAGGCCAAGAACAGCCAAGATTTTTTTTTTTCACTGCGACCTCTGTCTCCCAGGTTCACGCCATTCTTCCGCCTCAGCCTCCCAGGTAGCTGGGACTACAGGCGCCCGCCACCACGCCCAGCTAATTTTTTGTATTTTTTTAGTAGCGACGGGGTTTCACCATGTTAGCCAGGATGGTCTCGATCTCCTGACCTCGTGATCTGCCCACCTCAGCCTCCCAAAGTGCTAGGATTACAGGCGTGAGCCACCGTGCCCGGCCAAGATACTTTTGAAAAAGAAAAACAAGGTAAGAGGCCCTGCTCTCCTAGACAGAAGGATGCGATGGTGCTTAGATCCCAAAATCCTGCTAGAGGGATGGGCCTAAAACATACACAGGATGGACTTCATCCTCAATGTGTTTGAAACCAGAGGCAACCAGAAACAAACCAGCTGCAACCTAGCTCCACCTCTAACAGCTGCCTGACTGGCCGACGGAGGAAAGGGCTGTGCCTTCTTGTAGGAGACAGGGCAGGACACCAGGGGACTCTGCACGGGTGCTGCTCTGTATACACACACACACACACACACACACACACACACACACCTTTATTTTCTGAACGGTGCAGGCTTCATATCTCCCAAGTAGCCCTACAAACAAGGACATTCTCTTAAATAACTATGGTACAATTATACCAATTATAAAATTAACATTGATACGAAACTATTATCTATTCTACAGGCCTATCTATCTACAGGCCTTATTCAAATTTTGCCAACCATTCAAATAATGTCCTTCGAAAGAAAATTTTTTCTAGTCCAAGATTCCAGTCCGGGATTCCATGTCGCATTTTGTTGTCATAGCTCTTCAGTCTACGGTAATCTGAAATAGTTCTTCAGTCTTTCTTTGCCTCTCATGACCTTAACATTTTTTAAAGAGTAAAGGCCTTTTTTTGGGGGGGGGAGTGGGGGCGGGGAGAATGTCCTTCAATTTGGGTTTTTTCCTTAAGATCAGATTCAGGCCATACGTTTTTGAAAGGGATGCCCCGGAAGGACAGTGTGTCCTTTGAGTGCACCATGGTATCTATTTGATATCCATTAATGATGACAGTGAATTTTGCATTACTGAGTTATGGTGATGTCTGCCAGGTTTCTCCCTTGTAAAGTTACTGTTTTTCCCTTTGTAATTAATGGTATAGTGGAGGGAGATACTTTGAGACTACATACACTCCTGTTTCTCATCAAACTCGCCTAAATCAATTACTACAGGGTTGCTAAACACGGATTTTCTACTTCCATCATTCCTTCTCCATTTAATAGCTGGCATTCTACTGCAGTGAAAGCTTTCCCTTCTCCTTTACTTATGTATTCATTCCTATCAGTTTGGCCTTATAGTTTGGTCTTATTTTATTGTATAGTTTGTAATCCATTACTATTATTACTTATTTTGATGCCTGAAAATGTCCTGGATTTGGCCACTAGGCGCTCTTGTGAACTCCTGTGAACTCTTGACATGTCCCCATCCTTTGAGCACTTCCTTTCTAGCACAGTATGTCTGAGGCTTATCTTACATTTTTCCAGCCCCAGTCTTGTAATCAGCCATTCTTCCAAGAAGCCCGGGTACCTCTTCATGGAGAATGGTATTTAAAAACCAAGATGTGGGTACCAGGTGTGCTCATTGCTACTGGCACCTCTGCTTCTGGGCCTTCTCAGCAGACAAACTAAGAAACATCCTGTATCTATTTCTACATCTATAAAAAACCATATATTCATCCCAACCTTCCCCCAGAAACCTTGCTCCCATTATTCACAATGTACTTACTTATTGGACCAATCCTAAAATATAAAGTAGTTTTAGAACTGTTAACCCATGCCACTGTGTAAAGGAAACCTACAAACTAGAATCCAGTTATGTGTTTATAGTTCTTTTTGTCTTTAGCCAGAGGTATAGAGTCAATATACTGTGTTCAAAAGTTATTTAGGCTTCACTCCATTAGTGTGATTAAATTATTTATTTGAAATACAGTTAGGTTCATGTTTCTGTTCGTATTCGACTTAAGGCCCCCTTCCCATCCCTGTTGATTAAAGGGGATGTATAAGAAACATTAACACGGTTTCAAAAGTCAGAGTTACACAAAAATGGTAAATGCAGATAAGTTTCACTCCCCATCTCCTATCCCTTCTACCCCATTCCCACCCAGTTGTTTTTGTTTTTTTTTGCTAATCCAACAATCCTTTGTCTTTTAATTGGCATGTAAGGTCCTTTTGCCTTTAATGTTATTCTGATATATTTGAATTTATGCTTCTAAAATAATAGGTATTTTCTACATTTGGCTCTTTGTTCTCTCTTCTTTCTTGGTTTCCTTTAGATTCTGTAATTTTTAAACTACATTTGTTCTTCTCTACTGACTTGGACATTACACACACTTTTATGATTCTTTGGCCATCCTGGATTACAAGTATCTATGACTTGACGTCTAACATTAATTGACATTCTTACCCTTTTTCCCATACAATGCAAGAACCTCAGAATATGAAATTTATCCCCTTCCTTACTTTTTTTTTTTTTTTTTTTT
>NW_012104920.1:2465438-2475388 GCF_000951045.1 Mandrillus leucophaeus | reverse complement strand
AGCTCACTGCAAGCTCCACCTCCCGGGTTTACGCCATTCTCCTGCCTCAGCCTCCCGAGTAGCTGGGACTACAGGCGCCCGCCACCTCGCCTGGCTAGTTTTTTGTATTTTTTAGTAGAGATGGGGTTTCACCGTGTTAGCCAGGATGGTGTCGATCTCCTGACCTCGTGATCCACTCGTCTCGGCCTCCCAAAGTGCTGGGATTACAGGCTTGAGCCACTGCGCCCGGCCTCCTTACATTCTTACATGCTATTGTTACTGTATATTTTAAATGTGTGAGTACACATACACACGCATCCATAAAACATCAGTATTGTTTCATACAGCCAATATTCACTTTAACCCACCTATTTACCTATTTTTAAAATTCATGCCTTCCTATATTTCTGATCTTCCATCTGTGACTGTTTTCTTTCTGCCCCCAAAATACTCTTAATATTTCCTACAGTGAAGGTCTACTGGTAATTCAGCTTTGTTAGGAAACTCTTTCCTCACCTTGCCTCTTGATGTATCTTTCACTGGGCTTAGAACTCCAGACTGGTGGTTCTTTTCATTTGGAATTTTAAAAGATATGCCAGGTCTTCCAGTTTCCACTGTTTTTGCTTATCTTGATTTTTCTTCCTCCAGCTGATTTTAAGATTTTCTCTGTCTGAGATCTTTCAGTAATTATTATGTATGGATTTCTTTTTATTTTTCTTGTTTGGGGTTTTTGGAGCTTCTTAAATCTATGACTTGATGTCTTTTGCTACTCTGGGGAAGTGACGGCCATTATCTCTTGGGATGTTGTTTCTGACTCATTTTCTCTCTCTCCCGTCCTGAGATTCCAACAACATGTTAGACCTTCTCACCTCCTCTATGTCCCTTTCCCTCTCTTCTTCACTTTTCATCTTTTTTTGTGTGTCTCCGGGAATCACTCTGGATATTTTCTTCTGTCCTATGCTCCAAGTCTCTAATTTTTTCTTCTGTTGTGTCTAATTTGCTATTGAGCCCAACCAATGAATTCCTCATTTCAGAAACTTTATCTTTCATTCTAGAATGTCCATTTGGATTTTGTTTAGTTCCCAGTTCTATGCTGAAGTTCTAATTTGTGTCTTTTATTTCTGTGAATGCACTAGGCACAGTTATTTTAATGTCTGTGTCTGATAGCTCTAATATTTGTATCTGCTGTAGGTCTGTTCTTGTTATTGTCTTGTCTTTCTGTTGCCTGGTTATTTTTCACCATATACGCATATTTGACAATCGTAGAAATAACTTGATTCCTAAGATGATGTTATTTTCCTCCAGAGAAAATTCATGTTTTCTAATGTGTGGTACCTGTGGGGCAGTAACAATCTAGAATCACCTCAATCCAGTCTGAGGTAATTTGGAGCTGAGTGGAGTCCCTGAGAAGGCCTATTTATATCCAGGTCACCTGTACTTCCAGAGTGCAATCTTTTGGGGGCCCAATTAAAAGTGAGGAAAGTTCACTAGGACAATTCCCCCACTTTGGCAACCCGTGAATTCCAACCTCTGTCCTCTGATTCCAGCCTCTGTCCTCTGTTCTGAAAAGGCTGTCAGAAGTGCTGCTCATCTCCCTCCAAACTGGCTATCCAGTGCTCAACAAAGGGCTAACCTCCCCAGGGCTCTGTCTTCTCCAGGACCCTGGCCCAGTTATTCTTCATTACCTAGTTAACTTCTTGATGCCTTCAAGAATATAGGTTTTATTTTTAATACAGCTTTTCTATTAAAAGTAATCCTCAGTGGGAGAGGTGGTCCAGATTACCAAGTGCGTCATCACTAGGAGCAGAAGTGATTACCTCGTTTTTATATTTGCTTCACTTTCTATATTCCTATCACTAATTTATACCTAAACTGCGAGAGAAATACAAGGGTACTTCCATTACATTCCAACACATTAGGTAAAGTATCTGTTTTTCTTCTTCCTTTTTTAATCTTCCCCGTTCTGCTTTTCCCCTTGTGGAGCCATCCCTGCTGGAGTATTCTGTCCCACTACTCTAATCTGGATTAGTTCTTTCCTATGCTCACTGAAAAATCTTATCCGGGAAAGGCTTTTGCCATTCTTCTGGAAGTTCCACTGTAAAGTCTAAGTTTACTAAAACCCAAGTCTTCCTCTTTCTTAATGTACATCTTGCATTGGTAATTTAGATCTTCCAGTAGCATGGGAATTAAATTTTTAAACACTTTGCCCACCTGAAAATGTGTTTTTGGTTTTTTTAGAGATGTGGTCTCCCTCTGTCACTCAGGCTGGAGTGCAGTGGTGCCATCTCAGCTCACTGCAGCCTTGACCTCCTGGGTTCAAGCAATCCTCCCACCTCAGCCTCCTGAGTAACTGGGACTACAGGCATGTAGCATCATGCTCAGCTAATTTTCTATTTTTTGTAGAGATGAAGTTTCACTATGTTGCTTGGGCTGGTATCAAACTCCTGGGCTCAAGCAATCCTCCCGCCTAGCCTCTCAAAGTTCTGGGATTAGATGTGAGCCACCATACCCAGCCCTAAAAATGTTTCTGTTCTATCTGCCCTTATCTTTAATTGATAATTTATCTGAGCACATAATTCTAAGTTAAATTTTGGAAGTAGGCTCTAATATCTTCTAGCTTCTGGTGTTGCTACTAAAAACAATATGCCATTCTCATTTCTGATTATTTGAATGTGTACAGTTTTTATCCTCTGGAATCTTTTGCCATCTTTCTTTTCCTTATATTGAGATGCTCAAATTTCCTTTTCATAATGATGTGCCATGGTGTGTTCTGTTCTGTTGTATTCATTTATTCCTTCACTCACTCACAAGAGGACAACTGATGAACCCTTTCAATCTAAAGACAGCCTTCTGGGAAATTTTCTTATAGCATTTCTGTGATAATTTCCCATTGCTCCTTTTTCCCTTTTCTCACATTCTGGAACTCCAGTGATTTAGATGTTGAATCTCCTAGAACAGGCTTCTAATTTTAAAAATATTTCTTCTCTACTACCTAGTTTCTTGTCTTTTTATTCTACCACTTGAAACATTTGACTTTTTTCTTTGGATCCTTCTAGTGAGTTTACTTGAGCCATCATGTTTTTAATTTCTAAGAACTTTCTTTTCAGTCCCTGAAAGTTCCTTTTTTATAGTATCCTGTTCTTGTTTCATGATATAACAGTTTCACTTAGCTCTCTGAGAATATTAATTCTCGCCTGTTTTTAATGTTTTATTCTTCTCACTGTATTGTCTGCTTTGCTTCCTCAGAGTGCTTATCTGTTATAATAGCCTACGTATCTTTTATCAAATGTCTGGTCATCTCAGCTGTCTGCTCATTTTCAAGAACAAGAATGTCAAGCAAGCCTCCTATTTCCTGGCTCACCTGTTGATACAGTTTGTATAATTTGTTCCCGCTCAAATCTTATGATGAACTGTAATCCCCAGTGCTGGAGGTGGGGCAAGGTGGGAAGTGTTTGGATCATGGGAGAAGATCCCTCATGGTTTGGTGCTGTCTTCATGATAGTGGGTTCTCATGAGACCTGGTCATTTAAAAGTGTATGGCATTCTCCCCCACCCCTTGCTTGCTCCTTCTTTTGCTATGTGATGTGCCTGTTCCCCACTTCGTCTTCTGCCATGACTGTACGTTTCCTGAGGTGTCCCGAGAAGCCAATCATGTGCCAACACCATGCTTCCTGTAAAGCCTGCAGAACTGTGAGCTAATGAAACCTCTTTTCATTATAAATTACCCAGTCTCAGGTATTTACAGCAATGCAAGAATGGCCCAATACACCTACATACATGCATTCACAAGCATCTGATGCTTCTAATTCCTGAGTCTCAACCAATGTTCTTTACAGAAAAACTTGGTTCTTGCCTTCCTCCTCATTAGGCACTTAGCTTTCTCTAGCCTGCTAAGTCAGTCACCATTTGTCTAACTACTTTATGGCTTCCAAATTCTTATTGGTATTTCTTGTTTGCTGTCATTGATGGTTTCATGTCTTTTATTCATTCTTGTAATGACATATAGTGGGATAGAGATATAGGAAGTAAAGAGAAATACATACATTCATTTGTCCTTTTCAACCAGAATTCACTTGATTGTTTTTCAAGCCAGGAATTCTTAAGAATTTGCTTTTAATAAAAGCACTGTCACCTTCAGCCTTTCCTTCCACATCACTCTTTTATTTGCATTCAGTTTATATCACCTGCTCATGCTAATCGCTGGAAGTGCTTTTCTTCAGGTATAATGAGGAATAAAGACATTAAAAGAAAGGAAAAAACTCAACTTTCTCCTTACCCAAGAGGCTTTAGATGAAGTCAACTGTCTTTGGATGCTTTTTAAAGATCTGATCAACATAACTCTCATCTTTGGAATATTCAAACCATAAACTAAAAAAGAAGAGATAGAGGCTCATGCCTGTAATCCCAGCACTTTGAGAGGCTGAGGTGGGTGGATCACCTGAGGTCAGGAGTTCAAGACCAGCATGGGCAACATGGTGAAACCTTGTCTTTACTAAAAACACAAAAATTAGCCAGATGTGGTAGCCAGCACCTGTAATCCTAGCTACTCGGGAGGCTGAGGCAGGAGAATTGCTTGAACCCAGGAGGTGGAGGTTGCAGTGAGCCAAGATTGTACCACTGCACTCCAGCCTGGGTGATAGAGTGAGACTCCATCTAAAATAAAATAAAATAAAATAATAAAAAAAGAAGAGATAAAAACCAAACAGAGCTAGACTGTTCACACGCACTGTCACTTGGGGTCAAAGGACAGCAGAGGAAAATACTGTAAAAATCCAGGCATATTTTAATAGCTCTGTCCTCTACATTTTAACCTGTTATTCCTTACAAGCTGAGAGATTTTCCCTACATTTACCTAACAACTGTGAACAAAATGTATCATTTGATCAGGTGGTAAGAACACACCAGGAACAGTCTATCTTCCTTGGCTTGCTTTTGCATTTCCCAATATCCCGGTTAGCCTAAGCAAGTCGGACAGGTTACAAGAAAATGAGTACATATGCTACACGAGCATGTGTTAACAAAAGGAAGCAAGTCGAGTTTACTTCTTCTCTTCTCCCAGATAATCCTTAAGAATACATGTGAAGACAAATGTGTGTCTCTACCAGAACAAAGCATCTCATATACTTTGAAGGGTACTATGATATATACCAAAGAGAAGTCTCAGGACTTCAGGGTCAACCTGAGGGCTTAAACACAAGTGATTATCCCTGATCCCACCCAAAATCCCACTTAAATACAAGAAAATAGATACACAGATACATACATTTACAAAAAGAGACACAAGTGGATGTGAAATGTCCAAGACTTTCAGAAGATAAAAGCACACAGAAGAATCATAACTCGTTTAGCAGCATAGAGGGAGCTGAAACCTAAGAGTCTGTAAGCGGGGGGTGGGAGGGATGCCAGGCAAAAACAAGCCGGTTTGCCCTATAAAATATCATGAAGGCTCAGGAAGTGAGAGTGCTGAGAATCATGAAGGCAGAGTGCAGTATGGGGTAGAAAATGAGGAGACTGGCTGAAAATTTGCAGAACAAGCAGTTGGACTGACACACTCCACCCCTATTCTGGCAGCTAAGTGACAATCCCTTCTCCACCTCCACAAAAGAAGGAAGGTATATTCTTTGGAAAAAATAAACCAGTAATTTTAAATTCAGCCAAGTCATCAATCAAGTACAAAGGCAGACACTTTCACACTTGTAAGTTTCAAGAAATTTCCTCCAATACACAAAGCAGGATATGCTCCATCAAAATAAGAGAGTAAACCAAGAAAGCAGAAGACAAGGGCATCAGAAAACAGGGCATCTATTACAGGGAGATGTAACCGAACATGAAGGGTGAGGAGGAAGGAAAGCCCCAGGATGAAAGCCATCCAGTAGATCTGGAGAGCAGCCGCCCGGACTCGGGTAGGAGGAAAAGGGGTCTCAGGAGAAAAAGTAAGGGTGGGGCCGAGTCACAGAGATTAACTGATACTTTTGATCCAGACAAAAATTATATTATTGAGAGGTTGGCTACTGTGTAGGTAGAGTTAACAAACATATAAAATAACTAGCAAATAAAAAGAAATGTAATCATAGTATACTACTATTCTACTATATAAATGTAATCATAGTATACTACTTAGCTCAGTGATGAAAAATATCTTGCATGTTTGTAACAAGGTGATAACTTGTGAAGAATTTAAATGTGGGCCCTATTTAAAAAGAACAGATTTACACATATCTTTTAATTAAGTATTTGTACACTAAAAAAGGGCTACCCATTCTTCAAAATTTAGTAGCTACAGGATCTTGTTTTGTGACTCCACAAGACTACGTTACCCACATAATGAAAGAAGGAGAAGGGTTAAAGAAAATATTGCAAAATCAGAGGCCTGCTACTGATAAAAGCAAATTTGTCCCCACCAAGAAGATTCCACAGTCATGGCTGTTTCCTGCCCAGGAATATTTTGTGTTCTCTGATGGGACAACATTAGCATTAACAGCAACAGGAAAGCAGCTCTGACTGACTCCTGAGTATTGTACTTCTATTGCTGGGGGCTGAATGTCCGTGTTTCCTCCACATTCGTATGTTGAAGCCCTAACCCCCAGTGTGGTAGTATCTGTGGTGGGGCCTTTGGGAGATAATTAGGTTTAGATGAGGTCATGAGGGTGGAGGTCCCTCAATGGGATCAGTGCCCTTCTGAGAAGAAGAGACCAGAGTTCCCTTTCTGTGTCACGTGAGGACACGGCAAGACGACGGCCATCTGCAAGCCAGGAAGAGGGCCCTCAACAGACACTCGATCTGCCTTAGACACCCCAGCCTCCAGGACTGTGAGAAATACGTTCTTGTTTAAGTCACGCAGTCGATGGTATTCTGTGATGACAGCCCGGCTGACTGGGACCCTCTGCCTAGGAAAAGGAGGCTGCAGAGCACCCCTGTGGATGGCACCACCCATGCTGTTTTACGGTTCCCTGTGTCTGAAAATAGAGAGCCTGTCTCCCAGCCCAAGAACAACCACTGCAACTCCAGGGCCCCAAAGCCTGGAATAAGACCTTGGCTAATCCTTCCTCCAGCCTTTTCTAAGTCAACAATTTCGCACTTGGTTCCTAAACAGAAGACCGCAACATTTCACTGACCTCTCAGCTATCAGCCACGGGTTGAAGGAGCCTACAGCCTCATGAGATACGATCCGAAGGTACTGCTCAAAACGACTGCAGTAGTCGCCGATGCTGTGCCGCATACCGGGTGGGACAAAGAGGGGAGCTCGGCCTTCTTTCTGTTGAGAATCTTCTGCAAGGGAGAGAAGGGGGGCCTCTCTTTTCTCTGCTCCCTCCTCTGTTCCCACACTTTCATCCAGGGAACTGAGAACAAATAAAAGTGATGAAAGCATTCAAGATCATCTGTAAGCATGGCTAAACTGTTAATTTACCCTCATGGTTTGATAGCCAAAGGCTCATCTTGATTTCTCTTTCTCACAATGAACAAAACTCAACATCCTAACAGCATATATTGCTCCCCCTTTTCAATGAACCAACCCTCAACCCAGTGGGAATACCCGTCCCTTTGACAACAGCATTCTTAAAATCGTGCAGTGAATATCGCTACAACCTACATGTACTGATGTGATGCTTTCCACATTAGAAAACAGCTAAATGTTACTGAACATGGAAAAGCTCCTCAAGATGCAACACATTCAATGCCCATCTTGTAAACATGCTATTTACTCAGCCACCCTGGACTTTGGCAAGATCTTGCTCAAAGGAAGAATTTCTCTCTGTCTTATGGGAACTGCAGGAATTCAAAATCTAGTAACATCAAAGGTGACCAACTAGAATGAAATCAAAAGTGTCTCTGCCACTTACTTGCCATTCCAGGGCCTTTCTAACATGATGTTCACGGCTGGATCCTTGCGCTCCACTGTCTTCGTGATTCTGATTAGCTGAGGAGACGGGGGCTTTTCACTTACTGCTGAGATTTTTTGGTCTAGAAAAGGAGGGTCATAAAATCACTGCATATAAAGAACAGCTGGTGTCCACTTTAGAGCCGTCCTAGTGGCCAAGAACCTGAGAGCAAGTTACATGGACATCTCTTAGGCACGATGGGGTTGGCTAGCAGGGCCATGGGAAAACGCCCATTTTAAATGCAGAGGTGAATTTCTATGTTACAAAGAAACCAATGCGGAATCAGTGTTAAGAAATAATGAACTTGCTCTGAGGAAGGTTTCTTAAGGAGGTCTATGAAAAGCCCCAGGCCACATGGCTTCCATTAGGACCCAGCCACCCACTACTCAAGGCGTCTTAAGCAATTGGGTTTTTTAACCTTTAAATGCTTTGATTACTGAAGAAGAAAAAAAAAAAAACCACTCACACCTGAACACTTAATTAGTGGATTTAATTTGTCTCTGGGCAATGCTGAAAAAATCTGCATGATGATAGTCAAAACATTAATTTATTAACTATAACTTGCAGGCTTGACAGCTCTGCTGAGTTTCAGATTATTTATAATTTTAAACGTATTTCAAGTGTAGGAAGAAAATTTGTCCTTCTCTGAAGTGGGGAGCATCTGTATGTCAAGCGACTTGGGTCACATTTACATGCTTATGATTTCTTGCTGTCAGACAGAAGTATGACATAAGTCAGCTTTTGTAAAACTATTACTGAGAGTGCAATCCAATTTTCAATTGTTCTCAGAGGGGATAAGAGACATAGATACTGCACAACGCAAAGATCACTTTGAATTGGGTTTTGTGATGAAGTTAAACAAACAGAACAACCAGAAACGAGACTTACAACAATTCCATGATTCCAGAATGCGTCCAAAACCTCGTTTCAGTTCTTAGTGTCCTAGAGAGCCCCTTTTAAATGCATACCTAGACTCTGGGCAGAGTCACAGATAGTGACTAATAACTTAAATCATCCTTGAAAACAGAGAACACTAAGTTCTCTGTAAGACTGTCTTCTACATGATGCAACCTAACTTTGTGGCCAGTGGCCAAACCATCAGGGAAACGAATTGCCCTCCAACACTTTCCTTTCCTCTGCTTCCGCACAGAAAGACGCCAAAATGCCCAGGGCTGACTCAACAATGATGAAAAGGACCCTTGCCGGGCCAGCCCCATTATAGGCACGGTGAGGAACACACAATGACAACCTCTCTGCTTTCAAAGAATCTGTGGCTCAGCTGAGAGAGACCAGACACCTTCACAAATACCTTGAACACATGGTAGGACATGCCAGAAAGTGCTATGGGCGTTCACGGGCCAGGAAGGGAGCTAAGTTCCAGTGCAGAGATGCCAGGGAAAGCACAGGCCGAGCAGGATCACTGAGCCCGGCCTTGAAGAATGGCTTGACTATTATATGAGGATGAAAATGGAGGCTGGAGGAGGATTGAGGGGAAGAGAGAACAACAGGAGTAAAGCACAGAGCACTTGAAAATAGAGAGCACACAAAAGGCAACACATTAGTGTTTTGTTGAGATGGCTCATCTTTTGGTCAGAATTTGAGAGGGAGAGTCCTTTTTCTAACACAATACCTCAAAGTCCTATTTTACATGATGACATGTGACACAGGCTGCTGTGGTAAACCTTCCATCCCCCATTTCCTTTTGTCTTCATGAGGGAGTACTCAGGGCGCTTACATTCCTTAGAGGTAATGTTTAACCACACTTTACTCTCCTCCTCTTCTTGAGTAAGGCAGTAACTGATAAGCACAAGTCAAACAGAATTTGAGTAACATTTCCCAGCCAAAGTGGTGACAGTAACCTAGCCATTGCAGCCCAAATACAAATGTATACATTTTGAAAAGTGGAGGAGAAAAGCAAAAGTCTTTTCAGTAAATGGAACTAGAACACATGGACATCCATTAGGAAAAACCAAAATGAACCCCAACCTCTACCTCAAATCATAGGCAAACTTTTATGCAAGATCAATCCTAGACCTACACATAAAACTAAAACCATAAAGCCTCTAGAAGAAAACAAGAGACTCTGTTCTC